>NC_133663.1:1526877-1826877 GCF_037893015.1 Macrotis lagotis | reverse complement strand
TTGTCTTGGCTCTTCCTGTAACCAGAGCTGGGGGATCTGGTGACTGGGAAAGGGGGCTCAGGCTCAGAGCTGCCCTTGGGACAAGAGGCCCTGGCCCAGCCTCGACCTCCAGGCCCCGAACCAGCTTCTTTCTTCTCCTCCCTCCTCAAGCCCCTCGGCTCCCCCCAAGTGCAGGCAGCCTCCCCGGACTTCTCTAAGTCAACGGAAGCAGCAGTAGTAGCAGAGTTTTCTAACTCCCCCTCCCCTGCTCCAAAGGGAAGTTTTCATTCTTGGTGTGACATAGGCCCAGCTGGCCTTGGAGCCAAGAAGTCCTGGGTTCAGATTCTGCCCCAGACAGACACTTCCAGCTAGGGGACCGTACACGAATCACCCAACTTCTGAGAGTATTTCTTCAAGTAAAAATGAGGATAATCATAACCCTGTTCTCATGACACAAGGGCTTCACCACACAAGGGTTAACAGCCTCAGTCTCAGCAACCCTCCAAAAGCCCTTTCTTTTTTTGGAGGGAACTGGGGTTAAATGACTTGCCCAGGATCACACAGTGAAGAGGTATCTGAGACTGGATTTGAACTCAGGTTCTCCTGACTCTAGGGTGGGCGCTCTTTCCACTTAACTGCCCCAACCCTCCCATCTTCCAGCTTAACGGGGCCTCCTTCCCTTTCACAAGCTTTCATTAAGAAGACCCATCTCCCACCTCCGAGCCTTTTGGACTGTCTCCAGACCAGGACCTCCACCTCTTGGAAGCCTAGTCATCTCACAAGACTCTTCAGGTATCCCAACTGTCCTTCTATCCCCCTTTCCCCTTGTGAGCAGTGAGCTGGAGGGCAAGGCTATTTATTTAAGTACGACTAGCAGGCCTCTGCCATGAAGGGCTGCCTCCACCCCACCCTGACACAGCAGCAGAAATCTCCACTTAGAAAAATCTCAGTAAATGTGTTGGCTGTCTTCCTTAAGGCCCAACCCTCTGCCATTTGTCCCTGGTTAGGACAAACTCTGGGAAGGTTAACACATATTTATTCCAACAGCAAGTCCTTTCCATAAGTAAGAACACCTCCATTCTGAGGAAGGTAAATCCAGGACACAGAGAACTGTGGGAGCCCCCCCCCCAAATAGCCTGGGTGCATGTTGTCTCCCCAAAAGAAAGTAAGCTCTTGGAGGGCACAGCCAGCTGCTGAACTAGGGGTCTATGGATAGCAAGACCAATGAGGTAGGGAGAGGGGGGCTGGAAAGGAGACGAGAGACTGGCATCATACTTGACTTCATGCAAAGCTCTCTCTGGGCCAAGGTGTCAGGCCCAAGGAGGAAGGCCAAAGACATGAAGAAGAGGGGAGGGATGGCCTGATTGAGGGTCCCTCGGGCTCCAGGTATCTGCTGTGGGGGGGCAGGGCCAGGACCCCCCTGCTCTCCTGCTAAGGTGGCCTTGGTCAGAAGGGCACCCCGCCCAGGCAGCCACCATCTGCCAAGGTCAACATTGAGCAGCTGGGCCCCAGAGGAGGGTGGGAACAATGCCTTCGGCTCCCTGCCCAGGGAACTCCTAGGAGGTAAATAGGGGCCCAGCCTAGCCTGGCTCCAAGAGGAACCAACGGTCTCTGCCATGGGGCAGGGGAGGGGAGGGAAGCAGGTGCTTCCTCACTGAAGATGTGTGCAGGTGCCTCTGGTCTGGTTGCCAGACACTGGCTGCCTTCTGCCCACAGTCTCCTAGGCTGGCCAGTCAGGCCAGGAGCCCCCAAGCCAACAGGTCCAAGGGTCCATCCTGAGCATTCAGGCAGCTCCCATTCCCTAGGCATGGCTGACCCCAGAGTGGGCCAGCAGCCCCTGTCCTCTTCCAGTGCTGGGGAGGGGAGGGGAGGAGCAGGCAGTGCCCTATAGCTCCTGGGCCCCTCATTGGACTAATGGCAACAAGAAGCTGGTCAGCTCAGTTCCATAAGCTTTTTAAGGGAAAGTTAGAACTGCTTGGGAGCCGCCCTCCATCTCTGGGGGCAGCCCAAGGCGCCAGTCACTGGGCGGCTGCCAGCTGATAGTCCAAGATAACCCGTAGGAAACTTCTGGGTCAAACATTACATGATCTACAAGCATTTGTTTCCTTCCATTCCTGTGGCTCCACCACTGGACCAGGCTGAGTCAGACCAGTCCTAAACACAGGATGTGGGGGGTACAGGCACAAAGACCACGTGGCCGCAGCCTCAGGGAGTCAAAACTTGAGTGCAGTTCTCTGAACTGGAGACCCCAAAGTTATTCTTGGGAGCTCAAAGAGTGTTTCTGGAGCAAATCATTTCAAACTGGGGAGAGCCCAAGGGGTCTGGAGAGCCCTGGAAGCCCCTTGCGTGAACTTCGGAGCATGTGTAGACATGCTACAACAGATCTGGCTCTTTGAACCCCAACAAGTGACTTCCTTTGACCTAGACCTCTGTTTGGCCTCTATTCTCTACAAAAGAAGAGACCTTGGACCACCTCCCCATCTGAAGTTGACCTGGGACCCCAGTCCTTTACCTGCCTCAGTCTCCATTCTTTCATTTAGGGGAAGGGCCTGGAGGCAGGACCTTAGGTATTGGGATGGTCAAGAGGACCAGCTATCCTGGTACCAGGATCCCATGGCACTCCTATAGCCAACCAAACACCAAGGCCCTCTGAAAGCAGAAATGTCCTCTGGGTCCAGGAATGCCCTCTGGGTCCAGGAATGCCCTCTGGGTCCAGGAATGCCCTCTGAGTCCAGGAATGCCCTCTGGGTCCAGGAATGCCCTCTGAGTCCAGGAATGCCCTCTGGAGCCAGCCCATCCTTGGCTGAGCCCAGCATTCTTCTGGAAGGCATGATGCATTGCATAGGAATGGGATGGTGTTGGTGCTTTGTGATAATCACAGGAAGTTCGAGCCCATTCTCCCCAAGACTCCCCACATGAAAGGACACCCCCAGGGCTTGGGGGAAAAGACTTGTACTTGTCCTTTCTTCAAAAGCAGTATCCCAGTGTAAAAGCTAAGGATGTTACTGGGCTGGCCTCCATTCCCAGCATGGTGGCCTGGACCGATGGCAGCAGAGAAGAGAATCCCAATCCCACAGGAATACCTCTGGAGTCCTGAGAAGTCCTTGCTCTTGGACAGTGAGCCTCGAGAGAGCATTCCCTATCCTGGCAAGGCCCTCAGAGACCACAGAGTCACACCCGCCCCTCTCCCAGAGTCCCCACCCTCTCTGTGAACACAGGATGCTCCAGACCTCCAGCCACAGGAAAGGAAGCCTCTGGTGTTCCCTCGTCCCAGAGTCTTTGCTCTTCCTTGCCCTGCTCTCCCTAGGGTCTCCTCTGCCCGCAACCCCCTCTGCATGGACACAGGCTCACAGTCAGGGACTTGTCCCAAGGGCTCACACTTCATGGGTAATGAACAGTGGTTAAATCTTCGTTGAACTCACTATCAGCTTATTCCATTTTCTCCAGGTCAACTGGCCTCCCCAAGAAATCAGGTCATTATTTCCCCCCTACCGTGGTCGTCTAGCTCTGAGCTAGGTGCTGTGGGGGGAGATGCATGAACCACAACAAAGTTCCCTCCCCCAGGCACTATGGCTCCATGACCAAACTGAGTCTCACTCAAAGTTCTTTGGAGTCCAAGATCTGAGCTCTTTTCCCCACAGGGAAAGAGTCAGAAGAGAGAAAAACAAACAACCCCTCCGCCCCCCCAGGAAAGAAGGAACAAGGCCAAGTTCTCCCAGGGGTGCAGAGGAGGTATCCTGGAACCAGTTTCCCCATTCTCAAAGCATATTTGTTATTGTCAAGAAAGCTTTTAATTCCCACAAAAATATTTGTCACTGAAACATCATCCTTCCAATCATGACCAGGAAGGACCCACCCAGACTAGCCCCAGGGAGCAGGACACAATGACTCCCAAGTCCTGGGTTCCCTGACCTCCCCAGGGCCTGGCTGGGGTCACAGAGGATTCCCCAGGGCCTTCCTCTCACTAAAGAGAACAAGAACAGAGGTCACAGCATGCGGGAGTCATCCACAGCCCTCCCAGCAGGGGTTAATGGAATGTTGCCAGCTCAGGGAGGTCCTTAAGGGATATGCTGCGACTAATTGAAAAGGGAAGTTTGTCATTGAATGGGCCCTTTAAAGGACCTGAAACTGTCTCTTTTGGGTCTAAAAAGGCCCAGGTCCAGCCTGGCCTCTTGGTCTCAAGGTGATCCCGAGGTCAAAGCATGTCTTGTCCTGTCCACCCACAGCCTTCTGAAGGACAGCCACAGAACCAGACATGCAAAGCTGCCCCCGCCACCAGGGGACAGCCACAGAACCAGATCCTCAATGTTGCCCCTGCCAACTGTGGACAGCCACAGAATCCGACACACAAAGTTAGCCCTGCCACTAGTGGACAGCCACAGAACCAGATCCTCAAAGCTGCCCCCGCCAGCTGCGGACAGCCACAGAACCAGACACACAAAGCTGTCCCCTGCCACCAGTGGACAGCCAAAGAAACCAGATCAGCCACAGAACCAGACACACAAAGCTGCCCCCAGCACCAGTGGACAGCCACAGAATCTGACACGCAAAGTTAGCCCTGCCACCACCACATCTCTCTCTCTCAGCCCTTCAGAGGTGGGTGTAGGCAGCTCACCAGAGGTTACTTAGCTCCTCCAGGCCAGGAGCTCAGAATTATAAGCAGAGCATAAACTGGTCAGGTTGAAGTCCTTTATCCTTATAACCCCTCCCTAATTCCTATCCCGTCACACCAAAGAAGACCTCACTTTCTAACCAAAAGCAGAATGAAATCCCTTCCCCCCCAAAAAAAGCCTGAAAGTTGGGACAGAATGGCCTACACAGCCAGCTCTCCTGCCTCTCTCCTCCACCTTCCCCACCTCTCAGACTGCCAGCTTTTGGTCTAAGAAATACAGATTTCCCAGTCGAGAGAGAGAGAGAGAGAGAGAGAGAGAGAGAGAGAGAGAGAGACAGAGAGACAGAGAGAGAGAGACAGACAGACAGACAGAGAGACAGAGAGACAGAGACAGACAGAGAGAGAAAGAGAGAGAGGGACTACAGCCAGATGGAACAGCAAACTTGTGTGTTTGGGGAAGGGACTCCAAACTGTCCCTATTCTAGGTTACACTAAGCCAATCAACTCCATAAGTCTTTGCTGGGTGCCTACTTAAGTACTGACCCCAATGACCTGTTGCTATTGTTCAGTTGGGTCTGATTTATCAACTCCCCATTTAGAGGTTTCTTGGCAGAGATACTGAAGCAGTTTACCATTTCCTTCTCCAGTTTATTTCACAGATGAAGAAACTGAGGCAAATAGGGTGAAATGACTGGCTGAGTGTTACACCGCTAAGTGACTGTCCAAAACCAGATTTGAACTCAGGTCCTCCTGACTCCAGGGCCAGTACACTATCTGTTGTGACTCCTATCTACCCCTCAATGACCTAGACACACCATTTACAGGCCCTAAAAAGCTCTCGTCAGAGAAAGGCAAGAAAGGAGGAGGAAGAGGAGGAGAAGGAGGAGGCAACAGCACAGGGGCTAGGGACCAGGCCCCAGACACTTACCCGGCAAACGGACATCTGGTTGGTGGTCAGGGTCCCAGTCTTGTCAGAGCAAATGATGGAGGTGCAGCCCAAGGTCTCCACAGAAGGCAAGCTGCGGACAATGGCATTTTTCTTGGCCATCCGCCGGGTTCCTAGTGCCAGGCAGGTGGTGATGACTGCAGGGAGCCCTTCGGGAATGGCTGCCACAGCTAAGGCAACCGCGATTTTGAAGTAGTAGATGGCACCACGGAGCCAGGAGCCACCATGGACGGGGTCACTGAAGTGGTTGATGTTGATGGCCCAGACTGCCACGCAGATCATGGAGATGACCTTGGACAGCTGCTGGCTGAACTCATCCAGCTTCTGCTGCAATGGGGTCTTCTCTGGCTCCGTGGCCACCATTTGGTTGCGGATCTTACCAATCTCCGTGTATACCCCTGTGGCGACGACTACACCTACAGCCTTGCCTGAAGCGATGTTGGTGCCCTGGAAGCCAAGAGCTCTCAGCAGCTGGCAGGGAGAGGCCCCAGCCAAGTCTACCCCAGAAAGGCCAGCGCCCTTCCTTCTGACCCCTGGGCTGGAATGACAGTGCCGACCCCGGGGGCATCACCGGGCATCACCTAGTGGCAAACACTGAAATAGAACAGAAGAGCCCACTCTGCACTGTCCTAGGCACATGTCTGGGTCCTTCTGGTCTCAATTGTCTAAGTTGGAAAGAATGACCTGCCAGCTCTAGAGTTCTGGCTTCTGGTCCACTGGCACAACAGGCATCCCAGGAAGAGAAGAGTAGTGTGGTCACACAAGGAGCTCTCAGTGGGTCCAGAACAGGGGATCATGGCCCTTCTTCAAGGCCAGAAGGACTGACATAGACTCCAGGCCCATCCCATTACAGGGGAGGAATCTGAGGAGGCAGACCCTTGGCCAAGACCAATGGGATCTTCCAGTGTAATACTCCTCTGCTGCCCTAGTCTGGGATTCTGCCCCTCAGCACAGGCCAGCAGTGGGCTGAGGCAGGATGAGGGAGACCCCAGAGCAGTCATTCCTAAGCCAGAGCAAAGGAGGGGCTCCCCAGTGGCTCTCATCACTTGCCCTTTAGGGCCTCCAGTTCTTTATAAAATAGGGACCCTCCACCTTGCTATCATCACTCTTGGCCAGAGGGGAGTGCTTAGTGCTGGAGGCCCCAGGGCAGAGCCTAAGTGAAGGCCAGACAGGTAGAGGAACTAACTAGACAATGACTTTTCTGACAGATATTCTGGGGAGCCTTGGATCCCCAGTCCTAGTCCGCCCTCCATCACTAGGCCACTCTCTTCTGGAAGCTCCCTCCAGCCTCCTGTGGAGCCCCAAGCAGGACCATGAGCACAGACTCACCGAGAACAGCATGTTCTTCTTGTCCTGGTTCACAGCCCGGGGGTCGGGGATGGGGTCAGTGTGCTTGAGAACAGACATGGATTCACCTGCACACATACAGACACCCCAAACTTCCAAACTTGGCAAGGACAGTTCTACCCTGACATTTCCCAAACCACTACCAGGGTCTCAGACGGGCTTCAGGCAGGAGGTGTGGAAAGTTCAGAGATATCTCCTGTGGGCTTTGGTTTCCCCTCTTGTCTGATATCTCCTCTGCTGTCCACCTTGGACCTTCATCTCCACCCTCCCCTGCCCACCAGAATGCTGGCAGAAGTTTTAATAATAACCTCTTCTTTGTAAGAGAAGGCATCAGAACCATGTATGTGTATCTGTATGAAGAAGGGATTCACCTTACTGGCACAGTCTTGGAGGGAAAATCATGGGGTGGAGAGCTGCTGGGACAGATTCAGGCCCTAGAATGACCTGGCCTGCCAGGGAAGGGAGGTGAGCTCCCTGTTCCTGGAAGGCTCTAAACAGAGGCTCCATGGCCTCTGGTCCTGGTGATCCTCAGGAAAGGCTCCTTGGTCGGGTGCAACTAAGCTCCCACCAGTTCTGATCATTCATCTTTCTATCCTCAGAAGCCAGCCTTGGGTCCTGAATACATTAGGTGCTTAATGAATGTTTTTCCACAGAGTAGGGGTGCCAATACTCAGACATAAGATTCTTGGGGACACTGTAGAACAATCCTCAGAAGCCCTTTCCTATCAAGTACCCCTTCTGGCTGGGACAAGGTGATTAGCAGTCCTCAGCAGCCTCCACCCTTGGATCAGGGGTCACTTGGGCCACTCTGGGGAACCTTCCTGCCCCGGCTTCCTGCCTGTTAAGAGGAACTGAATCTGAGCTGGAGACCAGAGAAGGATGATCCACTGGAGCATCCCAGACATCACCTGGTCCTGTCCTGAGGCCCAGATAGGCTTCCTTGCTCAAGTCCTACAGCCAGACTTGCAGCCAGCTCTTGGCTTAGCCAAGAGGAGATCTCTAATCCCAGTTCAGTCTATGGAAGTGGAAGTGTGCTCTAACAGCTTCTACCATCACATGCCCCCTGCCCAGGCCCTGCTTCAGAGGGGGCTTCTCTGCTGGTCCTGATGGGGGTAGGTGGGGAGAGGTCACAGCAGCATCCAAACAGGTTGCTTCCCACATGATCCTCCCTGCCCCCTCCTCCCCAGAGTTACCCCAAATTAGCTGCCAAGGAATTCTGGGCCTGGCAGAACAAAGGGGACCCACCAAGGAGGCTGCTCCATTCAGCACAGCCCCCTCCAGTGGTGCAGCCTGGGGAACAGAGAAGGCCACAGTCCTACATCTGATCTCTCATTCCCTGGGCTGTCTGTCATCCCTGAATGAGAACCTAGCTGGTGAACCGCGGCTCAGCCCCAAGTCTTCCTTCCATCTGGCAATAGGAGAAGGTAACTAGAGATGGGTCTGACTGGAAACTCAGCACTGGGGATCATGGTCTGCTCCAAGGCTGATGGAAAAGATATCTGAGCTGCCCTTTGGCCCTCCCTGTCCTAGGCTGTATCCTCACCTGTCAGGATGGACTGATCTACTCGGAGGGTGGTGGACTTGATCTCAATGAGGCGAATGTCAGCTGGTACCTTGTCCCCAACTGTAAGGAGAGGAGAGGAGAGAGAGAGAGAGAGAGAGAGAGAGAAGAGCCTTGGTCAGGAGGGATCCCCCCACTGCTCCTCAGTCCTGCATAGGCCCCCATACTCTAAACCCCTCCCCCGCCACCATCCTCTGGACAGCATGAGCCTTGGACCCTCTTCTGAGCTCTGAATGTCCTTGGGTAGGTCTCTTCCTCCATCTCCTGGTCCCTCTTTCCTCTTCTGTAAAATGGAGGGGCTCTGGCTCTGAAGTCATGTGGCTCTGGCCCAAAAATCCTGTGTCCTGGGGCAAAGCCACCTTTCTGAAGCAAGTCTCTGAATTCACCACGCAAGCCTGAGAGTTGGACTCAAGGTGCCTCCAAGTTCTATTCTGGCTCTAGATGGGGGTCTCATGACTAGCTAGGAAGAGAGCTGAAGGGAGTCAGGATGCCTGGTTCCAAGGCCCAACCATGCTGCATCCTGCACATCCTCTGGACCTCAGCTATTGGCTCTTTAAAAAGAGGGAGACCAACCTGGTGTCCCCCAAAGCCCCTTCCAGATTCAACAGGTTGCTATTTCCACACAGAACCAAAGGAAATGGGGGAAACTCTGAGAAAAGCTGTCTCCCAGGGCAGAAGCCCTTTCCCAACAAGCCCCCAAAAGGCCACAGGGCCCTATTCTGGGGTCCACACTGGGCCCCTGACTCTGCAGATGGATCAGGATCTCTTTGATGTAGTCATTCCCTTCAATGATGCTGATTGCAGCCGATTCTGGATCACACTCATCCGTGGCCATTCATAAGCTCCCCATGTAGGCCCTTAGGGGAAGATGTTAGATTGACATCAGGGGAGGCATCAGGGAGAATGGACACAGAGTCAGCCTCGGACCATCAATTTCCATTCATTTGTTCAGACTTTTAGCTTTGTTGGGACCTCTCCGCTGTCTCTAGGAATGTATGTCTCCATCTGGTTCAGTCTAGTTTTCAAAGAATCTGTTGCTTGAGCCTCTCAAGCCAAGATGTTATTTCTCCTTCCAAGTATCCTTCAAAACTCTCGTTTCTTTTCCAGTTTTTTCCTCTAGAGGTCTCATTGCTCGATTGATAAAATCTTTTTTACAATCTTTTTTTTCACTCTTACTTCATCCCTTCCAGATGTTCTCATCAAATCTGTGCCCAAGCACAAGAGGCTCTGCTTATAAAAGTTTGAGGGTCTCTTCTTTTGGATTTCTGTCTTCAGCTCCCTGTCACCACAATAGCTCTTTGGGGGGGGGGGTTCTTTTTTTTCCCTTTACTTATTCGTTTCAGCTTTTCTTCCGAAATTAGAACTTTGTGTGAGGATCAGATTCTGCACACTTTGGAAGGAACTATCTGACCCTTGGGGAGGCCTGTTTTGTAGTCCCCAGATTCTGTTGCTGAATTCTGAGTACTGTACTCTTTGGGGATCTTAGGGATAGGTCAGGTTAGAAAATTGAGAGCTTTCAGAGTTCCCAAAGCAAATTCAGAGTGATGCCCTTCCAGTCTGAGCTTTGCAAGCACCTGCCCTGGACTCTGTCAGGACAACACAGCTGTGGGTTTGCCCCTGGTTGGAGGGCCAATAGACTGCTGAGTCCTATTAACTGGCTGGAAGACTCTGAAGATTGACATAAAGGCTCCTTCTTGATCTGAACTCCCTGCCTTGGTGTCTCCAGCTGCAGGCCACACACTAGCTAAGGAAGGGCTCCAGAAGTCTTGGCCCCAGGGGATTGGAGCTGCTGCTCACTCCTGGTTCTGTTCCCTACTCAGCCCATGGCCTCCAAGCCTCAACAGCTACCTGGCTCTCCAACCCTAAGCGCAGGTCCCTTCATCAGCTCCCACTGGATCTCCAACCCCACCCTGGAATATGCCTGACAGGACTTGAGGTGGACATGACTGGGAACTGGGGTCTATAAGACAGAGATGGTGGGGAGGGAGGGGAGGAATGAAGATGGGGGTTGGGGGATTGTGTATGCAGAACACTCCACAGGCTAGACTGGCCAGACTTTAGAGCCCACAAAGGAGCTCCAAGCAGTCATTTCAGTCATGACCAATTCTCTGTGACACCATTTGGGATTTTCTTAGCAAAGATAATGAAGTGGATTGCCATTTTCTTTTCTAACTCATTTTACAGAGGAGGAAACTGAGGCAACCAGGGTGAAGTGATTTGCCCAGGGCCATAGAACTATTAAGCATCTGAGGCTAAGTTTGATCTCAGCAAGAGGCATCTTTCTGGTTCCAAGTCCAGTCCTCCATCCATTGGAATCAAAAAGCACAGTTTTTGGTTGCAAAGAGATGAGACTGTGTTGAATCCAAGCACACCAGGAGACCTCTCTGCTGTGAACCTGCTTTAGGGGGTCTCTATTTGGCAATTGCATGAGAGATGAACTGGAGAGTCTAGGCCTAGGTGGATGATGGAGAGCCTGGAGAAATGGTCCTGGTATGAGGGGATGAAAGCCTGAAGGAGGCTAAGCCAGGAAAGTAGGGCATCCTCAAGAAAGCTTGGGTGGGTGGGTAGACCAAGCATGGAAGGGGAGAGAGCAGGGGAGGTAAGAATAGGGGAGGGGTGTCTAGGAGAGTGGTGGGGCTCTCAGCAGGAGCTGGGGAAGCCCGGAAAGGGGAGGACTGGAGAGAAAAGACAGTTCTGCCTCAGCCATGGTGAGTCTGGGATGTCTGAGACATCAGCTTTGGCATCTGGGAGGTTGAGAGGGCTGCAGGCTGGGTAGATCAGTCTGTGGGGTTCCCTCTCCCCAGGAGATGGTCATTGAATCCACGGGGACTGACAAGATCACTGAGAGAGCTGGTATGGAGAGGAGAGGAGAAGCTTGAGACTGAGTCTCAGGGGAACCCCAGAGTGAAGGTGGGACCCAGGACCCAAGCAAAACCACTCACTCCATCCCCGGCCTCTCCTCTCAGTCGCAAGCACACTGGATTCTGGTCCTGCTCAGAACAAGATTTCTACCTGTATGTCCACCTGGCAACACCCATTGCCTCTGGGAAAATCAGCAAGGACAGAGCCCAAGGCTGACAAGGCATCCAGCAGAGATGGCAGGAGGTTGGCTCTGAGCTCACTGGCCCTGGAAGCCCACTGTGCCCTGCCCCTCAGAAAAGGACGGAAATCAGAGATCAAAGGATTAAGGAGAACCTGAGAGATCACATTTGGGCAATGCCTTTTTACAGAGGAGGAAACTGAGGCAGCCCAAACAGGTGTTGGAGAATGACTAGTTAAGATCAGAGCTGGGATCCTCCCCAGACCCCCAGCTCCAGTCTTAGCTCTGGTTCCCTGGCACTTTGGGCCTTGAAGAGAAATCAGAACTGAAGGGGAATGGGGGAAGGGAGGAGTTGGGGGAGGGGGAATTGGGGGAGAAGGGACCTGGGAGGGAGGGCCTAGGGGAAGGTGGGCCCAGGGGAGGGAGACCTGGAGGAGGGGGGAGTTGGGAGAGAGGGGAGGGAAATGGGGGGGGGGGGAGTTGGGGAAGGAGGAAGCCGAGTAGGTGGACTTGGGGGAAGGTGGACCTGGGGCGGAGGGAGCTGTGAGTGGGGATCTAGGGAAGGAAAGATTTGGGGGGGAGGGGGAACTGGGAGGGAGGACCTAGGGGAAGGGGGCCTGGGAGAGGAGGGAGCTGGGGGCAGGGGGTGTTTTCTTCTTTTCAGACATGAACAGTTTGATTCAGGTCACGACATGGGGCCTCAGCTAAGTCAAGTGAGTGGAAAATGTGAGGCGGCCCCCCCACCCCCCCAGATCCGGGAAGGAGCAGAGCAGAGGAAGCCTTTCCCCGGCTCATTGTCAGGAGCTGACAACCCTGGCCCCACTGGGCTGTCGCCACAGCAAACACCAGGCCCCCTCCCCCCTCTTTCCCATAAACCACTCCGCGGGGCTTGGGCAGCTTCTCTTGGGAGAGGCCTTGGGCTGGGCGATGACCAGGGAGGGCAGGCCAGCAGGCCAGAGATGCCCTTCCCTGGCAGTGCCCAACCCTGGGCACCTCTGCCCACTGTCCCTGAAGTAGTTTCTCTTGTGAGAGGCCTCAGATCTGGTTTGGGAGGTCAGGGAGGGGCTCAGGACGCATCACTCAGCGGTGGGTCTAAGAGCAATGGAGTCAGCCCTCCTCCGGGCCCCTGTCAAGTCTGCAGTTATCCTGGGCCTGCCGGACAGGGTTCCAGTCCCTGCTCCACTCCAAGGCTGCAGGGACCCACCCCCCACAGACACATGCCAGCACATACATGCACGCACACACACATGTAGAACCCTTGATCCATACCTGCCACTTCTACAATGTCTCCGGGGACGATATCCCGAGCCCGGATCCTCTGCACTCCCTTGCGGTCCATGCGGATCACCTTTCCCATCTCAGGTTCATATTCTTTCAAGGCCTCAATGGCACTTTCTGCGTTTCTCTCCTGCCAGTACAAAGAGATCCTGTTCAGGTCACTAGTGAGGTTGGGGCTGGGGAGAGGGGGGATTGACCCCAGGAGCTCTGGGCGGAGTATAGAATGGGGAGGGGGTATGCTAGTTACTCCAGTTTCAGCTGGGGGCAGCCCTGGGGACAGGGCAGAAAGTGATGTCCCAGGACAAAGGCCACCAACATCCCCAGGTGTTTTGGGTCTTTAGGGCCATCAGCACTGCCAGGGCTGGGGGATTCTGAGAGCTCAGGGGGCCAAAGAGCCTGGCCCCTTACCCACCTGCCACACCCCGACAACAGCATTGGCGATGAGAATAAGGATGATCACCATGGGCTCCACAAAGGCTGTTACGGTCTCCTCACCCTCCTCAAACCAGGCCAGGATCTGCAGAGGCAGAAGCAGGTGTCGTCACATACATGAACACACATGGGCCCACAAACACACAATCACATAAGTGAGCAAGGGGCAGTGGGGGCCGAAGTCATCCTGGGCAAAGAGGTTCCAGTCCAGGTAGGGTCTGGTCCTAAATCTAAGTGACTAAGAAGGGCCCTGGATCAAAGAAACCCATAACTTTTCCATCGTGCCTTTCCTGGCCTTCCTTCTCTGGGCCTCTGAGGTCCATAGGGAGCAGCTGCCTCCCAGGCTGGATGCTTCTCGGCTGGGGTCCCTTTGACTATCACTTCTGCGAGGGCTCGGTTTCCTCACTTGTCAAATGTCTATGATAACCTGGCACTAACCTGGCAGGGCTGCCCTGGACTCCTCCAAGCTTGAACTTGATGTAAGCCATCTCCTGGTGTCTGTCTCCCCCCAGCCCTCAGCCTAGGGTCTCTCCCAGGGGCTTCTGGCAGGTAAACACCAGCCACCAAAACCCACACAGTCTTAGCCTTGATACCTAAGAGAGGCTTAGGAGAGGGGGAAACCTGAAGGTCCCTGGGGGGCCTGACACAAGGATCCAGGACTGTCCAGCAAAGGAGCAAGGGAGACAGAAGAGGTGCAATATGGCCAGAAAGAAAATACAGACCATGAGGATGGCTGACTAGAAAGCCAGGTCCCGGATAAACCTCCACCAGTGACTGAGGGGACACTCAACGTATACAAGAACAGACTATGAGAGATTAGGAGGCCAAAAGATAACAAAGAAGCCACCTAGAGCCTGCAAGCAGCCAAGGAAGACTTCATGGGAGGCTCCAGAGAGGACCTTCCCAAAGCTCCAAGAAGGCCAGGGCTGAAGGGGATCTCCGATGTCAAAGTCCATTCCCATCACTTCAAGGATGGGCTAGGGAAAGAGGAAGAAAAAGAACCCAGAGAAATTCAGGGATGAAGTTATGGTCAGACGGCAAATTGAAGGAGGACTGGGAGTCAAACCAATTGTTGTGACTCCACTGTTCCAGTCTGTCACCATATAAGGCCGACCAGGCTTAGGGACACCGCAGCCCTGGCTGAATATAAACAGAGGCCTGTGGTGTTAGGGAGAGGGACCGGAAGAGAGTTTGCCAGGCCAGGCAGTAGGAGTGGCTGCCAGGTGGTGGTGGGCTTGGTTTGCGCTGAATGCTTTGCCAAGACAATAGTGCAGGTGAGAGGGAAGGGAATGCCAATCCTGGCTATCCCAGAAAACATCAGGGGTAAACAGAGTCCATGAAGGTGGGGAGACTCAAAGCACAGATAGACCCATACCCTCTTTTATTTATTTTTATTTTTATTTTTTAGGGACAAAAAGGTTTATTTAAGTACTGCTCTTATTAGCAGAAGCTAAGGAGAAAGAAAGGCTAAATGCAGGAAACCACCGATCCCTAAGTAACCTAAACAACCTAAGTAACCAAAGTCACCATAAAAACTGAACAGGAAGGAACGCAAATAGGAGCATCAAGCACCACGAGATGATAAGCAAGAAGGAAAAGTAGAGGAGCAAGAAGAGGCTCCATGAGGGAACGCCACTCCTCAAGGGCAGACTAGCTGCAAGAAAGAAAAGCAACTCATCTGAGGAGGGAGTGAGCTTCCATTCCCTCTTTTAACCGATGAGAGAACGGATGTTCAGACAAAGAAAATAACTGATCCAAAGTCACACAGGGATAAGAGACAGAGCCTGGATTCCCACTCAGGCCCTACAGCTCCACATAGAGACAGACAAACACAGGAATGAACAGAAACACAGACACAGACACAGACATAGACACAGCCACAGACACACAGACACACAGACACAGGCACAGACCCAGACACAGATACAGATACAAAAACAAATTAACAGACCCATAGACAGACAGACAGACACAGACACCAACATACACAGACAGTTACATCCTCATGTACACAGCATCAGGCTGGAGACAAAGAGAATGAGCATCTCTCTCTCAAGAGCTCTTCCTCCTTGGGTGTTATCCCTGAGAGGAACACAGACACAGGGCTCTCCTCAAGCTCCCTGCCTGCCCTCCATGAGCTCTACAATCTATTCTCTCCTCTGTATCAATAGATCAAACTATGTCTTTACCAAGGATGAAGCCAACTTAATATTGGGTCCTGTGTGGGGCGCCACAGTACCTGCTTCAAGGAGATAACAGTCTAGGCGGAGAGGCAAGAGACAGAAACTAAATAATAAAAAGCTGGCCATGCGTCCCTTCTAAATCATGCCATTCAGATTTCACAGAAGCTTAGATCCTAGGTTCAAGCTGAAAGGGACCTCAGAGGCCCCAGTCTCCACCTCATTCCAACCTCCCACTTTTAGATAAGGAAATTGAGGTTTCCAAAGAGGTCCATTGCTTTGCCTGAAGTCATAAATGGCAGAGCCAGAATGTGAACTCCACAACCTAGTCCTCCTTCCACTGGACCATGAAGGAGTCCACAAAATGGGAGAATGTCACAGAGAAGGTGCTGGGGTTAGAGAAGACTAATCAAGGGTCACATCAGATAAAACAGAGCCAGGAGCTCAGGCTCAGGTCAGCTCCTTCACCGTCCCCTGCCTCTCCACCCGACCCATGACTGATTCCTAACACCACTGGGGTCAAAGCTGTTTCCAAGTTGTCAGAAGGTCTGCTCACCTCTGTGTTAGGCTCTCCGGAATGAGGTGTGGGAGAGTCAAGGAGAAGGAAAAGGACCTAGCAGGGGTCTCCCTGTCAGGACCCCCAGTCCAGCTACTTCCACTCCACATGACCTTAGACACGTCACCTCCCATCCCTTGGTGTCAGTGAGGAACTGGGCTTCAGGAACTCCGTGCTCCTGTCCATGGAATCTTTGATTCCATGTCAGCCCTTCCTCCCACTCAAAGACGGAGGCTCAGTGCCTCCTCCCAGGCCCGGGCCTGCTTCTGTGAGAGATTCAGACAGCTCCAAAGACAGACCTCAGGAGTGGTCTCTGGAGAAGACCGCTTTCATTAGTCTGCTCAAGAGCCTTACTGATTCCCTAGTCCCTGCTACGTTTAGCCAGTCAGGTCGCATTTCCTCCACATGGCTCTCTGCTTGGAGAGGGCGGGCATGTTCCTTCCAAGGAGGGAAAGGCAAAGCTAAATTCCTCAGGGGGAGGGTCTGAAAGCTTCGTGGGGAAGGTGCTGATGAGTTCTACAGGAAGGTCAAGCTTCTAAGGGGCGGAGGAGTGAAGGGAGGGCAGTCCAGGCAAAAGCACCGAGATAAGAGATGCCCTGCTACAGGAGGGTCCCAGAAGATTCTACTTAGAAGCACTAAACACACAGCCTGACACACAGGAAACATTTAACAACTACCTGTTTGGAAGAAGAAAAGAAGTGAGTTCAGCCAGGTCTGAGGATGCAAGAAGGGAAGGGAAGGGAAGCACTGCTAGAAAGTTTGCTGGGACCACAATGGGAAGGAGTCGGATCTGATCCTGAGGCAATAGGGAGCCAGGGAGCCTGTGGAACATGGGGGGGGGGGGGGGGGCAGATAGTCCAGGAGAGATGGTCAGAGGGTCTGAGGGCAAGAGGAGGCTCAGAGGGTCAGGGGCACAGAAAGAAGGAAACATGGAGGCAGAATGTGTCTGTGGTTAGTCAAGAGGCTGGGTCAAGGGAGAGAGAGGGAAGGGAAAACAGCAGTAGCCACCTGGAAGCGGATGGACCACAAGCTGGGCGCTGTTTGTGAGGGCCAGACCCCTTCCTCCAGAGAGACCCCCCAGGTCTAGATAGATGGGGAAGTGGATCCCCAAGGTTAAAGGTTGGCTGGTGCAGGCAGCAGGTCTGAGGGGGAGGGGTGGGAGCATTTGCATCTCTGATCCCGGGGCAGGCAGCCTGGCGGAGGGGAAGGAGCAGAGCCAGCAGGGAGGAGTAACTGGGCATTTGCATTTCTTTGCTTGTTAAGCTGCCTCCTTTGCCTGCGACTGGGCTTCACCAGATCTGCTCCACAGAGATTTCTCATTCCCCCAAAATGTGACTTGTCCCACTCTCCAGGGAACCTCTCATTTCCCAGGCAAATAGCCTGTTCCTGCCTGCTTCCAGAGGCCCAGCATCTGTCCCAGTCCTTTGGTAGATGCCTGTGCCAAAGAGGTAGATGCCAGTGCTTCCCGACTGATGGTCTGGCAACCCAGGAGGCCCTCACCTGGGGGGGGTGCAGAGAATTTGCCAGACTGGCCTATAGTCCAGCCTGAGCTTCTGTGATTCACACGCAATCTCATTCAGTCCAGTCTAAGGTCTAAATCCCAGTTCCAATACCTCCAGAGTCTGTGTGGCCTCCACTCTCCAGGCCTCAATTTCCTCATCTGCAGGTTGGCCTCCAAGGCCTCTGGGCTCCCTGCCAGTTTGGCCTTTCTGACCTGGGAACTAGCAATAGCCCCTTCTTGTCCCATCTTCTTCCCCATCCCTGGAACAGAGGGTCTCTGAGGAACCCTGACCTCTCCTGAGCCATATCTGCGATCCTGGGTGGAGGCTCAGGTTGGGCTTCCCTCCCTCTGTCTCTAAAGATTCTAATCCAAGGACCCTACTTCCATCATACCCAGGGCAGCAAACAGCAGCCCAGATGTTCCAGATGGCCTTTGGAAGGGGATAGGACCCCATCCACAAAGCAAGGTGCGTCCAGAGGCTGGACTGTCCGCACAGCTGCTCTGACTGAGGCTCAGGGACCTTGGATTCTACCCAACCATGTGGACTGAGCCTCATCAAACCAAGCCACAACAAGCCATGTGCCCGGGCAAAGGGTGCCCCTAACTCTAGGTCATGAATGTGGTGATTACTCCTCCTCCCAAGTCCTTCCCTTCTCCCACCTTCCCTGCCACTCTCCTAGTCCCTAGGGCTCCCAGGCCAGAAGACCCTGGATTCCTCATTATCTCTCATGTCCAGACCCAAGATGACACCAAGAGCTGTGATTTTGGCTCCACAGCATCTCTTCTCCCTGTGGTCCCTGCAGGCCCTCATCACCTCACACCTGCACCACTACAATAGCTGCTGGCCCAAGACTCCCCCTCCCCCATCAGCCTCCAGCCTGCCACCACAATGACCTCCGCTGGGGTCCCTTCTGCAAGCCACAGTCCCCGGGCTCCCCCCATTTTCTAACTCTAATCTTTCCTGTGGGCCTGAGAAAGTAGGGGTTCCCTCTACATCCGGATGAGGGAGGGGCAAGTAACTTGGCTCCACCTCTCACTTGCATGGTCCCCACCCTGGGAGGGGTGCATAGCCCCTAGGAAGATAGCAGCACCCTGACTCCCTGACCTCCTATCAGCAGGCAATGCACCCTACATCCTCCCCCTGACCCAGACATCCCCAGTGGCCAGACTCACGAAGGACACGAAGGCAGCCAAGAGGAGGATGCGCACTAGGAGGTCATCAAACTGCTCCAGCACCAGTTCCCACAGGGACTTCCCTGGAAAGCAAAGGAACCTGCATCTAGCCCCAATCTGGACAGTCGCTCCTCCTCCCCATCCCCGGGGGCCAAGAGCCTGGCTGCCACCTGCCTCTGTCCCCACCCCCATCCCCAACAGAGCCCTGAACATGGAGCTGTTGGCCTCTCTCAGCCTCAGTTTCCCTTCTATGAAGTGGTGGTAATGAGAGCTGGGTGTGAAGATCCTGTGAGGTCATGGATGCCAGTCTTTTTGCAAACTTTAACATGCTCTCTAAATGGGCGTGATCATTATTATTTAATTATTGTTAAAGTGTTTGTTGCCCTTGGCTCCGACCCCAGCCCTCAGCCCTCCTCCCTCAGGATGAGGAGATACTTCAGCCTAACCAGCAGACAGTAGAGACCCCTTTGCTCCCCTAGAAAGAGGAGGGAGATGTTTCACCATCAGGTCTCCAGGACCAGAACAGGCCAAAGCAATTTCTCAGAAGTCTGCTGTTGGCCTCTGACTGAATGGCCAAGGCTGGAGGAAGCCCTGGGTCCTTTTGCATCCCTGATCACAAAGGCTTTCATCACACCTCTGCCCAGGCAGGAATGGGGAGAGGTTCGGCTCTCCTTCTTTAAAGATGAGGAAACTGAGGCTTAGGACCTTTACACAGCAGGTCAGCAAAATCGTCTGTGGGAGTGGAGGAGGGGGACAGGCTGAATTGGCCAGGCCAAGGCCAGAGGAAAAAGGCAGGAGAAGCCCAATAAGTGCCTTTCTTTTCCACTGGGGCTCCTCATTAGCCAGGATGGACATTTCACACACCCCTCCCCAGATGGACAATGGACAACCAAGTTCATAGGGAGCTGCTGCCTCGACTCACGTACCTTCCTCTGCTGGGAGCTCTGGGAGTTTTCCGCCAAGGTGCAGGAAAGAAACCGGCAAAGAGAAAAGAGAATGTTATTGAGGGAGGTACTGAGGGAGATACAAAGTCAGTCCTGCCTTCCTGTAGCTTCCAGTCTGGTGCCCCAAACATGGGAGAAGGGGACTAGGATCATAGGAGGCACCACCTCTCGCAGAACAGGAAGCCCTGAGTTCAAATCCTGCTTCAGGTATGTCCAAGCTGTGGAACCATGGACTGATCACTTCACCTCTGTTTCCTTATTTGTAAAATGGGGATCATACCATGAAGAGTCATTGTGAGGATCAGTTAAAGTGATATTTATAAAGTAAGTGGCATACAGTAACCGTTGAATAAACTTCACCTTATGGAAGACCAAAAAAAAAAAAAAGAAAGAAAAGGAGGAACCACCTTGGAGAGGCAATCGAGAAGTTTTGTGAAGGAAATGAGCTTGGAGAAGCTTTGGGAAGGAGAAGCATCTCCTGCCATCAAGGGTCACAGATATCAGCCCCATTCGTTCTCCATGGCCCCCAGAGGCAGAGAAAATGGATTGAAAAAGTCCTTAAAATATTCATGATCTCCATACTTTAGAAAATGAAAAGCCTTCTTCAAATATATTGCACTGGGAAAGCAAGCTTGGGTTGGGGTGCCAGGCTAGAGCCATCTTCTAGGAGCAGCATCCTCCAGGCCACGCTCAGAGGTCACCTCCACTGACCAGTCCATAAAAACAACTTGTCCAAGGAGGGTTTCTATCGCAATCCCATCGAACAGGAGGAGCACAAGATGCTCATGATCATCAAAAGCCTAGCTGTCTGCCCAAGCTTTGGGCACTATGGGAAGGATACCCAAAGGAAAGGAAATGTCCGCTAGAGTCATGGCAGGGACTTTGCATGCCCTAAGACCATTGCAGGGCTGAGAAAGCCTGGAAGCACCTTGAAACCGGCAAAGCAACTTTGGGCATTACCAGGCTTGGTCTAACCCCCCAACAATGTAATGAGCCACCTTCCCTTAAATACCAAAGAAACAGAGGGGAATCACAGCGGGTGGGGGGCTGGTTGCCCTCGAGCCTATCACAGACCAGTTTGATATGGAAGACCCAGAAAAGGGGACTCTTCTTCATGTTTGGGGGCTAAGAAGCATCCATCCAAAGCACACCACAACTGCCAAGAGGACTTCCCCCTGGTAGGAAATGATAAGGTGTCGATGGGGTCAACAGACAAACAAGGCAGGCAGTGATATGAATGAGGATGCGAGTGCGTTCATCATGGACAACTGCTGATGACATCATTGCAGGAGAAACAAGCCCAGCACACGTTGGGCTCCAACTCGCTAAGCAACACTTTTCCAGCCACCATAGGGTGACCCTAAATAATCCTTTATCTAAGCCTGGGTTGAATGAAATAGGAGGGAAAGGAAAATAAATATAGACCCCAAGGTGGCTAACAACCTTTGCCTGAAATTGGTCCTCTCGATCAAATGTTGGACAGAGTGTACCTCAAACAGGCTGATGGACCCCCTGTACTTGGTTGGGAGAACTGGCCCATGGAGACCATGCTGGGCATGGTCCAGGCTGACCAGTGGCCACAATTCCCAGCTCTGCTGCTTCCCATGAAGAAAGAATCTCAGTGAAATGATACAAGATAGAAGCACAGGACAAACTCTCCTTAGTCACTGGTTTTTCCAAGTGGCAGATTGAGCCAGAAATAAACTTCGGGTATCCCTGGAAACTCCTTTGGGACAGCACCAAATATGGCCACATTTCATGTATTCCTTCACAATCATTCCAGAACAGACACGCCAGCTCCTAATCCCAAGCTGTCAAGCTGAAGTGGAGGCCTCTCTTGGCTCTGCTGCAGGGTTGGCAAGGATCGGGAGGGCAAACTGGCGAGACACTTGGCACTGTGTCAGTTGAACAGTGGCTGGGGGTCATAGGGTTGGGGGGGCAGGAATTCAGGAGTTATTCCAGCCATCAGAGGCACAATTGTTGTTGGGGCTTGCTCATGTAATGTGAAATTAGTAAAGAGCCCTGCTCTCTGGGGTCCCCAGCAAGGCCAGTGATAGTATGAACATGGAAGAAGGCAAATGGTACTCTTAGAATGTCTCAAAAGCCAGTCCCAAGAGGGCAGGAAGTCCTTCAAATAGCATTCCTAGTCAGTGAAAGGGTTTTCCAGCCCCCAGCTCAAGATCTCACAACCATTCCCTTCCCCCAGCCCCCCCCCCCCAGCAGCTCATTCCACTTTTCAACTTAAAGGGTGTCCTCTGATGAGTTAACATCTCTGCAGCCTTGGACTGCCCTGGCTCTGCCCCGGGGTCACACAGACAAGCTTCATCTCTGCCATAGCACTGTCCTGCACACACTAGACGGCTAACATGCCCAGGTCCCAGGTGTCTAAAGAGACTGATGTGGCTGCACTGGGGCGACCCAGATTTTGTAAAGATGGGAAGAAGGAAGGAGAAGGAAGGGAGGAAGGAAGGAAGGGAGGAAGGAAGGGAGGGAGGAAAGGAGGAAGGAAGGAAGGGAGGGAGGGAGGGAGGGAGGAAGGAAGGGAGAGAGGGAAGGAAGGATGGAAGAAAGAAGGGAGGGAGGAAGGAAGGAAGGAAGGGAGGAAGGAAGGGAGGGAGGGAGGGAGGGAGGAAAGAAGGAAGGAAGGGAGGGAGGGAAGGAGGAAGGGGAGGAAGGAAGGAAGGGAGGGAGGGAAGGAAGGAGGGAAGGAAGGATGGAAGAAAGAAGGGAGGGAGGGAGGGAGGGAGAAAGGAAGGGAGGGAGGGAGAAAGGAAGGGAGGGAGGGAGGAAGGAAGGGAGGAAGGAAGGAAGGGAGGAAGGAAGGGAGGAAGGGAGGGAGGAAAGAAGGAAGGAAGGAAGGAAGGGAGGGAGGGAAGGAGGAAGGGGAGGAAGGAAGGGAGGGAGGGAGGGAAGGAAGGAAGGAGGGAAGAAAGGAAGGAAGGATGGAAGAAAGAAGGAAGGGAGAGAGGAAGGAAGGGAGGGAGGGAGGGAGGGGAGGAAGGAAGGAAGGGAGAGAGGGAAGGAAGGATGGAAGAAAGAAGGGAGGGAGGGAGGAAGGAAGGAAGGGAGAGAGGGAAGGAAGGATGGAAGAAAGAAGGGAGGGAGGGAGGAAGGAAGGAAGGGAGGAAGGAAGGGAGGGAGGGAGGGGAGGAAGGAAGGAAGGGAGAGAGGGAAGGAAGGATGGAAGAAAGAAGGGAGGGAGGGAGGAAGGAAGGAAGGGAGGGAAGGAAGGAGGAAGGGGAGGAAGGAAGGGAGGGAGGGAAGGAAGGAGGGAAGAAAGGAAGGAAGGATGGAAGAAAGAAGGGAGGGAGGGAGGGAGGGAGAAAGGAAGGGAGGGAGGGAGAAAGGAAGGGAGGGAGGAAGGGAGGAAGGAAGGGAGGAAGGAAGGAAGGGAGGAAGGAAGGAAGGAAGGGAGGGAGGAAAGAAGGAAGGAAGGAAGGAAGGGAGGGAGGGAAGGAGGAAGGAAGGAAGGAAGGGAGGGAAGGAGGGAGGGAGGGAGGGAAGGAAGGAAGGAGGGAAGAAAGGAAGGAAGGATGGAAGGGAGAAGGAAGGGAGAGAGGAAGGAAGGGAGGGAGGGAGGAAGAAAGGGATATAAAGAGAGAAGGAAGAAAGGAAGGGAAGGAGGAAAAGAGAGAGGGAGG
Source organism: Macrotis lagotis (assembly GCF_037893015.1). Classification (NCBI taxonomy): domain Eukaryota; kingdom Metazoa; phylum Chordata; class Mammalia; order Peramelemorphia; family Peramelidae; genus Macrotis; species Macrotis lagotis. The sequence continues at coordinate 1,803,687 of NC_133663.1, read as the reverse complement.
GATGGAGGAGGGAGGGCAGTGGTTAGGAACCTACTAAATTCCAGTCACTGTAAGAAGCACTGGAGACACAAAAGAAGCCAGTTCCTGCTCCCAAGAACCCTCCCCCAAGGCTAGAGAGCCCAAATGGGGAACAGTGACCAGGGAGAGGGGGGTTGGGCCTGGAGAGTCAAAGGGGCAGAATGAAGCCCTAGGATTGGCATGTCCCTTTCCAGGAAGGCAAGTAAGGAAATGAGTTTGGGGAGAAGGGATGGAGGACTGGTTGGCCAAAGCCAGGCAACCTGACAAGGTGTTTGACTCTGGGCTTGAGGAAGCTCAAAGGCTGAGATGATGTCTTGGGATAGCAAGAGCAGAGTGAAGCCAGAAGCTGCTCTCCTTGCTTCCTTCCCCTTCATTTGCAGTCACCAAAGACTGGGAATCCACAACTCAGGAACCCTCAGTGGGGCTTCCAGGGGAGAACAGGAGCCTCTGATATGCCCTCCCAATTCAATTCTGAGTTAGAGTGAATGGAAGGGTCTCCAGGAGTTGGAGCCCCAAAAGCGCAGGAAAAACAGCCAAGCTTCCCTTTTGGGAGTTCTGGTCATTGGCCTTGAAACAAATGATGGGTGACATTGAGAAGTCACTGTGGAATTCCTGGGGGTGGGGGGGCATCGAATGACTCTCCAGCTCCTACCCTGACCGTTCCATTCTCCAGCACCACGGACCTCGGTTGCCCCTTCTCCTTTCTTCCTCTGTCTCTGGAAGGGTTAGATCCAGGGACCTGAAATCAGTGTGTCCACTTGGGGGATCAGCTTGGCTCATTATCCCAAGGCTTCTAACTAGAGGGCGTCCCCCTAGAACCCTGTGCCCTCCCATCCTTAATCCCTCTGACATCATCATCACACCCAGGTTGTCTCTCCCAAATATTTGCTCCTATTTGAATGTAAGTTCCCTGAGGGCTCTAGCACACGTGGGTCCCGGCCCTTGAGCCTTGTCCAAGGTGCTGGTCAAAGCTTGGAAAGAAGCCGAGAGGAGACATGTGCATCCGAGGCCCGTGGACCCTTGGGCTTGACTGAAGGCCAGAGCAACCACGTCCTGCGTGTGTGTGGGGGGGGTGCTGAGGGTGGTGTGTGTCTGTGGTGTGTGTGGGGGGGTGATATGGCAGAGTCCGCTGTATCTCTCCAGATGGAGCTTCCCTTTCCCCATCTTGTGCTCATGGAAAAGACTCCAGACCTGGGCACTAGGAAGCTGGGGTCTGAGCCTGAAGGGATGAGATGAAATGACTGCTGAGGTCTCTGCAAGACCGACCCCAAGTGTCCAAGGCAAGGGTTCTCCACCAGCCTCTGGGACATCAGCCTGCTCTTGAGGGGAAAGCCAGTGTGTCAGTAAGATGTTGGGTCCAGAAACAGAAAGGCTGGATTCTGATCCAGTTTCAAACACTTATTAGCTGGGTGACCTTGGACAAGTCACTTTACCTCTGTCTGTCTTCATCTATAAAACTGGACTAATAGCACTATCTTCCTTCCCTTGTGAGACCTTACTGATTAAGCAGCTAGCAAAGTGCTTACAGTAGGGGCTTGATAAAAGCCTGTTCCCTTCCCCTTCCTCTCCAGGCCATCCTTCATACAGCTTCGCGCCGCCTGACCATAGAGCCCCCATCTCTAGCGCCAGAAACCCACTCACTCCCTAAGATTGCCACAGCTGAGGAGAAACTTGCCTCTTGGCTGCATCAGCGCCTTTCTGCCTTCCCAGTCCTCTACACCACTTGCCTCCACACACTCGGTGCTGCACAATCCCTGGTCTCCTTGCTGTTCCTCAGACATGATTCTGTCTCTGTCTCTCTGTCTCTGTCTCTCTGTCGCTGTCTTCTCTCTCTCTCTCTCTCTCTCTCTCTCTCTCTCTCTCTCTCTCTCTCTCTCTCTCTCTCTCTCTCCCCCACTGGCTGAGTCCCAGGCCTAGAATGCTCTCGCTTCTCTGCTCTGCTTCACGGCTTCCCTTGAGACTCAGCTCAAATGTGACGTTCTGGAGATGGAGCTTTCCCACGTCCTCCTCTCCAGTTGCCTTCACCTACCCTGAGTGAGTCCCACATGGACCTCCTTATGAAGTCTCCTTCCCCTGCAGGATGTGGCCTCGTCCCAGAGAGAGCCTCAGCCCAGATCTTGGATCACAGGAGGAGAGCAACAAGCTCTTGTGGACTGATTGATCGATTCCGGGAGAGAGCAAAGGGGCGTCCACTAAGGTCACAGTCCTAGGCTTCCCTCTGGCCCTTGACTCCCAGACTGCCTCCTGCCCCAGTTACCTGACAAGTCAGCCCACCACTTCAGCTTCGGCCCTAGATATGGGGTTCCCCTGACCACCCCCTTTGTTAGGCCTGCTCTATCATAGCCCCACAAGGTGCAGGGAGGTGGCAGCCCCTGGGTTTTGTTGGGCCGGACACCAGAATCTGGAGCTGCTCTGAAGTGGCCACCCTTCCATCTCTCTGCAGAGCCACTGGGGCCCTTCCAAAAAGGCCCCAAGAAAGGAATGCCTGGACGGGGCTACAACTGGGCTGGAAAACGATCCAAGGAACCTGGGGAGACTCATAGGAACTGATGCACAGGAGAGGAGGGAGAACAGCAACCTTGGAGAGCAGCAACTGGGGAACCAGGCAGCCTGCTTCCAGAGGAGCCCAGGCTTCCTGTCCCCTCCAGTCTCCTCCCCCGGGGGCATCCGGGGCCCCAGAGTTTCCAGGAGGAGGATGACGAGCCCTGCTCTCTCCCCTCCCAGCAACATTTCCCCTTCCTCTTGCCAGTGTCCCTGGGGAAGAGGCTACAGATTCAGGTAGAGAGGCAAAGGCCAGGTGGGCCACTGGCACCTTGGTGCCCCAGAGTCCCTGGAGTTTTGATCCAGGCCCAGTTCACAGTCCCACTAGCTTCCTGTTTGATGGGGTGTCCCTTTGCCACTGACCACATCTTCCTATGCCTCGGCTTCTGTTCAGAGGGCTGGATTGCCTAACTGTCTAGTGACCCAAACCCCAAAAAGAAGCAGGCAGGCATGTGAAGTCAGTGACTCTGCAGCCTGCCGGGCCCCCCAGCATCTCTGAATCAGACCCCCTCCTTCTAGGACAAGTGCTTGGGGAGAGGAGGGAGAGGCAGTGGAGAGGGCAGCAAGCTAGGGCTTAATCAAGGGGCCATAAGGGTGGGAAAGGCGGGGTAAGCAGCTTGTTCTGGGACTCTGTTCCCCTCTGGAAAGTGGGAGACGGCACAACCCTGTTCCCGGGGCCACTGCAAACACCCCCGAAGGTGACATGATCTGGATTCTTGACATCGTCGGTCACTTCTAAGGCCCACCACTGACCTCCCCCAGTGCTTGCCCTTTGTTGGATCAGGAAGACAAATGTGCTGAGCCCCATCTCCACTGCCAGCTGAGGGGCAGCTCCTCTGACTCTGCTGCCCAGCCCGGAGGACCACCCAACACAGCAAGACTGGGGGATTCTGTTGGAGAAGTCTGGGACTCAGTGATTTAAAGACATTTTGGAAGGAAGGAAGAATCCTTTCCTGCCTCACCTTTGGGCTCAATCCAGTTTTTCCTGTCCTGTCTCAAAGAGGACAGTCAGGGGGCCAGGGACAAGGTTGGCCAGGCAGGAGCAGATGGGAGAGAAGCCCCAAGGGCCAGGCTAATTGAATGGGCACCAAGGAGACACTGGAGGACTCCCTCTTCCCTCCCCCAAGCAGGGCAGCAAGGGGGAGGTCGTGGCTGGGCTAGTGCTGGGGGAACATCCCTGGTGTTGGGGAGGCGGTCCCAGGCCATCTGCTGCTGGTACCCTCCTCCTTCCTTAAATAGTGAAAACCAGTATTTCAGCTTTCCCAATGTCAGCTCAAGGAAAAGGAGCACATAAACACGCCAAGGCGGCTTTTCGTAAAGAAGACAGGGGTGGGGGGGCACTTTATATGTGTGCAGGTAACAATAAAACAAATCCCTGTTGTGGGCTGGCCAAGGAAAGCAGCTAACTGCAGCCAGAAGGTCCAAAAGGGGCTGGGACTGGGGCTGGGACTGGGGCTGAGCCCACCCCCACCCCTCACTTCGGGGACAAACAAGGCTCTCCTTCCCTGAAGGGCCAGCGGCCGATCCAAACTAAATCCTTGCTCACACGGCGCCAGAGAGGCAGCCATGACCTCTGCCCCCCAGAGACCCCAGCCTGTGCCCTTGGCCCACTCCCCAGAGCAGGCAGAGGCTGGATGGGACCCCTGACGAGGAGCTGGACTGGTCTGGCCTTGAGCAGTGGGCCGAAGGCAGAGAAAGGAAGGTCCCAACCTGGCCAGGTCGCCTGAACCCTCAGCCTGGATATATCGGCGGTGGTGCTCGCTGCCCCTCAATGCCATTCACTGTCCATTACCCACACTTGCCAGGAGGCAAAGACATACCATCCCCCACCAGGGTAGGGTTCACAGCGAGCAGGCAATGGGGTAGGGAGTACAAGCTAGAGGTGAGGCACAGAAAGGAGACTTGGCCAGGGTCATATGGCCAATCACCGGAGGAGCTGGCTTCGGGCTCCCAGGCCCACTCTGGATGTGGCAGTCCCTTCCTGGCCCACTTGGAAGGTAGCAAATTGGAGGTGACTCCCATGGCGCCTTCCCCAGAGCACCCAGAACAGTGGGGACGAGAGCCTGGACCTGGAGGGAAGAGTGGGGGAGCCAGGCAGACAGTAGAGGCATCGGGGATCTGCCAAGGGAGGTCGCTAATTGAGACATGAATTTTTCTGAAGAGAGTGGAGCCTGGTGCCCAAGGAAGCAGCAGCAGGGACAGTGTGAGGTCAGGGAGCAGGAGTCTTTGAGGTCATTCCCCTCAGGTTGAGGCCAGAAGGGCAGCCAAGAAGCTCCTCAAGGAAGCCTTCGGGGAAGGGGCTGGAGCATGGGTGTGGGGCGAGGTGGCCAAGTGGCAGCAGCCAAACCACCCAGCCATTCCGGGTCCAAGAGTCTACTCCCGCTGACCTCCGCCCTTGGTGACCCTCCCCTGGAAGTGAAGCCACCCTGGCGTTGGCTGGCCGCCAGCGGAGGCAGCGAGCCAGGACTCAGACTGGGGTGGGCCAGCGCAGGAAGAGGGAGGAGAGAGGACCCACCAACCTCTGCTCCTTTCACACTTGCCTTGGAGGCTTGTGGGAAGTCCAGATCTCACACCTTAGGCAGGACGTGGATCAGCCGGGGGCAGCCAGGGTCGGGAAGGGCCCAGCACCGTGGCATCAAGCACAGTTGCCCCTGCCTGAGTGGCTTCCCCGGGGAGAGGTCAGGCTTGATCTGCTTGTCCCCAGGGGAAAAACAAGAACAAAGGGCAGGAGCTGTCAGGAAAACCTCCTGGCCAGCTGGCCACTGGACCGAGGCATCCCTCCTCCAGGCCCGGGTGCTGTCCAGTTCTGCAGACTGGCTGCACCAACACTCCTTGCTCCCGGTAAGGGAAGTCTCAGGCAGGCACACATCTGGAGGTGGGAAAGGAGAGGAATCCAAAGGATTAGGTAGGGATCTGCCTCCCCCCTCCCGGGTGAGATTTAGTCAGGGTCTGGTCTTTGCAAGTTCACCCCGAAGCGGCAATGGGCCAAAGAGGGCTGTCCCTCCACAGCCGGGGCCTTCTCCCCTCTTACAAGAACCTGGGCAGGAAGGAGTTGGTTTTGTCTAAGCTAAGGCCCAGGCACTAAGGGCCCTGGGGGGAACGGGCCAGAAGCTTTTCTCTCCACATCCATGAGGCCAAGCCTCTTGAGACCCAGACCTGGGAGTTGGACAGAGCTGCTCTTCAAGGCCACCCTCTCTCTTGGGACACTGTGCCCATGGAACAAGGAGGCCAGCTCAGGAGGGGGAGCCCGAGAAACCCAGGAGAAGGCTGGGCAAGGAGGGGGTTAGAGGAAGCCTTGTTGGCAGCTGCCCCCCCCCACTTCTCTTAGCAAAGGGGCCAGGCCCAAAGAGGACAGCAAGAAGACAGAAACTAAGAAATAGTTCAGACACTAATAAAATGGCATAACAATGGGAATGCTCTCCTCAGGAAGTAGGCATTAGGGGTAGCATGCCCCCCTTTTACAGACCAGGAAACTGAGGTTCTGGGAGCTAAAGCGACTTGGCCAGGCTGCCCCCAGGGCAGTGCACTATTCATAGCTCTACCCTGTCCCAAGCCATCTTTCTTAGGAGCTAGGAGCCAGCACATTTCTGCTGTGCAGAGGCTCTGGGTTCAAATCTCATCTCTGTCCATCCTGGTCACACAACCCTGAGCAAGTCACTGCACATCTCAGTACCTGAAGTTAAAAAGCCAAGACAACCTTGAAAAGGAGACGCTGTCCCCTTTCTGTGACATCAGTCTGATGGCAGTTAAAGTGTCTCTGGCCCCAAGGGGAAAGAGACCCCCAGGCCCACCCTACCTACACATGCTTATTTGGGTTTGGAGACTTCCAGAGATGGAGAGCTCATTACTTGCTGAGGCAAGTCCCCTCCATTTGAGACCACTCTCCTGGAAAGTTTTCTTGCTTATGACATCCCACCCTGGCTCCTGGTCTTCACCAGTTTTGGAACGTCTATGTGGGCCACCCACCGGGCTTTTGCTGTACTCTACCTTGCCACCCTCATGCCATCTGATACAGGTCAACCTTCAAGGTCCGGTTGTTTCTTGTTTCTCCTCCCCCTCTCCTCCCTCCTCTCCCTCCTGACACTCCTCTGCCTCCCTCCTCCAGCTCCTTCCACCCCCTCCTCTTCCTCAGGGGAGGAGGATCCGCCTAAGCCCTCACCTCCCCTAAGACCCACCTCAGGTTCCCATCACTAGCCAAATCCAGAACATGCTAATCACCAGGGAGCCTCTTGGCCATCTGGGGCTTAGGCTGAGGCTAAACCCACATTAGGTGCTAAATCAGGATTTATGGAATTGAACCTGGTCCCCTGCCAGTGTCTCGGTTCCCTCTGCCCAGCTTGGGGCAGCTGCCAGCAGGACTGGCCTCTGTTGTTTGTGACCCTGGACAAGTCACTACTTTTGGGGGCCTTGATTTTCTTGTAAAAGGGAGGGTGATCATCTGAGCACTTCCTGCCCCTGGGGGGTTACTGTGAGTGGAGGCCTCAGAAAGGGAAGAACAAAGCAGGCTGAGGGTCCACTCAGCCGCAGGGGAAGGAAGTTCCCTGAAGGCAGGGACTAGAACACAGCAGGCATCAAATGTTTGCACAGAGGGCTGAAGGGGCCACTTGGGAAGGCATGGAAGGAAAAGGCAGAAGTTTTTGGTCTCTTTTCCACTGACTGTGGGGACCAACTCCCCCAGGGCCCTGGGCCCCTGGCTGCCCCCAAAGGGAGTTTCCTGAGGCTGTATTTGCTTAGGGACCAGATCTAAAGACTAGAAGCCCCACCCCACCCCCAGCCCCTGGCAGGCTGGGCCTGAGGAGCAGCAGGCTGATGAATCAGCCTTGAACAGATGCACCGAGGGCGGAGAAGGTGGGGCTCCAGGCAGGAGATTGGGGGGGGGGCTGGCAGGTGAGTGTGAATCCCCCCATGGTCCCAAGGGCAGAAGGACGAGGCGCTGGGGGCTGAGGAGGGAAGGCGGGCATTCCTTCACCCTCTGAAGGCAGCCGAGCCCCAGCTCCCAGCCCCAAGCAGCTCCGTGGCTCCCTTCCCCCTGCCTCGCGCCCTCCCTGCCTTGTCTCCCCCACAAAGACTAAAGAAGCGCTCTGACGTGGATGCTAGCCGGACGGATGACTGGGCCAAGGCCCCACGGGCAGCAGGGGTCTGAGGCAAGTCCTGGGCCACAGCCAGTGGCTGCCTTCCGGAGGCTGGAAGGGCCCTGTCCAAGGTCCTCAGGGAGGAGCCGGACCTGGTCGGGGAGGGCCCTTTCAGTACGACTGGCTGCTCCATCCAGATGGGGGCTTGGGCCCCAATACTGGGGAAAGCTGTGAAGGAGAGCGGACCCAGCTGTCCACCTGGGGCAGCAGGTGCGGGCCAGAGCCCCTCTTCCCCTCAGGTCGATGCCTGGAGCTCCCAAATGGTCTCTGGACCCTCCCTTCCCTGCCAACCACAGTCAGCCCTCAGGGGGTACCCTCATGCCCACACAATAGAGAGTTCTGGGTCGAGTGAGGGGGACCTCTGGATCAGGAACCTCAGAGAATTGGGTCCACTATCCCATTTTACAGAAGGAGAAACTGAGGCCTCTGCTAGGATAAGGGCATTGTCCAAGGTCATATAAATAGGAAATAGCAGGGGCAGGATCTGAACTCAAGGCCTCTGTCTGAAGGCAGCCCCCTTTCTCTAGCCTCCACTGCCTTTACCTTCTGTCCCTATGCCAACCTCCCCCAAGCCTGGAGCCTCTGCCCACCAACAGACTCAAAAGCTGGTGATGGTCAGGTTCTGGAGGGTCTCCATCCTCCTGGGGCCTGACCTCTGACAGGCCAACCCGGGGTTCTGAGTGCCAAGGCCTGGGGGCAGAGGAACCAGCTGGGCAAGTCCCTCCCCCAAACAAGAGGAAGGGCCGGATTCCACCCGCCCACTGGCCCTCTGTTCCAGGCTGTACACACAGAGGGCTGGGGGCGGCCAGGCTTGGACCCCACTCCAACAACACACGCCCAAACAGTGGAGAGAGTGAGTCAGCGCCATGCCCCCAGACGCTGTGTACCCACTTAAGAACAATCACACTGAGGGGCACGCCTGGACAAGCCCCTCCCAGTCACAGCCACCCTCTGTGCCCTGAGCCCTGGCAGTCCCCCCTCTCCCCCACCACGTACGGCTCAACCTAAGAATCCTGCCCCCCCCCACACACACACCTCTGCTCTCACCCACCATCAAAGCCCTCCTAGGGATCACTGAGGCCAAAACAAAAGCCCTGTCTTAAAGAGAGGGGCTGGAAATGCTTGGACTCTGGTGGCCCCTGAAGACTTAGAAGACATCCGGTGGCATCAGGGGAGGTGGCTCTCCCTCAAAGCCCTCCCATAAGCCACTGGAAGGCAAGCCGGGCCTGGTCCCTGTTTTACAGATGAGGAAACTGAGGCTGAGGAGACCTCTTCTAGCATTGTCCAGGCCTCTCCGCACTCAGTTTGAAGAACCTGGGTCTCAAGCCGCCTCCCTGAGGCTCTGGGTACCAGACAGAACCTGCCCTGGCTACGGGGGCCTCCGAGGTGCCCCCCCCCATTGACAAGTGACGCCCTGGAGAAGAGGCCACAAGTGGGCCCCCTCGCCAATCCCTTCCCGCCCGCAGGTCTCCGCCAGCCCTCTAAGGGGGACATTCAAACATCATATTTCTCTCCCAGCCAGCTCCTCCCTCAAGCTAACTAAATATAGGAACTCCACCAAAAAGGCCATCTTCTGCCCCGGAAAGATAATGTTTACACCCGTGACAGCTTGAATCAACAGAGAAGCCCCAAACCTCCACTTGACAGCTGGGGAGAGCAGCTGAGATCTGCAGGGCTACGGCCAGGCCGGCCGGGCCAGGGAGGGGGGACCGGCAGAGGCCCAGGCAGCCTGCCAGCCCCGGGAAGGTGGGCCCGGGCAGCCTGCCAGCCTGCCAGCCCCGGGAGGGTGGGCCCGGGCAGCCTGCCAGCCTGCCAGCCCCGGGAGGGTGGGCTCCTCTCCACGGCGCTCCGAGGGGGGACGAGGAAAAGGCAGCTCCGGGCCAGGCTCCTGCCGCAGGGCAAGGTCGGGGAGGCAGGCAGGGTCAGCCTTCTTGCCCCCAACCCACAGAGACTCGGAAGCAAAGGGCCTAGGCCAGGGTCACCCAGACCCAATACTCGCCATGGCTGCCTCACTCGCAAAGGCAGCTCCCCAGAGGTGGGGGTGGGGAGTGGAGCGCTGGGGGATCCCACCAGGCAGCCCTGCAGTCAAGGCTCCTGGCTGGGAGGGCAGCTTCGGGGGACAAAGGATTTGGGGCGCAGGGGAGAAAAGGAGCCAGCCGCTGCCATGATTCCCTCCCAGGGCCAGGCTGAGCTGGCCTTCCCAGGGCCGGAGGAGGGGGCAGGCGGAGGGGCCAATTCTGGAGGTGAAGCAGGCGCGCCCGGGGCCCCGGGGGAGCAGCAGGTGGGGACAGATGAACTGGAACCTGGCTCCCATTGGCTCTGACCTCTGTGAGGTCACGAGCCCACCACCCAATGAAAATCTCGCCAAGAACATCGGTTTGAATTGAAATCCTGGGGGGGGGGGGGCAGGTGGCAAGGTGACTGCCCTCCAGACACCCCCCATGGCCGTGGGGGGTCTGGAAAAGAGGACTGTGAGGGAGCTTGGCTAAGGGGGCCTGGAGAGTCCCGGAGGAGGGCGCCGTGGAGGCACTGGGGAGGGGGGGCTCGCTCAAACAGCCGCATAGAAAGGGCCTCTGCACCCCCCGACGGAGTCATCCAGAGCCTGGCGGGGGCAGGGGCCCAGAGAACAGGGGCTTGGGGTCCAGCCCCGACGGGCCCGCTCTCCCCCAAGTCTCTGCCCCTCCCGGGACTACCGGGAAGCTGGGAGACACCAGATGCTGAGCGGGGGCACCCCAGAAGTCCACACCCCCGGAGGGGCCGGCGAGCCGAAGCCTCCCGAGGAGGAAACTGAGGCTGGCCCTGGGCAGGGAGGCCACAGTTTGGCAGGGGGCAGGTCCCTGGGTGGGCTTGGGCCGGGGGACTTTCTGGGGCCCCTTCCGGCTCTCCGTTGGCCGGGAGCAGGGAATGCTCGGGGTCCGACAGGGCCGGCCAGGGCGGGAGCGGGGCGCGGGACGAGGGGGTGCGGCTTGCGAGGGGGCCTCAGTTTCCCGGGGAAGAAGCCCACGGAGGGCAGGGGCCGGCGGCGGGCCCCCGGCTGACAAGGAGCCAGGGCCACCCCGACAAAGGCGGCCGGAGCCCCCCCTCCCCGCCCTCCTCGGGGCCGGGAGCCTGGGGAACTGCTGCAGAAGCGCCCGGGGCCTCATTTCCGGACCCCCCGCCTGGGTGTGGGGCCCCCGGAGGCGGCCGCCACAGCCCCAGCCCCGGCCCCGGGCCCTCCTCCGCCTGGCGCTGCGACCCTCGGGGCCCCGACTGGTCCCCCCGGGGGATGGCAGGAGTCTCGGGGGACCAGCCCCGGGGCAGCCCCCCACTCACCGTTGGGGCCGTAGCGGCGGCGGCTGCAGCGGACCTGGTCCGGGCTCAGGCCGCAGCTCTCCCGCACCGAGAAGCGGCGCAGCACGGCCGCGGCCGGCTGCAGGTGGGCAGCCTCCATGGCGCCCCGGGGCGCGCAGCCTGGCACCTCCGGCCGAGCCCAGGAACCTGGCCGGCGGGCGGCCCGGGCGAGCTGGGGGGCGGGGGCCCCGCCCCGGCCCCGCCCCGGCCCGCGCCTCCGCCCCGCCCCGGGGCTCCCATTGGTGGCCCCCGGCGCCTCCGGAGCCTCGGGGCCCCCCGAGGAGCGGGGCGGCGCCTGCCCACTCGCGGGCAGCTTCCGCCCGGGGAGCCCCGCTCCCCCGGGCTCCCCCCCGCGGCCCGCCCGGGCCCCCCCACATGGGGGCTTCTCCTCGGGACGCCCCCGGGGTCCCCCCACTTTACCCAGGGGGGAGCCGAGCCCACCGGCCACTAGACCCCAGCGCACCCCTCAGCATTCCCTCTCCAAGGCCTCCCGAGCCTCGGTTTCCTCGTCTGTAGGATGGGTGTGAGAGCCCGCCTACATCCCGGCTGCTGCCAGGCTAAGCCCCCCGACCCCTGGCAGAGCCATTGGCCCCTAGTCGACAGCCCCCCCAGCCTGGCAGCTCAAAGCTGCCTCCGAGGAGTTCACAGTCTCTGGGGAAGAAAGCCCCGGAAGCTCCATGGGCCCCATGCTGAGATCTGCAGGAAGCCCCAAGAAAGGTCCCCTCGGAGCCGGCTCCTCTAGGAGGAGCTCTGGAACCCAGAGAAGCCTTGCAGGCAGTGGGGCGCCCCAGCAGGATGGCTGCAGGGTGGCGGGTGAGGAAGGTGCCCACTTGGAGGGGACAGAGGGCAGGAGGAGGGCAGCAAACAGCCCCCCCTTCAGCTCTGGCAATAGCGAGACACTGGTCATCACAGGGAGCCAGCCAGACCCCACTGGTCATGGGGCAGCTGCTGGCTTGGGGAGGGGCGCTGGAGATGACCCTGAGGGTCTAGGGAGGAGAGTGAGGGCCCAGATCAGCCCCAGCCTGGACCCGGGGAAAAGAGAGGAGAAAGGAAGGGGCAAGTGCCACATGGCAGCCTGGGGCCTTGGGTTCAAATACCAGCTTTGCCATTTACCACTTCCTCAGTTTCCCCCTCTGTCAAATGAGGGAGATGCTCTCTGACCTCTGAGGTTCCTTTGTCACTGCTGATCATTCCTACAATCTCCATTCAATTCAACCCCTGTTTCTTAGCCTGGGAAATGGGAGAATGGGGATACGGGGAAGGTGGGAGCTGGGGCAGGGTCCCCATTTTTATTGAGTCAAGCTTGAGAGGTTGGCAGAAGCTCTGGACACCCAGCAAGGGGCTGGAGATGTGGAACCAGCCCTTAGGAACGGGAGTGCCCGGCAGAGACCTCGAAGGAGGCCCGAGGACGGAGAAGACTTCCCAACCAGAGCCGAGAGGGAGACCAGAGGAAGGCCCAGGAGAGCTGGGGGCAGCCCAGGGAGGACTCGGGAGGAAAAGCCGCCTCAGCGGTGGATGTGCAGGGATGCCAAGGAGGAGTGGTGCTGAGGCAAGGCTGGGGGTGCCGGCAAGGGAGCGGGTGCCCTTGAAGATGCCCCCGTTCGCTTCTGGGCCCGCTGGCTCCCCCAGGGGAAGGTATGCGGCAACAGCTCCTTCATCACCCTCACGCAGGGCTGGGAAGCATCTCGACCAGGCTGGTGCAGAGGGATTTCTGTGCCAAAGCAGACCGGCTGCCCAGATTGGACAGCGTGCAGCTTCCTTGCAAAGGAACAAGGCTGACGGGAGGTGGCTTGCTCACCGGGGTTCCTTCACGTCAAACCCACAGGGGATTACCATTTCTCCCAACCAGGCAGGCAGCTCGAGGGGCTCAGCTGGGCTCCGTCACTCTTCTCTCCAAGATGGTCTCCTACAGCAGATCAGAAGCCAGGAGAGTGGGCACTGGACTGTGGAGAGCTGGACTGCCACTGGGGGAAGGAAGGGGCTTAGGGCTGCAGAGAGGTCCTGGGGCTTCAATATAAAAGTGGGGGAAGGGGCTGATCCCAAGACCTGATACAGGAGGGCAGTCAGCACCAGCTCCCGAAGGCTGAGCGCCCCATCTACCTGAGGGGTCCCTGAGGTTCCTTTTGCCCAAGTATTCCCAGCAAGGCCAGGGTGGGATGCAGCTATTTCAGCCCACCCCAAAGGATTCAGTGATGTGCTTTTCTGTATGATTGGGAGCACAGGGCTCCTTCCGGTCTCTTCAGGGTCTGTAGGGGTCCTACGCAGGCTCTCCCAGGCAAAGAGTTGGCTGATCCTACTGAGTCAGAGAATCTTGGTGACTGCCAGTCCAGGGCTTCTGCCCCGTGAACCCTTTGAAGAGGCCCTAGCCTATGCAGGCAAGTCTCTTAGGCCCAGAAGGGCTTCGGGCCACATCTGAAGTGCAGAGGAGAGGAAACCCAGGAAAAAAGAGGAACCATTCCCAGTTTGAAGCACAGCAGAGAGACGAGGGGCTTAAGGGGCAGGAGCACCCTTGATCCCTAGCACAACAAATCTTGCTTCCCAGAATAGCTACTCAGAAACTTCTGTTCCTCTCCCAAGCCTCCCGCACCTCCTCCTCGGCCCAGTCTTAGCCGAGGACCTCCCCTCGCAGGCTACTGAGAACATAGAGACCATTTGTTGACTGTTTTCTCCCTTTTCTCAAAAGACCCTGCCATCATCTCCCGCTCTCTCCTTCCTCCTTCTGCCAATAATGGTGGTCTTTCCTTTGCCAAGGCCAGCCCCTCAGCATGTGCCCTTAATCCTTGTCCTCTTGCCCATCTCTTCTCCAACAAGCTGCTGCCTCAGCCATCCCCACCCTCAAATCTTTACTCCCTCCATCTACTGGCTCTCTCCCTATATCTTCAGACATGCCCAAGTTTTCTTGCTGCTCATGCTGCCATGCTACAGCTCTCCTCTCTCAGGCAGACTCATCAACCCTATGCCATCTGGCTTCTGACTTTCTCACTCACATGAAACACTCTCTCCAAGGTTATGAGTGATGGTGATGATGGCCTAAGCTGTGGTGGCTGTGTGTACAGGGAGGAGTGCTGGTAACGAGAGAGAGACACTAATTGGTTATGGGGGTGGGGAGGAAGGGTGTGTGAAGACTCAGGGTTAACATAAAGTTTATGATCCTGGGAGGCTGGAAAGAGGCTGGTGTCCTTGACAAGAATATGGATGTGCAATGATTTGGGGGGCATGGTGGAGAGATGAATTCTGTTTGACAAAATTAGTTCAAGCTATCTCTCAGAGTGATTCAGTTTGAAATAGCCAATGATCAATTGGTGATATAGGGCCCCAGGTCAGTGGAGTGACTGACTGAGGTTGGATAGACAGATCTGGAATCATGAGTATAGAAATAATAGGAACTGAGGGAGTGTGTGTGTGTGTGTGTGTGTGTGTGTGTGTTTGAAGGGGAGACACTTAAGGGAGAGTTATGAAGAGGAGAGGCCTAGACCAGAACCTCAGAGAACATCTGGATCAGGGGAGCATGATAGGGATGATCGGTCAGCAAAGACTAGTCAGACAGAGAAGGTGACCTGGGAGAGAAAATGATGCTGTGCAAACTGCAGAGGAGAGCACCCCAGGAGGAGAAGGTGATCAGTAGTGTGGAATACAGTAGGAGAGTCCCTGAGGAGGTCTGAGAAAAGACCATCAACTCCGCCACTTAAAGCAACCACTGGTAACTGGGAAAAGATGAGTGGCAAGGTGACAAAGGATGGAGGAGTGAAAAAGGAAGTGGAGGCAGCCCTTTCAAGTTTGACCACTAAAGGGAAGAGAGATGTGGGCCCCTCTAGCAAAGGTTTGGGGGCATAGGAAGAGCTGGGTATGTTGGAAGATGGTAGGAAAGGAAGCAGTTGACAAGGACAGGTTAGAATTTGACGGAGGGAGAGGATCCATGATTGAGATCTTCCAGAGAAGAGAGGAAGGAATGGGATGAAGGGCACTTGTAGGGGGACTGGGCAGCCTTGGTAAGAAGGACCATCTTCTTGGTAGAGGCAGGAAAAGGAGCAGAGAATGAGAAATGATGTCAAGGGACGAAAAGAGGGCAAGGGAAAGGCGTGTATGAGTGTTGAGTGATGGGAGCCATTCCAAGCAAAGAGAATCAGAGACCAAAAGCCAGCAGGCACCTCTGAGAGTCACTCCCTAGGATTCGATGTGGACCCTTATTTGGCACTAGAGAAGCTAAGACTGAGAGTGACTTTGCCTCACAAGCCCATGGCAAGTCTCAAAGTAGAGGTTGGGACCCAGTCTCCACACCCTTGGTCCTGGGTTATTGCCACTACACGAAGTGGTAGGAGTGGACTTTTTTGATGGTACATCTGGGGGACTACATGAACGACCAAAGTCCTGGCTGGACCCCAGGTATGTGGGTCTGTCTGCTTTGCCCTCCCAACCCTGGCTAAAGCAACATCTGCGTGGTAGCCACAGATCACAGCTCTTGTGGAACAGAGCTAGCAAAAAATAGTGAGAAGGAGCAGGTACTGGGACCAAGAACTCTTCCTGCCTCTGGGACCCCCACCCCCAAGTCTGGCAGACCTCCTAGGATACCCCAGTTCCCTCTGGCACCTGGGCAGGGACTGACAGCTCACAGAGTCAGAGGAGCCCTATTGATCTGGGTATCTAGCTTGCCCATGTTTAATTCCTTCCTTTGGGGCACATTATACAAAAAGCTCTGCTGAGCTCCTGTGTAAGGGATGGGGGGGGGTATTATATCATCCCAGGAAGGACCCCTCAGTTGAGGGAGCTGAGGCTGCAGCACAAACCCAGATGGAGAGCAGGAAGTCTCCCCACAAGGGCACCATGTCCTGTGGTTGTTGATGTGGGCTGGGGATCCAGGATGTGTCTCATTCATTGTCCCCGGGGCAGGGAGGAGGAGGGGTAACCCTCCCCTTTCCCCCCACTTTCCCTTCACATCCATCCAACATTCAATCACTCAATCAACAAATGCCTCTTAAATCCCTGTTCTTTTCCAGGTTCTGTGGTAAGTTCCTGAGACAAAGGCAGGGAAAGTAGTGTATCCCTTCTGGCAAGGAGCCCACAGTCTAATTGGGAGAAGTGTAAAAGGCAGAGGGGAGGGGAAGGTAACAGGTTCTTTCTTCATTAACCAGGACCTACTATGTGCTGGTCCAGAGAGGAGGTGACACAGAGGTCTGTGATGGTGCTCATAGCTCACAGATCACCTTGGAGGCAAATGCTTCTGCAGAACAAGAGAGAGGAGGGTCTCCAGACCCAAAGAAGGAGAGAGAAGAGGCAAAGAGGGGTGGCTGACAGAGGTCCAGATGCAGAGAGG
Source organism: Macrotis lagotis (assembly GCF_037893015.1). Lineage (NCBI taxonomy): Eukaryota > Metazoa > Chordata > Mammalia > Peramelemorphia > Peramelidae > Macrotis > Macrotis lagotis. Next base: position 1,787,355 of record NC_133663.1, on the reverse strand, counting down.
GGAGGACATCGACAGGGTCTCTGGGCTTGAACCATAAGGATTGGAAGCCCTTGGAAGCCCTCATTTTTAATTTTCCCCTTTTCTCATTGGTTTTATTTTTCCAAATACATGTTTTTCCAAATACAAAGTTTTTCAACATTCATCCATATGCCTATGTATATTTTTATGTTACAAAATTTCCTCCCATCCTCCTTCCCACCCCCTCCCCTCAGCGGTGAACAGTCATCCACATTTGTGTTAAGCATGTTTGCAGATTAGTCATTTTCGGTATAAAAAATTGGGATTAAGGGAAAGAAATACATAAGAGAGATTTTCTTTAAAAAGTGAATGTAGTGTGTTCATCAGATTCTGAAGGGCTTTGTTTTGTTTTTCCTTTTGCTTTGTTTTTCTTCCTCTAGATGGGATAGCATTGTCCATAGCAGGTCTAACAGGGTTGAGCTAGCTCTCTGAACTGCTGGGAGGAGCTGCATCCATCAGGGTTGATCACCTCACAATTTTCTTATTGTGTACATTGTTCTCTTGGTTCTGCTCCTTCCATCAGCATCAGATCCTGGAATTCATTCCATGCTTCTCTAGAGTCCGACCATTTATGGTTTCTTATAGAACAGTAATATTCCATAGTATTCATGTCCCATAACTTGTTCGGCCATTCCCCAATGGGTGGGCATCCCCTCAATTCTAATTCTTTGCCACTTTACAAAAAGAGCTGCTAGGAATATTTTGGAACATGTGGGACTTTTTTCCATTGTTGATGATTTCTTCTGGTTATAGACCTAGTATTGGTATTGCTGGGTCAAAGGGTATGATCAGTTTTATTGTTCTTTGGGCCCTCCCCTCATTTTAGAGAGGACACTACGGCACAGAGAGGGTGGGTGACTTGTTCAAGGTCAGTCACACACAGAGGTCAGAGTCAGGATTTAAACATGTTCTCTCCACTTTACCAAGAAGTCAGATTGCCAGAGACTCAGAGAGATGAAATGAAATGATCAGATCCCTCTTTCTGGAAGATTGGAAGGAGAACAAGGGTGGCTCGAGGTAGTAACAGGGTCAAGGGAAAGGTTTTAGTTTTAAAATTGGGGAGATTTATGAGTAGGGAGTCATCAGCATAGATGGAATACTTGGGAAAAGTCAAGGAAATTTGATTTTTATGACTGTTACTGCCAAATAGATACAGAGGAAGTCAAAGGATTGCAAGTTCACATTAGCCTGGCTTTGGTTGCTTATACTCAGGTGTGGTAACTCCCAGCTGAGACTAGGGGCTAAAAGAGCTGTAAGACTGACCTTGTCACCCAAACTATCCATTCTCATCTTGTCCCTCATTTCTTCAAACCCATTCTTTTACTTTTCTCTGATTACTTCTTTATTTCATATAGATATACCCAAAGTATCAAACTCCTGAGCTGAACTAGGTCAAAAGATAACCGGGTAAACAACACTGTGAGATGATCAGCTATCATGGATGCCAACTCATCATACAATGATCCTCTCAACACTTCAGTGACCATGGACAATCCAGAGAAAAAACTACAGAGTCTGAATGCAGAGCAAAGTGGACGGTGTTGGCTTTTTAAAACTTTTATGCTTGTTTGTCTTTCCTATTTTTTCCCCTTTAGTGCTGATTCTTCTCTCACAACATGACTACTATGGAAATATGTCCATGACAATTATACATCCATACCAGATCCTTTGCTGCCATGGTGGGGGAGGAGGCAAGGGAGGGTGGTGGAAAAATGTGGAACTCAGAAACTTGTAAATGATTGAATGTTGAAAATGAACTTTGCATGGAATTGGAAAACAGAAAATAAAATAACATTTTCAAAAAGCTTAAAAAGTATGATGCCTGGTGGAGGCTTTGGCTTGGTCTTCAGGGAGACCCCAGATGGCATGTGAGCAATATTGAGGCCAGTAGGGAGGGTCTGAAGATGCAAGAAGCAGAATAAACATAGACCCACAGAAGACAGGATGAAGTGACATAAGGCATCTTTCTCTACGACCAGAAAGAATGAATGAAGAGAGAGAATGAATGAAGAAACAACAATTCTATGGTAAGAAAGAAGGGGATGAAAGTTGAAGAATTCAGAGAAGCTGGAGAAGAAAGTCTGGGACTAACTGAGACTAAGCAAGCAGAACCAGGGAAGCAGCGCCCCACACCCCTCCCCCAGACTCGAATGGAAACAGAACACAGAACTGACAGGAAAGTGAATCCTGTGAAATTAGGATAAGCAAGTTTGGCCCCAAAGAAAGAGGAGAAAATGCACCTCCTCTCTTCTTTATGAAAGTGGGAGGCTCTGGGTGTGGAACATCGCCTTCCTTATTAGATTCTGTCAATGTGTCGCATAGTTTTGCTGAACTCCATCCCCCCCCCCCCCTTTCATTCCTTTGACCAGAGGGCAGGAATCTGTGTCTTGTGTAGGGAAGCAAGAAAGAAAGAGAAGTGAAGATGATACAGGAGGAAACCAAATAAAGAAGACATGACCCAGAGAGAAATGGCCAAATTAGCTAGGAGCAAGGAAGGCAGATCCATCCCCAGGGACTCATTTCCAAGGCTTCCTTGGGTCCCCAGATGTCCAGGCCTGGGCATGGCTGAGCTGGGAGGTTGAGGGAATAAACACTCCAAGTTGTTCACAACAAGAGATTCAAGGGTTCCCTCTGTTGAACCTTGGCACCTTGGCAGCTGTTGGAACCTTTGGTGGCCTGTATCCATACTTGATCCCTGAGCATCAGGTCACCCCTTGTCCCTCTATTTCCTCCCAGACTTCAAGCACCTTGGATCTCCCACTCTTCTCAAGAGCTTTGGGCCACTCCTGAAGCCAATCCCCTGATTGCAATCCACAGAATAGTCCATTTCTTTATCCTTTATTAGGTGACTGTGTAGACACTGCTGGGGCCAGGAGTACAAGGACAATAGCAAACCCATCTCTGCCCCTGGAGCTTCTGTTCTCCTGGAGCATGCTGGAGAAAACCACAGAGAGTCACTTTGCTCTGCTCTGACCATGAGACAACTCTGACTTAGCATTAGAACATCCCTCGTGCCTCCATTTTCCCGCCTAGAGAGGGTTGGAGGTGAGAATTGGAAAAGCCACTGGCTTCTGACCTTCTCTCCACCTGCCGTGCAAGTGAGCAAAAGCTGGTGTAGAGGGAGGGAAGCCCATCCACACCCCCCTCCCCTCCTTGGGAGCCTTCATTGATGACAAGGACAAGTCATCGAAAGACAGTCCCTCATGGACCCAAATCGGATACTACAACGTGGCTCTGAAGGGTTGCGGTTTCCTTCCTTCCCTTCCTCCATTCTTCTCTCTGTAATTCTTTCTACTTAGACCCTTCCAAGCAAGGAATAGCCAATGTCCTGCCAGCTTGGTCCTCCTTGCTTGAAGGCACTAGGGTGGGAATCCAATGAAACCACAAAACGGCCCTTTCCTCTGGGCCTTCCTTGGGAGCGACCTGAGCCAGACTACCACACAGGGCTGGGAGCTAGCCCTTGATTGCCCTTGCCCACCAACTCCCAGCCCCAGCTCCCGGACTCCCTCAGAGAGGAAAGAAGTCAAGTGGCCCTCCCTGACAGAAGGCAAGCAAAAGGGCCTCCCACTCCCACAGACTGGCTCCGTCCTCAGTCTGAGTCCCACAACGCCACATTGCCCACCGGGAATTGTTGAGGCATCATCTCCATTTTACTGATGGGGAAGGGTGTGTCTCTGGAAGTCAGGTCAGAGATGGGACTGGAGTCTGGCTCTTGTGCTTCACCCGTCCCCCACCTGGGGCCCTCAACAGAGAACCCAGGCCTCCTAGGTCCCAGCCAGCAGCCTACTAGTCATGGACCTGGAGCCCTGAATGCAAAACAGGCTGCTAAGTCCACCTTCATTTCCATAGTTTCCTCCTTTGATCACCATGGACACTAGTAAACAGTGAAAGTCTGGGCAGCCCAGGCCCTTCCTTGCTGCTGGTCACACCCTCCCCACCAGCTCCCCAGGACTTTCTGTCCCTTCTGAGAGCTCAGAGCCAAAAGGAGGAAGCTGCTGGGCTCTGGGCCTGGCTGCTTATCTCCCCGGCAGCCTGGAAAGGTCAGCCTTGTCACACAAGATCTTGTGGCCCGGGTGGCTGCTGAGCCCTCAGGGCCATCTCCGGGGCCTTCCTGCTGCTCCACTGAGGCCCCCAGAGCTCATGGGGCAGAGCAAGGAGCCAGAGTGGGGGAAAGAGAGATAGGCCAAGCTTGTTTCAGTTCAGGAAGAACAAGAGGTGGTTCACCCCCTGCCCCCTCCACATTGAGTAGACCCCCGTTCAGGGGGTTGTTGTTTCTGCTGCCCTGGGAGGGCCAACCAAGAAGGACAGGCCAAAAGAGTAATCAAGAGCCCGGAGCAAAGAGACCTTCCAGGGCCCTGTCCCACATCCTCCCTGTGAGATCCAGACACTATCTGGGCCTCTGGACATTCTGGGAGCAGTTGGCTTCTGGAAATGTCTCCTGAATAGGGGCTTGTGGCACTGAAGCCTCCCCTCCAAGAGATTCTAGTTTAGCTGTGGCTGATAAGACAAGGGCCCATGGCAGGGGCCAAGCTTCTGGAGCCCCTTCCTTTGTTGGAGGCCTCTACAAAAGGGACAGAGAGTATGGGTCATACAAAGAGACAGGCATGGATTAAAGGCCTGGGTTGGGCCCTGGGACATGGGACAAAAAGGAGGGCCTCTATTCCATTGTGGGGACACGACAGGTGCTTATAGAGTTCTAACAGCAGACCAGTGCCGCAGATATCTGGTACTAGCTCCCAGGGATCAGGTTCAAATCCTGCCTTCCAAAGAGAGGGCTCAGGCCCTTTGGCTCCTTTTAGTCCTTCCTGTGGAAAAATCACTCAAAGTCTCAGGGTGGTCTTGGGTCCAAGGTCTCCCCAAGAGAGAGTGCAAAGAGTACATGTGAAGACTAAGGCAGATCAGGAATAGGACAGTTGTTTATTGCCTTTACACAAACTCAAGATTTAGAACACAAAAGACAGACCCCCCCACCCCCAGGTTGCTTTCTGAGCATCGATTCTAAACTGGAAGAGGCCACTGAAGGAGAAGGTCCTAGGAGCTGAGGAACCCTCCCCACACTGGTGTTTGCAGGTGGACCCCCAGAGGGGCAGCTGCTATTCCTTCCAGGGGTTTTGAGGTAACCTGTGAACGACTAGTTTGCTCAATCTCTCTCATGAGCCCCCATAAGTATGCTTTCTCCTAATCATCAGCCAGGAGACTCAGTCCTTTAGCAAAAGCATTTCCTCAAATGACAAAGAAAAGTTGTTCTTCCCCAAACTCAACACAATTATACCCAGAGTCCATGAGGGAAAGAAAGAACAAAAACATCATGGATGGTGCGACTGAGATCCACACCTGACCAAGCCTCTCAGTCACCCTCAGTGACCTTCCTTTCTTTTTTTTCCAAGGCAGTGGAGTTAAGCAACACAGCTAGGCAATTATCCGATGTCTGAGGTCAGATTTGAACTCAGGTCCTCCTGATTTCAGGGTCAGTGCTCTATCCACTGTGCCACCTAGCTGCCCCCTGACCTTCCTTTCTCTAAAGGTCCTCATGAAGTTCACTGTGGGATGTGGTATCAGGGATAAATGGGCTGCTCTGCTCCTCAGCTGGTCAGACATTCTGAAGGATCATCTACCTCTGCTCCATGGGCTGCTCAGCTGGGCATGAGGACGGTGCCACTGCACTGGCTCCTCACCTGGCCCAGCTGCTTCCTGGCTCCTCAGAGGATCCACCTCACCTGCTCCAACCTTTCTGCTGACCCCTGTACTCTCTCATCTCCAGCTGTCATTCACACATCTCACTCTGGATGCCCAGGAGACATCTGAGGGGTTTTTTTTGGGGGTTTTTTTTTTTGGCAAGGCAATGAGGATAAGTGGCTTGCCCAAGGCCACACGGCTAGGTCGTTATTAAGTATTTGAGGTCGGATTTGAACCCAGGGACTCCTGACTCCAGGGCCGGTGCTCTACCCACTGCGCCACCTAGCCGCCCCATCCAGGAGACATCTGAAGCCCAACATGTCCCTCAACCTTCCCCCTCCAGTCTTCCCTATTTCTACAGAGAGCACCCCCATCCTCCCAGGCTTACAACCCAGGCCTCATCCTGGACTCCTCGCCCCCAGACCCAATATGGTATCGATTTCACTTTTGAACAACATCAGGTTCACCTCTGTCCCCACCTGGTACAGACCCTCGTCACCTCCCACCTGGACTAGGCCTGCAGGGGGTGTCCACCTGCCCCAAGGCCCTCCCCACACCAGTCCATTCTCCACTCCGCTGCCAAAGTGATTTTCCTAAATGTAGGTCTGACCATGTTACCTCCTATTCAGTGAACTACAGCGACTCCCTAACTCCCCTAATATCTCTCCTGCTTTTCCAGCCTCTAGAAGACAGGATGTCTCCCTTCAGCATGCTTCTGCCTTCCTTCTGGGACTCTGCCTTGAGTGGAGCCCTCAGCGAAGGGAAGGTGGGGGGAGAGATAGCCCCTCCCCAGGGCCCTGAGCCGCTGTCCGTGTGCCTTACAGCACTGCCCTGGCACTAGCCAGCTCCGATCAATGGGACTGCCCACTAATGGGGCTGCCCCGTGGCCTTGCTTTGTCCCTTCCCTCCCTCCCTTCTGCAATCTGACTCTCAGCCTCACTGGTCTCTTTTTCTCAGGAGAGATTCTCTCTGTCGAGGGCACCACCATCTGACCAGTCAGACCTGATTCAGCCTTTTCCCTCCTTCCTCACGTACATGACTGGCTGCCTAATCTTGCCAAGTCTACCTGCATGACAGGCCTCCCAACTGTCTGCTTTCTTCCTTCAGTGTGGCTGCCACCCTGTTTTTATCCTCATCTGACTATTGCAAGAGGATCCTCCCTGGTCTCCATCCTCCCCACAGCTGGTAAAATAATCTGACCACAGCATCCTCTATCTCAAAAACCTTCAGGGGCTTTCCATCCACAACACACAACTCTTTAGCTTGACATTCAAGGCCCTCCACCTTTCCTTCCCAAATTTATCTCATACTCCTCCCCCTCTCCTTCTCAGTGATCCAGTGTCCTTGCTCATTGCCCTCTTCCGAATCCTGAACTCCCTTCTCTTCTAAACTCAGGTGCCACCTCCCCCTGAAGCCCTTTCCTAACCTCATCCTTCCCCAGTGGTCAATGCTCCCTCCCTCCTTCAGACTCCCCCCACCCCACCCCGATGTTTCAGTTGGCTTTTGGCAGGAATAAAAGGCCTCAAAGAACCAACATTTCAATGACCAGGTAAGGCCATTGACTAAAAACAAGACGGGGTTTCTAATGGTTGAGCTGAAGCCATTGGCCGCCAGGAACAGGAGGCCACCCCTACCCCATCAGGAGAAGCTTCTTGCCCTAACCAACACTGAACTTTGTTTCCTGAGATTACTGGGGCTTGGGAGGAGGATCTTTTGTTTGTTTTGTTTGTTTTCTTCATGGTTAATATTATTCTGTGATAGGAGGAGAGGCTGGAGGAGTCATAGAGAAGGAATACTTGTAAAAAGAATGAATGAATGAATGAATGAAATGAGAGAGAGAATCTGAGAGTCCAGGACAAAGGAGGCCACAAATCCTCCTCATCCTCCTCCCAACAGGACCTGGAGCAGCCCTGGGACCCTGGGCTCTGAGATAGGAGCTCTGCTTTAATTTGCCCAACCTGGCCACTTCTTGTGTCTTCCCCCAATAAGATGTCATTCCTAGAGGGCAGGCAGGGACCAGGGCTCTGGAATTTTTATTCTTAGGCCTGACCACAGGACGTGATATGAAGGATGTGTTTGATCCATGATCTGTCTCTCTGCCTCTATCTCTCCCTGTCCCTGTTTCTCTGTCTGCTGTTATACATTCCGTCTCTGTGTCTCTCTCTGTCTCTGTCTGTCTATCTCTGTCTCTTTTTCTCTGTCTCTGCCTTTCTGTCTCTGTCTTGGCCCTGTGTTGGTCACCCCTTACTCCAGCTGGATGCAGGTCCCATATTTTAGGAAGGATATGAATGAGCTGGGCAGTTTCCAGGGGAGGCCAAGCAGGCTGGAGGGACCTGTGTCCGAGACAGCTGAAGGAACTGGGGGTGCCTGAGGTCAAGAAGAGAAGATTTAAGGGAAAGATAACGCCTGCTGTGTGGGTTCAAGGTTTGAGGCTCAGGAACCCCACTTCTGCCTCCACATCACGCGCCCTAGCCCAAAGAGATGGCTGTCCATCTTCATCCAGGGGCCACAATGGATTTCCTCTGGGGCCCAATGACTCTGTTGTCCCTTTGTGGCTGCTGGCTGACTTCCGAACCCCGGCCCATCAGGAGTGGGGGGGCTGGGGAGATCTGCTCCTTTGCCTTGCAAATGGGAGTGATTTGTATCCCAAACACACCCATGGAAAATGAATCCGATGGCCAGCTTCCGACTAAGCCTGTTGGGCAGTCTGCCGCCCCCAGACACATCTCCCTGACCTGAGTCCACCACCACTGGGCCAGTCTGGCAGTGAGCAGCCTGGCAGGTTGAGGAAGAGAAGGTTGACCATGAGTGGCTCCCAAGGCCAATCCCCCTCCTCCTTGGGGCTGGCCTGTGCCACAGGGACCCCTGCCAGCTTGCAGGTGTAGGAGGCTGCCAGGACCTGCCTGTGAGGCATATCACAAGAATGTGAAGGGAGAATTGTGAGTTCATGTGCCAAAGACTGGGGTCTGCCTAGAGTGGTGCCTATGGGCAGGTACTGAGTTAAGATAAAAGACTAGCCTCCATCTCCTCAAAAACTGATGAGATTGCCCCACCTAGTTCCAAGGTAACTCAGGGTCTTCACCCTTCTCCTTTGCGCCTGCTCCTGTTTTGCTCATTAGTATAATGAGTAGGGCGGGGGAAACATATGGGGACCAACATATCAACTAGCTTGTGACCTCAGCCAATGACTGGCACGAGGGGGAGGAACAGAGCCCCTCAAAGTGCAAGGGATTCCTGGCCCCTCTCCCCCCTTGAGAGAGGTGTGCCTTTTAATTGGGACTTCTTCATGAAAATCCATTTTAATCACTCAGGACTAAGTCTTCACCAGCCATTTATAACAATTCCCACCCCCAGGTGGGAGGCCTTCCCTCCTGACTTGTGCCCCAGTGGGTGAAGGGGACCCTCAGGAAATGGAGAGGCAGGCCCCATCCAGAAGTGAGTAGGTCAGACTATAGCTAGGCACTGTCCAAATTCATACAGATGTGACTGGCATCAGGAAAACAAGGGCATTCACTTCATTCATTCATGGTCACCCATTTACTGTCTTAGATCAGGGGAGTCTTGGTGAAGCTTAGGGCACAATAGGCCCCTCCTCACCCCACCAAATCTCAGTCCTTCCCCATTCCCTGCTTTTGACAAGGACCCATGATTTTGGGGAGCCTGTGTTTTCAGCCCTACCCTCACCTCCTCATCCTTTCCTCTCCCGTGTGGCCAGTCAGCTGCCAGTTCTATTGGGTCCTCATCACCTCAGCACTTCTACCTGGTCTCCTCTCTCCCAATACTCGGACCACAGGAGGTGCTCGGCTCTCTCTGGCCTCCATCATGAGGATGGCGGGCTTGGGCAGAAGTGACTGTTCCATTCCAGACCCAGAGGGCTAAGGGACCGGCTCCTGGACCCAGGTCCAGGATTGGATCCCAAGCCCCGAGGCAGAGGGGGCAGACAGTGTCCTGGCTTCCAGTCTGGGGGACCCACAGGACAGAGCCTGCAACCCCAGCCTGGGCCTCCCCTAATGCAACATTCTAGAGCACATTAGAACTTGTGAGGTGGGAAATGCAGGCCAGTGGGGAAACTAAGGCTCTCTGACCAGCAAGGTCTTTGTGAACCCAAGGTCACGGTTCTATGTCCAACTCAAAAGATTGTGTCTAGGGGCAGCTAGGTGGTGCAGTGGATAGAGCACGGGCCCTGGAGTCAGGAGTAGCTGAGTTCAAATCCGGAATCAGACACTTAATAATGACCTAGCTGTGTGGCCTTGGGCAAGTCACTTGACCCCATTTGTCTTGCAAAAACCTAAAAAAAAAAGATTGTGTCTAGAGCTGAGTCCTAGCAAGGGGCAAAAGGCCCCTAAGTGGGAGGGGATAGCTGAGCCCTCCCTCAAGGGACTTAGAGGAACCATCCCCTGGAAAGCTTGTTTCCCTCCCCTGACCTTCCAAAGTAAGAGGATAGGCCTCATCCTCCCCATCTTATGGGTTCAGAGAGGGAAGCCACCATCCAGGGTCATCATCACTGCCAAGAACAGGTCCTGGGCTCCAGCCCTCCCCCCCAGCAATGACCTGGGCAGGGATGCAGGGGAAGGGGGAACAGGGAGGAGGGCAGGGAGTCTCCACTCCCCCACTTCCAGCCCCGTGAAGCGTGAAGGGCATCTTAGGCAGGAACTGTCCCAGGAATGGACCATCTGCCAGGGACCCATTCCTGAAGCCCCCACGGCTGTCATCCTTGCCCAGTTAGGGAGCAAGAGCCTGAAGGGGGCCCTCTCCCTGCTGGTTCCCCTTCTCACTCCCTGCTTAGCCTGGAGGGGCCCACAGCTGGTCACTGAGGTTCCTCCCAGGAGGGCAGGGCTGGCTGGAGCCCCCGCAGAACTACAAATACTGCCCTTCCTCACAGAATGTCCCACCTAGTGGGGCAGCCAGAGCTGCCAACTTTCCTCTCAGTTGGGACAGGCTGGCCCATAAGGTTTGGCTGCCTCTTAGGAAAAAAAGTATTGCAATGAAAATAACTAAAGAGAGAGCCAGTGAGGAAGAAGACAAAGAGACAGAGAGAGAGAGAGAGAGAGAGAGAGAGAGAGAGAGAGAGAGAGAGAGAGAGAGGCAGAGAGGCAGAGAGAGAGAGAGAGGGCAGAGAGAGACACACAGACACAGACACAGACACAGACAGACACAGACAGAAAGACAGAGAGAGACAGACATACAGAGACAGAGAGAGACAGAGACAGAGACAGAGAGAGTGTGAGAGATATAGATAGAAGCAGACAAGAGCAGGGACAGCGACTGATCCAGAGGAAGAGAGTTACTGTTCCTTGAGGGGACGGGCGATGTCTATGGCTGGCCTGGGGCTCTGGAAATGCCAGGGCATTCTAGGCAGCTGGTCCCTCCTGGAGGCTGGCCCTTCCCCAGCCTGGTGGTGGAGGCTCGGGGCTCAGCTAGGCCATTGTGCCTGGGCAGGAAATTGCCCAGACCTCAGTCACCTCAGTCAGGCACCCTCCTCACCCCTCTAGCTCTCCCAGGGTTTGTTCCCAGGGGTACAGAGAGAGGTAGCATGCTGAGGCAGCAGGAGGAAGCTGAGGCTGGGGCCAAGACCCCCGAATTCTACTAGCTGGGGGTCTTCTGGGCCCCTCCTCTCTAGGCCTCAGTTTCCTAGGAAGTTAGCACCCTCCAAGTCAATGCCAAGTGAGGGGCAGGTCAAACCTCCACGATGCAGAGACCTTTGCCAAATAGTACCATCAGGGACCTGTCTTTCACCAGGGCCCAGAGCACTAAGCCTGGCCACTCTTGGGCTTCTAAGGCCGGGTTCAGCCTCAGGGAGGCCGCACATCTCTGTGCTCCCACTCAGATGCAGCTCAAGCTCAACCTTGGTCAGGATGCCCCTTGGGGGGGGGGGGCAGGGTGAGCCCCTGCTTCCTGTGCAGTCCCTGCAGCTACCAAATGCATCAGTCAGGTCTGGGATGATGAAGAAGTCCTAGAGGCCCATAAAGAAAAGACACAATTCTCTCTTCTCTCTGGGGGTCCCAGTGGAGAGTTCACTGTTGCTGCTGCTCCTGGGTTTCCCTTGGAAGGGAAGGGAACCTAGGGTTGTTAGGAGATCATCTAAAAGGTCTCCCCCAAAGAGTCACCTTGGAAACGGGAATGATTTCCAGATGGCTGAGTGGGGGCTCCTCCCCACTTCCCCCAAATTCTGGTGAGTCCCATATTCACACCTGGGTATCCATACAAACCCTTCAGTCTATGGTACCACCCTAAGGACCTTGGACAGCAATGACTTTTGAGTGGTTAAAGAGGCAACTTCTCTCCCCTCAGAGCTAGGCAGCCCAACTTCCTCATGGAGGGCACAGACTGGGGGCTTTGTTCTTACAGGTCTTGGCTCCTGAGCCCTCTCTGCCCCTCTAGGCCTGTGTGGTCAGTGGTCCTCTCTTGCCAAGCTCCTGGTGCTGACCATGAGTGCCTCTTCACTCTTGAGAAGCCCCGAAGTACAGGGTGCCTTCCAAAGAAACTCCTCAGGGCTCACACTGGGCAGGAGCTGCCTTTTTCCCCTTTCTCTAGGATGCTGGGGCATAGGCCCTCATCCCCACCCCAGGACATCTCCGCTGTCCCTGCCACCCGATCACATCTCTGACTGGCTTTATGGGTCTCGGATCTGCCACCATCTTTGGAGTTGAGAGTCACTGCCCTTCCAAGGCTGGCTCCAGCCTCTTGCTTGGCCCTTGAGCCAACAGGTGAGAGCAAGCATAATATTTGGGAAGCCAGACTGGTCATCAGGCCCCATCTAGTCCAGTCCACAAAAAAGGAAAACTCCTCCGAATAGGCCAGCACGAAGATTGACTCCTCTGGCCAATCAAGTCAATTAATCGATCACTCCTGCTATGGGCCAGGCACTGTGCTCCCCCTCCTCCCCAAGTCCAAGCATCTTAGTCCTGCCATCACCCAGCCTATTCCCAGGTCCTTCCCCAAAAGCCAGGGTCTAGGGTCCTCGAAATCCCAGCTCCACTCGAGAGAAGGCCACATGGGGAACCCTCCAAGGCACTCTTCCTTGGAGGTGGATGGCACCCCCTCCAAAGAACTAGGACTGCTCAGAATGGCTTCATCCTCCTCAGTGATTCTTTCAACAATTTACACTGTTCCTTGGATTCTGCTCTTCATTATTTCAGGCAAATCCTTCCCTGAGTTTCTAAAAAATCAGCCAGATCATCTTTGAATAATACAGCGCCATATTTTTTATCACAATCACGTACCACAACTTGTTCAGTCAGTCCCCATTGGAGAACATTGGCCTCAAAATGCAGCTTGCTGCCACAAAGAGAGCCACTAGGAAAAGTTTAGATCATAGAGGTTCCTTTCCTTTTTCCTTCATCAACTTGAGAAAAAGACCTTAAAGTGGCATTCTGGGGCAAAGGGTTTTATAGTTCTTTGGGCATAATGCCAGTTTGCTCTCCAAAGGGGTTGGATCAATTCACAATTCCACCAACAATGTCCCAATGTTTTCACATGCCCTCCATCATTTATCATTTTCCCCTTTCTAACATTTAATTTTTGTTTTTGATTTTGCAAGGCAATGGGTTTAAGTGGCTTGCCCAAGGTCACACAGCCAGGGTTGGTGCTCTACCCACTGCGCCACCTAGCTGCCCTTCCTTTCTAACATTTTAGGCAATCTGACAGGTATGAAATACCTTTTCCCCCTTTTTTATTTTTTTTTTTAAGTTTTTGCAAGGCAATGAGGTTAAGTGGCTTGCCCAAGGCCACACAGCTAGGTAATTATTAAGTGTTTGAGGCTGGATTTGAACTCAGGTCCACCTGACTCCAGGGTCAGTGCTCTATCCACTGCGCCACCTAGCTGCCCCAGGTATGAAATATCTCAAAGTTGTCCTAATGCACATTTCTCTCATCAATAATGATTTAGAGCATCTTTATAGGATTATATATAGAGCTTTTATTGTTTCTTCCAAAAAACTAGCTGTCCATATCATTGGACTACTTAGCCATTGGGGAATGACTCGTGTTCTTATAAATTTGTCTAGTTCTCAATATGGTTGTAATATGGGGTCTTTATCTGAGAAATTGGTCATAAATTCTTCCCTCCTCGCCCCCCTCAATTTCCTGCTCTCCTCATCTTGGCTACATTGGCTTTATTTGGACAAACCATTTTTAATGGAATGTAATCAAACATTCCATAATGTTGTCCAGCTCTCTCATCCATAAGTCTGATAGGTGTCCTATGCCAAGCTTTTCTAGCTTACAAAGAAAACGGCAGCCACTTTGGTCTCTTCGCCCAGAAAACTTCACGGACAGTGGTCTAGGAGTCACATATACTAACACTGGGTCCCTGTTCTCTCTCCCTACTCCACCTTTCTGCTTCTTAGCCAAGTCCAGATGACTTTGATAATTACTGCCTGGGATAAGTTTAAGATCTGGTCCTGTTAAACTTCCTTCCTTAACATGTTTTTTTTTTTCCTCATAAAAATCCTTTCATATTCTTGACCTTTTGCTCTTTCAATTTTGTAATTTTTTTCTAGCTTGATAAAATAATTTTTGATCCTTTAATTGAGACGACGCTAAACCAACAGATCATTTGAAGGTGGAATTGTCACTTTTGTTAGATTGGTTCAGCCCAGCTGTAATCAATATTTAAAACCAACTTTGTATCAAAGTAACGTTTCGTAATTATGTTCAACGAGTTTGTCTTGGCGGGCAGCTTCTGTTGTCCGTGGATATTTTAAATGAAGCCTCTCTCTCTCTTCTTGCAAGGGCTTTGTTGGGGATCAAGAGAAATGCTGATGATTTATGTGTTCATTTTATATCCTGCTACTTTGCTAAAATGATCGTCTCCACTCATTTGTTAGCCGAGGCTCGGATTCTCCAAGTTTTATCATCTACAAAGAGGCAGTTTCATTTCCACGTTACTCATCCCAATTCCTTGATTTCTTTTTTTCCTTCTTATTGCTATTGCTAGAATTTCTAATAAGATAGTGAATAATATTGGCACTAACGGGCATCTTGTTTCACTCCTATTTTATTAGGAAGGCTCCTAGTTGCTCCCCATGACAGATAGCACACACTGATGGCTTTCGGTAGATGCTTATCATATTAAGGAAGAATCCAGTTAAACTTTTGTTTTCAAGTTTTTAATCGGAATGAGTGTCTCATCAAAAGCTGTTTCAGAATTTGTTGATATAATCATATGATTTTTAGTGACTTCGCTATTGATATAATTAACTAGGTTAATAATTGTCCTGGGTTTCTGGTATAAATCCCACTTGGTCCCAATGTATAATCTTTGTGATGTGTTGTTGGAGTCTCCTGGCTGGTATTTTCTTTAGCATTTTTGCATCCATATTCATTAATGAAATCGGTCCATCATATCTTCATTCTGTTTTTGCTCTTCCTGGTTTAGGTATCGGCATCATGTTTGTGGCCCAGACCTGCTCAGATGCCCAGCTGCCTCCTCCTCCAATGCTGCCAGCTTTCCAAGACTTCATCAACAACTGGCCGGGGCTCCTCCCCACTCTGGAGATTCAGGCCAGATGCCCCGTGGTCCGGACCCGGTCTGCGCGGCTCCATCTCTTCAAGGGCCCCACGCTCCCACCTGCCACGACCATCTGGCTCCACTCTGTGGCCACTTCCTGTTCTGCTGGACTAGCCGGCCTAGCCTGGCCACCGGTCAGATGCTGCTCACCGTCTGAGACCCGCTGACTTCTCTGCTGCCGCCAAGGCAGGTGGAAGGTCGTCCTCTTCAGAACCACAGTCCTGCCTTTCTCAGCCTAGGGAGCGGCTGCCTCTATCCTGGGCAGGTCTGTATGTGTGTGTGTATGGGTGGGAGTACGGTGTTGTACTCCAGGGGTGCAGCTGAGGGGCTTGAGCCGCGTTTCATGCTTCTGCTATTTTGCTTTTGTGTCCCCCATCTGCAGCTGAAGGCCAGAGTCTAGTGTGCTCTGCAGACAGTGGCAATCCTTCCACCTAAATGAACCTCAGAGCGTTTCCACAGACCCTGGGATATGAGGAGTGGGCCTTTCCTGTTAGTTGGGAGGCCCTGTCTCCCTGTGGGTCAGATGGGGAGACACCCTGCATCTAACCAATAATACTAAGTTCCCCACAGAACCTAAGGTGACCCAGAATCCTCTGAAGACCCGGATGCCACTCTCCCTCAGTCCTGGGACCCTCCTCCATGGGCATGAACATTTCAAGAGCAAAGGTCAGAAAGAGGACTGGGTAGGAAGCTGAAGACCAGGTTTATTTCTGATATAATGACAGAGAGAACCATGCCCTAGCTTGGAGACAGAAGACCTTGAACTTGGCAATCAGGGGTGCCCAGAGCAGAGGGGGGACTTTGTCCAGTTCTACAGCCAGGCTGCAGTGATGGCTCCAGGGGAATGAGCCTGGCAAGACCCCCCACCCCCCACTAAAATACTAGCCAGGAGACTCCAACAATATATCACAAAGATTGTACATTGGGACCAAGTGGGATTTGTGCTGGGTCCAGGACTAATTTCCTGCAACAAAAACTATTAACACGATTCTATCAATAACAAAAGCCAGGCTCTTGTAGCTAAAATCCTCCTCCATTTGAGGGAGCAGACTGCCAGAGAAGTGGTGGGCATGGGGAGGAGCAGCATGGTGCTGGACAAGACCTCAAAGAGGGGAGGAAGGTGCAAGAATGGAGGTGGGGAGGGGCCGGTTTGCAAAGGGCTTTTCTGTGTCCCTGGAGGCAGTAGGAGCTGCTGGGGTGGGGGATGGTGTGTGATGGGGACAGGTGGGCATTGTAGGAAGAGCAGTTTGAAGACCAAGTGGCGGATGCACCGGAGACCCCTGAGCAGTTAGAGCCAGTGTGAGGAGAGGCGGCTGGAGATGGGAGCCTGGACAGCAGCAGACACGGGCAGGAGAGTCCAGGGGAGACACCCCCCCCCCCCCCCCGCCGCCTGCAAGGGAAGAGGTTGAGAGGGAGAAGAGCCGAGGACTCAGGACTGAACCCAAGGGTTGCCTGTAGATGGAAGGGTGATCTGGAGGGACAGGAGGGGCACCTGAAAACCTAGAGAGAAGAGGGGAGCAGATGCTCCCCAGCTGCAAGGCTGAGAAGGCGGAAAACAGGGAAAAAGCCCCTTGGACTTGGTCCCTGAGATCCCTGGTGACCGGAGAGGGCAGTGTCAATGGAAAATGTGGTCAGAGGGCAATGAGGAGAGGTTCTGAAGAGAGGAGCAGGAGGCCCAAGGAGGGACAAAGGGTGATGGAAAGATCTAAAGAGGGATTTATCAGCATGGGAGCCAAGAGACTGTTGGTGGGTGCGGGGTATGACCGAGAGGTGATCTGGAGGAGACAGGGTGGAGGGGGGTCCCTCAGGTGGGAAGGAGGGGGCCGAAGGCAGCCCAATGAAGGGCTGGGCCAAGGGGAGAACCAGGAGCCTGGAAGAATTGTCTCCCAGGGAGGGGCCTGGGGCTGTTCCTTAACCTAAAGGATTGGTGGACACAGGAGCAGGTTCGAAATTCCCTCCAGCTCCATTTGGCCACAACGCAGACATCTGCCGACGGCATAAGCTGCCATCTGCCCAAGGCCAATGGGCTCAGAGCTGCCTCCCCAAGAGGTCAAGATGGGGAAGGGACAGCAGTGACGGTGAGGCCTCTGTGCTCTCAGTGGAACACACCTTGGCCTGCTGCCCTCCCTATACCCCCCTGCTAGCACCTTTGGCCTCAGGAATGGGCTAAACCTGCATCTCGTGGGCCAGAGCTGTGTCCCCAAGGGGAGCAGAGAGTTCAGGTCAAGCTTGGGGGGAAGACCCCTCCCCACTCAGGTGCGGACTCCAAAGCTGGTAAGACGCAGAGATGCACCTCCATCTCCAGGCAGCCATGGTGGGGGGGGGGGGGGAGAGGAACACCAAGGACTGCTGGGTGACCTAAGGTTTTCCCTTCATCACCTTCCCTTCCTTCATGGGCTCTATGTTTTAAGATGGATGGCCCCTGAACCCCAAGTCTGTAACTTAATGCCTATGGGACATTCCACCAGAAGCATGTCAAAATGAAACATCTCCTCCCCCCAGCTTTCTCGGGGGGGCCTGAAGGGAGGAGGGCAGGTGGCGGCTGGAGAAGGAAGCAAGTCCAAACGGGAGTTGTTCTCTTTTATATAGAATTTGTACAATATATTTCTCTTCATTTGTATATTATACCCACAACTTTCTTTTTACAGGCTGAACTCAACTGGGATCATCTCAAAGCTTTCTTTTCAACCAAATAAAAATCCAAAATAGGAAACCCGTAATAAAAGAAATCTAAAACTGTTGAATGAAAAGAAGTTGCGCTTCATTAGCAGTGTCCCTTTGTTTTATGTCGGAAGTGATTTGGAACAAAGAATTGTTTTCATCTTCATTAGGCACATATTTCTAGCTTACCTCTCAGCAACACCTGTGCCCCCCCTTGCCCCTCCCAAGCATCACGGGACAGGGGCTGCCCACATCAGGGACAGTCCCACAAGTCAGCTATAAGGCAGTGTGAACTGGACAGTGACTGTCGGGTGTGGGGGGTCAGAGGTGGCCAGGGAGTACCGGCTGCCACAAGGAGGTCTGCTTCACTTTCCCACGACTGCCCCAATCTCTCGGCCCTCATGCAACAAAAGGAGCCATGGCTTCCGGGGAGTTCAGGGCTGATGTTAGAAGGAAAACACAAAGGCTTTATCTGCCAGGGCCTGAGGCAGGTCCAAGCAGGGCTCTGCTGTCCCTTCCCTCAGCCACGTGAGCTCAGGGCCCTCTGCTGTCCTAGGGGAGTGTGTGCGGGAGCAGGGGGCCCCAAGCACCAGGCCGGGGAGCTCTCAGGAGGACATCACCCACACATTCGAGCCTGGCGGCTGCTAACAAGAAACAAAAGAAAGCCTCTGCCTAGGTCTCATAAGACTCTGGTCTGGGGCCTAGGTGTCCCTGACCCGACCCACAAGTCTCAAAAAATCAAGTTTTGGACTGTGTATGTGTGGGGTGGGGGGTGGGGTGAGGGAAGGAAGACGCACAAAGACCAGTGGGCCCATTCCTAGGACCTGGCTCCAATCCCAAAGATCCTATGGAAGGTGCACGGCCACTGCTCCCAGTGGCCAGGCCCTTGGGCCACGCCTCTCACTCGCAGTGACTCAAGAACCCACAAACCCCACCCCTGGGACCCGGACTTCTCTGTCTTCAATAACCCACACCCCATTATTGCTGTGCTGCCGATTTTGGAACTCTTCAAGTCCACGGCTGGAGGTCAGTTTGCTCAATGTTGCCCCATAGGAAATCTGAAATCACCAGTAATGGAAAATGTAGATAAAAATGTAGATAATCCTTTATGCTTTCAAAAAGAGGGCTGGCCTCGGTCAGCCCCGAGGGGTCCGAGGCTGGATTCCTGAGCCGGAAAGGCCTCGGAATGAGGAGACCATGGAGAGAAGCGCGTGTGGAAGTGGAAATGCTGCAGGGGCGAGGAGAGGAAGCTCTGTCTCCATCAGGCCCCAGGGCCCGAGCACACTGGTCTGGTCAGTTTGGTTCTCAGAAGGTCACTTGTCTGCCCGCAGGTCACTCTGGGCCTGGTCCCAAAAGGGCATCTCTGCCAGTACGGCCTGAAGAAACAAAAGCCACTGGGAAGTGCCCATGAGGGCTTTCGCCCCAGGGAAAGAAGGCCTTCCAGAAACGACCTCACACAGTGGCTCTTCTTGCCGGCCCCTTCTGGTTGAGGACTGTGCTTGCATCTAGGCGCACAGTGTAGGCGCACATGCACTCTGGCCGGGGGACTGGCAGCGACCTTAGCCCTTCCAGACACTGGTTGATTTGTTTGGGTAGTCGATGGCGAGACTGATGGCAGCGATGTTTCTCAACGCCTGTGGGGAGAAAAGCAGTGGTCGGCGGTCAGGAAGGGGAAGGTTTTCTGGATGGCAGCCGCAGGCAGACCGAGAGGAGCAGCGCCCTCCTCGTCCCACTCAGTCCTGGGCCAGACCTTGCAGGGACATGGAGAGAAAGCGAGCTGTCCCGAAGGTGGAGGCAGAGGATTGGGTCTGGGTAATGAGTAATGAGTAATGAGACCTTCTTGCTGTCTCCCCTCCCCTTGAATAGGTCCAGCACACAACAGATGCCAAATAAATATCTGGTCCATAGCGTATACAAGACTAGCTACAAAGCTCTGACTCCTAGCATGGGGACTCTCTAGGCAGATTGTCTCCTAAGAGAGGCTGGAAATGCTTTCAGTTCAACCATCATCTCCAGGAGGTCTCCCCCAAAGCCCTGGCAAATAGATATGATGGGCCACTAAGCATCTGAGGTAGGATTCGAACTCGGGCCACCCACTCACCCGCACCACTGCTCTTCCTACAATGCCTTGCTGCCTCTCCTATGATCACGGATCGAGGCACGCTGAGTTTTCTTTTACCCCAAAGTTGTTATTGTTCCGTCGTGCTGCACAGACAAGTCCACGGGGTTTTCTTGGCAAAGATACTGGGGGTGGAGGGGTGGGTTGTCATTTCCTTCTCCAGTATGTCCCCCCATTTACAGAGGCAAATAGGACAGGGTCACAGTTCAGTGTTCGAGGTCACATTTGAACTCGGATCTTCCCAGCTCCAGGCTGGGTCCTCTATCTACAAAGCCACCTAGCTCTCTCATTCTAAAATTAGTCATTGCCAAAAATATTTAGTAAAATGTTCGAAGGGAGGCTACAGAAACCCCAAGTGCACTGATTCCCAATTACTGCCTCACACCCCACAAGGAAGAGCTTGGGCACAATCTCTCTCTTTCCAGTATCGCTTTTTCCTTTGGGCACAAACAGCCACTCCGCGTCCTCTCCCTCGTCTCTGAAGTTTGGGGAGGTCTTATGCCCCTCACACACACCTCTCTCACAGCACCCCAAACCCCCACCCATCTCAGGAAACCATTTCCCTTGAGGTCTCACTGCCCTGGACCCAGCAGATGGTCCCATAACCAGGCCATCCTCGCCAGGGGCACCTTTGCCTTCTCCCATGGTCTCAGTCACTGCTGGGCTTGGCAGGCCTCCAGGACTCTTGGACCCAAGATCTGGATCCTTCTGGCCTCCTCTCCAGTGCAGTCCCAACATGGGCAGAGCCCTGGGGTCTCAGGGATCCCCCAGGAATCTCTCATAAGCTCCTTTGGTACCAGCCTAGCTGGTAATAGATGCTAAAGTTGGGATGGTCTGGGGGGGGGGGGCGCGGCTTGCCTCTCTGGTGAGAAGGCCACAATTCAGGAGTCAAAGAGTCCACTCTCTTGGCACCCCCTCCCCACTCCCCAGACTTTACCTGGGCTGTGCAGCAGAGAAGATAATCATCTGTTGTTAAGGCGAGCAGGTAGTCTTGGGGGGAGCCAAGTTCCTGCGGGCAGAAAGCATGTCCAGTGAGGTGGGAGGAGCACCAGCCCAGTAACAGAGAGGTCAGGGACAGGGAAGGGGCTTCTGGACTGCGCCCTCCCTGGGGGGGAAGCCATGCTTGAGATGTCATAGGCAGTTCCCCAATCCCGAGGATGCTGAGGCCAGACAGGCCAGTCCCTCGGTGGGCTTGGGAAGAAGCCAGTTGGGGACCCCTTACCTGGACTCTATTCTCAGTCACAAGGAAAAGTTCAGTGAGGGCTCGATGGAGGGGCAGGAGGACACTAGGCTGACTCACATCCTGGCACAGGCCCTTTTCCATTTGGGCAAAAAGCTGCCAGAGGGGCTTGAGTAGGGTGAGGTCACAGAGGTCACTAGAACAAAAGGAGTCAAAGGAGATCTGTCCCTGGAGGCATCCCATGATTGCCCGGGGGGGGGGAGCAGTGGGGGTACGGACTGCTGACCACTGCTGTAAGCAGGGTCCCACCCCACCACCTGTATGCAGGTCATTCCCCCGACTCACCCACAAACTGACGAGCTTCCTCCCTAAGGGTGGCACCAGCATGGCAAAACCCTGGAAATAGGGGCCACCGTGCTACCTAGGTTTTAGGTCGGAACCAATCAGAGGAGGCTGACAGGATTGCAAGACATTGTCTTACAGACAGACAACACTAGCCCATCCTTGTACCCGCTTCTCCTTGTGCCTCCTCAAGGTCCCCCTGGGTTGTCTGGCTCCCATTGAAGAATGTAATCATAACTCAATCTATTCAAGAAATAACTGTCCGTCATTGTCATCTTCATATACACAGGGCTCTACTGACCCCATTGCCTCTTCTTTCCAGTGAAGGCTTGTGGCCCACCATCAAGCATCAGCAGAGGCCAGCAGCTCGGAGGATCTGGCTTCAGATTGTGGTTCCTTGTCCCCACAGGATGGGACAAGTTATGTTTGTGGTGCCGCAGCTGAAGCCACAGTCCATTTTCAGAATCTCTCCTTAACTGTCATTTGTTCACTTCCCAAATTTTGAATTCCTGGCCCTGACTGGCACCAGTGACATCACTGAAAAAACCACCCATCTGTTCACCCTTTTCCTAAAGAATCCCAGGTTAGAACTGGGAAGGTCTTCAGCAACCTTCACTCCATGAAGGAATCCCCAGCATAGCCCTGTAAGCAACAGCTCCTGCCAGGGAATCCACCAGCTCCCACCTTGGGATGGACGGACAGACAGACAAACAGCACTACCTGTGAGCAGGGTCCACCCTATTCCTGTGACAGAAGGCACTCATAATGGCCCTCTCTTCCCCTGCACTTCCCTCCCCCATTCTGGTTTGGGTTCAATAGAGACAGTTCTCAAGGCGGCGATAGCTGATGTTCAGTCATTTTCAGTTGTATGTGACTTTATGACCCCATTGGGGTTTTCTTGGCAGATACTGGAGTGGTTGCCCATTTTCTTCTCTGGTTCATTTTACAGATGAGGAAACTAAGGCAAAAAGGATTAAGAGGTTTGCCCAGGATTACAAGGCCCTCAATCTGAGACTGACTCTGAACTCAGGTCTTCTTGACTCCAGGCCTAGTGCTCTATCTACTGAGCCACCAAATTTCCTAATTCTTGAGGCCTCAAGAGACTGGCCAAGTAGGCCAGTCTGGCCACACAGTCCACCAGAAACAGTCTCCCAAAGTAGCCCACATGCCAGAGAAGTTACCACCCCACCTCTCCCCAATGAAGTAACAAAAAGGGTGACTGAAACTTCTAACACATATACACCCCCACCCCAACCCATCCAGAGGACAGCCATCCTTAGAGTCTCTCAAGATTAAGCTGCAAGAACACACCTAGAGAGGGCTGACTTGGTGTGTCTACACTGTGAGGGCAATCTCCTAGGTGGGCTCCTTTCCTCTCCCAGGGAATTCACTTCTTCTAGGGGGTAGGGGGCAATGAATTCTGACAAAAAACAGCTCAGATGAACAGTCCTTGAACTGTAAGATGGGGAAGTCACTCTCATTTTGTGGTTTTGGAAACCTAGGCACAGGGAGAAGGGGCCCCCACTGTCCGGGGGCTCTTCTTTTGGCAGGCTGGCTCCTCGTGTCCCTGCACCAGGTTCTTGACCCTGTTTCTGGATCAACTTCCCAAGAGGCTAAGTGAGAAATATCTTCCAGAAAAGAGGCTCACGTGGTTTGGCTGGGAAAGCCGCAAGGGGCGACGTGTGACCTACCTGGGGGCACGGCACTGAACCATCTTCAGAAGCAAATGGATGGCTTTGAGACGCTGGTGACCTGTCTGGCGGCAGGCCACGCCCACTTGCCAGGCCCAGATTTTTGCCAGGGGCAGGTGTGGAATGACTCTTTCCTCTGACAACATCTTCTTCAAAATCTCAAATCCTGGCAAGGATAAAATAAGCAAAAATATCCCTTCACCTTCAAAGTGGAGGAGCTCCATCCATTACCCTAACAGCAGTATTCTGGAACCCTTAGGAAGACTGGGCAAAATGAGTCCTGGTGGGACTAGGTCTAGAAGGAGCTACCAAAATGGCACCAGAGACTCAGAAAATCTTCCTGATGGCCTCCCGTGACAAGACCAGCCTTGGGCCTGTCAACCTTCGTGGCTGCAGACACCTGTCAGATGGAGAAGGACACTATTTGTCTCAGAAGCCCCAGGTCCTTCACCTGCCTTTGCTTTCTCAGGATGTTGGGACCATGCTGCTGAACCCTGCTTGTCTGATCCTCTCTCCAACCTCCCTTCCATCAGAATACTGACCCACAAGCCACCCAATGCCCATGCTGTCCCAACAACACTTGGGTCCCATCCCAGGGGCTTCCTACCAAAGGTATCAAACAGGGCTAAATGGGTCTACTCGAAGATGTCACTGAATCTCCAGTTCTGGACCTTCCTGAGGCCCTGCCACCAACTTTGTCTCTTCCATTCTCACTAGAAAACCCTTAGTTCACACTCAACTAAGAGACCTGAAGCTGGCCTACCCTAGAAACCCCTCTTCACCAGCTTCTGGCTCCCCCTCCATGCCCCCACAACTCTGCTATCCTTGCAGAGAGCCAGGTGGGTGGCCCTTCCATTTGGGTGTCCTGACAGCTCCTGCAGCTGCTTAGACCTCTTCTCTTCAATCTTTTTGGTACCATACGCGGCTAAGTCTTCCTAAGTCATCCACAATCTTGCCCCAGCCTTGACCCTTCAATTTTATTGCCTGAATACTGTCCTGCTGCTCTTTCTCCTGTCTGGCTGACCCTCCTCTGACTCCTTGGGTAGTCCGATGGGCTATGCTCTGGGCAGACCAATCAATCAATCAACAGTCAATAAACACCTATGTGCCAGGCACTTAAGTGCTGGGAATATAAAAAGAGGCAAAAGACAGTCCCTGACCTCAGAGTTTGCAGTCCAATAGGGGAGAACACGCCAAAATAACTAGGACCAACAAGTTAGGCACAGGATTAACTGGAAACAAATGGACAAAGGGTAGGTTTCCTGTATGAAGTGGGATTTGAGTTGGGACTTGAAAGAAACCATAGAGGTCAGTAGTCAAGGTGGAGAAGGGCCTGAGGAAAGGTCAAAGAGAATGCCTGGAGCCAAGAGCAGGAAGATCTTGTTCATAGAGCAGTCAGAAGAAGGCAACAGTCACTGGCCTTGGAAGCATATATGGGGAAAGTGAGGCGAAAGGAGACTGAAGAGGCAAGAAGGGATGAAATACTTTGAAGCTCAGTGTTTTGTTTTGGGGTTTGGTTTCAGCAATGGGGTTAAGTGGCTTGCCCAAGGCCACACAGCTAGGTTATTATTAAGTGTCTGAGGCCGGATTTGAACTCAGGTCCTCCTGACTTGGGCTAATGCTCTATCCACTGTGCCACCATACTCTAAACAAATTTTGTATTTGTATTTCACTTCCTGGGAAGTGAAAGGGTCTGAGTTTGTTGCTCAGACCTGCCCTTTAGGAGAAGTCTGAGTGGAAGACGGTCTGAAGTGGAGAGAGACTTGGGGCAGGCCCACTGGAAAGGCTGTGGCAGCAGTTCAGGAATGACGTGAGGAAGTGGAGGCAGGGTCAGAGCAGGAGGGAGGGTGATTGGCTAGAGAAGGAACAGAGATGACGCAGGGGTGAAATGGACAGACGCTGGCCATGTTGGCTTTGGGGTTGAGAGAGTGAGAAGTCCAGGCTGGGGGTCTGAGGGTTTGGAAGGTAAAGATGGAGTGTGTGTGTGGACAGTGACATAGTTTAGGGGAAAAGATGATGAGTCTTCTTTTGGACATTTTGAGTTTCAAAGGCTACTGGAATTCAGTTTGAGAAGTCTGAAAGGCAGTTGGAGATGAGAGAATGGAGATCAACAGAGAGACTGGGACAGAAAGGTAGATCTGAGAACCATCAGCACAGAGGTGATCATTAAATCCATGACAAAGACACCTTGTAAAAAGCATCCAGAGGGTTCAGAACAGACCCCTAAGGGACATTCATGGTAAGTGTGATCTAAGGGAGGATTAAATATGGGGGTGTGGTGGGGGTGAGGAGGATGAAGGAGAAAGGTGTCCCCAAAACACCCTCCTGAGATCATTTCCAGACCTCCATAAGTAGCCCCTATCGCTCTACAATCTAACATTTTCGTCTTGCTTTTTCATTTCTCCTCCCCATCAATCCCCTCATTTGCTTATTTGTCACAGGCCCCCATTAATCCTGTCATTCTACTATGCAACTGATGGCCGATTTCTATACATTTTATTACTATCATGATTACCACCCCCTTCTTCCCATTCCTTTTTAGGGTTGCATTAATTTTAATGATGAAAGAAAACCAGAAACAACAGATTCAGCATCTGGGGAATGGCTCCACAGATCGCAATTGCTAATAGTTCACAAAAAATGTTCACATGAATTAGAAAGATCAGGCTTGGCCTCCAAGGAGAAACAAGACTCAGTGCCATGTCCGACTCCGCAGAGACAATCTGCAAATGCCACAGAGCTCAGGGGGCACTGCTTTAGTATATAGGCCTCTGTTACTCTTTTCCATCCCTTCTTAGGGGAACATGAATGTCCATGTTGTTAAGAGTGTCAGTCAAGAGAGCAAAACAAGAGGCAACTAGGTGGTGCAGGAGCAGCTAGGTGGAGCAGTGGTTGAGAGCACCAGCCCTGGCGTCAGGAGGACCTGAGTTCAAATTTGGTCACAGACACTTAATAATTACCTAGCTGTGTGGCCTTGGACAAATAACTTAATAACCCTGTTGCCTTGTAAAAAAAAATGTTTTAAAACAAATTACAAATAATAAAAAAAAGAGCAAAAGAAGTGAATAAAACAAAGTATGTACAATTGTTCACTGATCAGCTCTACTGCACAGAGAAAATAGGGGATCTGGCCCCAGGACATGTAGCCAGGATGTGTCAATGGTATAGAGTGAACCCAGACTTGCTGTTGAGACCTCTCTCTTTCCAGTTTCTCAAAGATTTGTCTTTAATTTATGCCACTATTGACTGTTCACCTAATGGGGTCATTTAAAAAAAAACCTCCACCCCAAAACCCTGGTCACTGGGGCTCCCTGGACTGTTAAGCTGGGCACAGAGAGACCTTGGCAGGTGTCTGCCCGAAGGAGATGCCTCGGCTCTCTCTATAGGGGCCAGGGACAGGACAGCAGCCTTACCTGTCTGAAATCTTCCGAGATGTCCAGCTGTCACGGTGAACTTGTAGCCCCACTCTGTATTGCTCATGTCAGAAGTGAATCTGTAGTATAGTGTGTCTCCTGTGGTGAGCCAAAAGTCAAAGCAGAGCTGAGGTTGCTGGGGACTGGCAGCACAGGGGACGTTCCTGTGGAGCAAAGTCCCTCCCCCTGGGGTTCCCAGCCCATCTACTCTGGGACAGGGTGCAACTAGGAAGGAAATCCTCAGACCGTGGCTGCATCACGGAAACTATAAGGAACCTGCTAGTCTCCTAGGAGGGAGTGAATGGGATGCCCACCTTGGGGGAGGGATGGGCATTAGGGGACAGCATGGCCACAGGCTCAGAGCTCAAAGCACTCCGCTTGAATGTTGAGCCACTGCTGTTCCCCTCCCTCGGGACCCCACCCCCCAGAAGTGAAGAGCAAAGCTAGGGCTCTAAATTCTGGGGCCTCTCCCTTTAGGCCAGCACAGAGACTTTTTAGAGCATCTGAACCTTCACACCCTGGGCATCATGAGTGCTGGATGGTTAAAGGAGTCCCCCACAGTTGTTCAGTTTGGGAACTCTCAGAGGTCACTGAGGAACCCTAGTCTCACATTGTTGACCCCAAGTCCCATGATCTTTCCCTTAAGCTGTGATGAAAATGGGAATGATTCCTTCTTTCCTACAGATAAGGAAACTGAGACCCCAGTCATTACATTGACTCGGTCCCATAGCTAACTGCCCAGTGCCTGAATTAGGATTTGAACCCAGGGTTCTGTTGACTGAAGGAAGCCTTCAGGCCATCTGGGAGGCCCCAATTCGTGATCTTAGATGCACGTGGCTGACTCCTTACCCGGAAGCTCAAAATCAATCCATTTCTGAGAGGAGCCGCTGAAGCTGTGACGGTCCTGCTGAAAGTCGCTGCTGCTCGACACGGCAAGCTCATCGCAGCCCTCCTCGGTGCTGCACTGAGGGTCGAACTTCACCGAGAGATAGATGGCCCCGGGGATGTGCACTTTATCCTGGCAGGGAGCAACAGAGTCATGACCCGGCTGTCTGGTGGGATGTGGTGGGCCTCCCTCCCTCTTCTCTGTTGTGGGTCCTCCCTACTCTCCTGTCAGACTCAATCTGCCCTCAGGGCTCATAGGCTGCTCTGGATGCTCTAGGCCCTGCCTTGTGTCTGCCCATACCTCGAAGGTGGTGTTGTTCTTATATGGGTGCTTGGACTCGCGCACTTGCACTGCAGTCCCGGGCTCTTCCATGAAGTGACAGGCCGTGAGTGCCATGGGGCCCAGCATATCCTCACCACAGCCATGGAGTACCTTGTGCAGAATCTGTGACAGAGGCATAACGGAAAGGTCCAGGAGGGGCATGGCCAGAGGGGAGCAGGACCCCACGCCAGAAGTACTGTCCCCTCCCACTGGGGATTCCTTGGCTGCTTCCTCACCTTCTCCCACAGTGGCCTCTCCTCCAGCTGCATCAGCATGTCCAGGATATAGGCCATCTGGGCCGGACTGCTGAGCTCTAGGACGTCGGTGGTGATGGGCGTGGACTCCGGCCACTGGGCGAGAAGGGAGGCCAGGACATGCCTGGCATAGAGGACAGCCGTGGCCTCATTCACACGGTGCAGGTAGGTTCGTGCGGCACTCTTGGCCCGAGAGCCTAGTTCCTTGTGCAGGAGGGCAGCGCTCTTGGCCCGCCGCTGTTTGGCGTAGCTGAGTTGTAGGTCACTCTCAGTGCTGGCGATCAGTTTCTGGGTCACGGGGTCGGACTCTTCGGTCGCTCGGTCGCAGGCCACAGGCTTGGGCTGCCGACACAGAGCCTGCCGTCAGGACCCCATCCTGCCTCTCTGGGGCCCACAGCCACAGCAGTGCCAGAGGGGCTGGACGACCTACCCAGCATGGCAGGACGATCATGTCTGTGTCCACAGCTCTGGCAGTCAGCTCTTCCAGCCTCAGTCGCTTCCGGGGCTGCCACTTCTGAGCAAGGCTCCGGATCTTCTCATCGGTGGTAATTATGTCTCCATCGAACCTTTAAACAGAGTGCATGTTCCTGGGTGGATGGCAGTGGGCTGCAATACTGCTAGTGGCTCCCAAGTTCAAAGCCAAACTGGGGCACTTCCTGGCTAGGTGACCCCAGGCAAGTTACATCACTGTTGCCTCAGTTGTCTCCTCTGTAAAATGAGGGCCCTAGCTGCCAGAATGCACCCAGGCTGTGTCACAACCTCATTCAACAGGATCACCCTGGAGAGAAACCCTGGCCTCTCTCAGTCCTCTTCCTCATCATCCCTCAGGCCACAGGAGGCACCTCCCAAAACCCAGGGTTGCCAGTCAAGGTCAGCTCACCTGACCTTTGGGACCCCGGGAAGGGAAGGTTGGATTAGGATTCAGTGGCCGAGCCAGTCTCTGGACCTGTGCCCCCCCCCCCCCCCCACTGCAAACTGGTCTCCAGAGGCAGGCCCCCATCATCCCTAGAATAAGTGTGATGTCTCCCCCACCTCGAATGTTAGTTCCCCAAAGGCTGGGCCCATGTCAGCAGCCCCAGGGGGCCTGTCTGGGAGGGCTGTAGGACGCCTCCACCTTTGCCTCCCCTTCCGCCACTGTCTTCCTTGCTTTCCTGACCTCCTCTGCACCTCCAGAAAGAAGGAATCTGTCTTCTTCATCTGCAGCTCGTACATGGCTCGGAGGATGGGCAAGGGGGCATTCAGGGCATCATGAGTCATCTGCAGGATAAAGACAAAGAGGAATGAGGAAAAAGGGAAGAGGGAGGGAGGAAAAGTAGGGGCTGAGGAGGATGGAGTCATGAGGGGGAGCTAGGGCCAGCTTCCTTCTGGTAATCCAAAAGGGAAAGAGGACTTTGCCAAGGGTTCCCATTTTAAACCAAAGAAGAACCACTGATTGGACCCTGACAAGCCCCCTATGTCCCACAGGACAGGGTGTTTCACTGCCTGGAGAGGGTGGAGAGAGGGAGGCATCACAAAGGCAAGCAGATATGTAGGGCTGCTCTTGGGCCTTCCCTTGGTGCACCAGCCCCTGAGCCCCAAGCCCCACCCGATGTATTACTATTTAATCTAGATGCTCCAGCCCACAGCCTCCAGGACACCAAGGGAGGTCTGGCTGGGAATGGGTCTCATGGATGATAGGCCTGAGGGCTGGGAGACACCTACCAGAAAACAGACCTTGGTGGCCTCATCCAGGCCCTCGAGTGGATCAGGCTTGTTGGGTGCCACATCCCCCGGAGGGCTGCCTGGCTGTGGAGGCCCGACCCCAGACTCCCGCTGGGCTCCGCTGCTCAGCTCCCTCTTGGAGGAATACAACAGAATGGACAGGATCTGCCATGAGAGACACCGAGGCTGCCTGAGACAGAGCCTGGTGGTGGGGCCAGCCCCGACCACTCTCAACACCAGACATCCTCCTCCAGACTCATCTGTCTGGGAAACTGGAAGCCTGACACCCGCCTTGTGCTGCATTCCAGGCCCTCACCTCCAAGTCACGCAGGAGCCACGTTTTACTGAAGCCAGTGCCTCGGCTGCACTTCTTCACTAGCAGCTTCAGTAACCCTGACTCCAGGAACGCCGCCTGGATTTCTTCAAAACCGTGCGACTGCTACATGAAGGGTAACAAGTGTTGGCCCCCAGGAGCCCATGGGATGGCCACAGGAAGGCTGACACAGCCCCCAGTCCCACCCAAGTTCAGGAGCACAGTCCCTCATCTGGAATGACTCCTCCAGTCAGCCAGGCCAGGCCAGCCCCAGCTCACAAACACCCATCTTCACACTCACAAGCATGAGTGCACACACATAGACATACACATTCTCATGCACACGCACACACAGCTCCGCACCTTCAGGGTTCGGTATAAGCCTTTGAGAGCCAAGGACAAGACCCACATGGCCTCCACAGCCTCCGGGCAGCCCCGGTCCAGGCTGCTCTGCAGCAGGTGGTTACTTATGAAGGTGAAGTACTGTAGGTGGGTACCTAGGGGCGTCCGGGAGGCCATGCTGTCCGGGCCACATGGCCGCCCCAGCTGGCAGTCTTTAACTGAAATGAGGAGGAGAGAGCATCACCTGCTGCCCCACGCTGGAGGGTGGGTGGGGGGGTTGCAGTGATGTGAGCCCTCTCTGGATGGGCCATGCTCCCCATCTGGTCCTGGGGAAGCTTAGCTGGCGGGCTGCCTCCACCCCTTCCAGGGGTCTTTTCTAATCTCTCCCTATCACAATCCCTCTATTTTCTCCACGTCCATCTCCATCTCCATCTCCATCGAGAGACAGAGAGTGGGGGGGAGGCTGCAGGGAAGCCCAGCTTCCCTTCATCTGTCTGTCCTTGGCAGATCACAGTAACGAGGGTCTCTGGCCTCGGTGCCCTTGCATGTGAGTCATGGCTGGTGCTCCACAAACCCATGCTTGAGCTGTGACGTGTGATCTGGGGCTCCTCCCCACCCCCGCCACCGGTCAGAACCTGTTCTGCGTTTGCGGGTCTTGACATCCACAACGACAGCCCGGCTCTTCTCTGCGAAATGCTTCAGGACAATTACATCATGAGACTCGTTGGCATTGTCCAAGTACACAGCACGTGCGCCCATACAGAGCACCTAGGAGACAGAGGTGTGGTGACGATGTAGATACCTCCTCCTCTTCAAGTCTTTGTCCACCATTGCCCGGCTCAGATTCCTGCTCCTCCACACGCCTGTAGGCAGAGGAGTCTCTGGTCCCAGTCACCCACACGGGACCAATGCCAGGGTGCAAAACTGGCGGCAGAGGGGTCTCACCTCGGGAAATCCCACCAGCACGAGCAGTGTGAAGATGTTAGTATGCTTCAGCTGGAAGGGCAGCTGCTTCAGGCAGTTCTCCGTGAAAGCTGCCACCACGCCATGCCAGCGGGGGCAGTCGTGCAGAGTGTGCAGGATGTCCGCCATGGAGCAGGCCCAGTCGAGGCCCACACGGCTGCCAGAGAGACAGGAGAGGACGATGAGGCTCCCCCAGACACCGGGGGCCCGGCGTTGCCTCCCACAAACTAATGAGCTATGGAGTTCCATTCCCCAAAGATCTGCCCTAGGAGGACCCCAGGAGGAGAGTGCTCTTCCCTACAGACAAGACTGACCCCCCAGGAGAGATCAAACAAAGCTCAGGTGGGGACGTGTGTAGCAGAGGTTACCTGTCTAAGCACACGGCCCCCAGGCTGAAAAGCAGGTGGACGGTCTTCCAGCCTTCAGATACGGCTGACCCATCCCCTGATGAAAAGAGGCTGTGTTTGGCCGAGAGGGCCTTAGTCACTGCGGCATCCACCTCCGTTGGCAAGAGCCGGACGATGAACTGGCCCAACAGGCCGAGGGTCAAGTGGTAGGTTTCATTCAGATGGCCCGCGTTGGAGATCACCACTTGGAACATCAGGGGCAGAATATGTTCCAGGTTTGCCCAGGAGATGGTGGAGCCCTGCAAGAGGGAAGGGAGGTCACACCCAGGAAAAGTCAAAGTGAACCATAGCCGGACCACTAAAAGGGGGGGGGGGGAGGGGAGAGGTGCTGCCTATGGGATAATCTGTGTGTGCGAAGAAGGCCGACGGGCACCTAGGGCCAAGCCATAGCTTCCATGGCTCAGAGATACCACTTCTTAGAAGCCAAAACCAAATGGCTACTCATATCAAATTTGTTACTTTTTAGGCCACAGGTTGGTGTAAAGACGTTCATTTTCCACAATAAACACTTTTTTCAAATTCAAAACCTGATGCTCTCTATCTCCCCAGACAAGGCCACAAGCCCACAGCAAGCAGCCAAGTCCAACCCCAAAGGGGCTTCCTGGAGTTGGGTGGGAGGACTCCATCCACAGAGAAGCCCTGAGCGCCTGGGCCCCTCCTCCCAAGCAGCTGAGCTAAGCAGCCACGAATGTGACGCTGCCAAGTGACACGGGGCCAGCATACATTCAAAGTCCTATAATCTAAAACTCAGGGTGACCTCCTGTCCTGCCCCTTGGGGACCTAGGACAGGAAAATCAGAAAACAATAAGTGGCTCCCGCGGGATGACAGGACTTTCAACTGTCCAGTCATCTGCACTGCCCAACCCTTGCCTTGCTGGACCCCAAGGTTCTCACCGATTGTAAAGGTGGCAACATGGCAGCCAGCAATCCCAAGATTCTCTTCTGGGAGCATTCTGCAAACACTTGCTCAGGGTTTGGGGGAAAAATTTTTTCCTCCACAGTCTTCATAGATAAAGTACCTGTATTGAAGAATCAGGTAATTTTAGATATATATGAAAATCCAAGTTACTCCACTGAGGTTGGCCAAAACCCAGAGCTTGACACAAGGGGCTCATGAACCCTAAAAGTTGTCATTGGGGTCCTTGTGAGAATAGCAGGTCGGTAGACCCCTCAGTCAATGGGCACTACACCCACCAGTTCCTGTCTCTTCAAGGTGAGGCAGGATTGGCCCTGGCAGTAAGGTCCTCTGAATGGCCCTGGCAGAGCAGAGGCCAGAATGGCTCATCCCTGGCTGATCAGTCACCTGGTAACAGCCAGCAAAGACAACTGTGCCCAGGTAGGGGGTTCTGGGGTCCTGGGTGAGCAATAGCAAAGGGGCCTGGGGGGGGGCGGTATCAAGCCTGGCCTAGGACAAATTAGCAGAATAACAGACCCAGTAACAAAAGCAAGGCCAAGACAAGACTCTGAGGTCAAGGCAGCCCCAGACAAAGGCAATGGGGGGGGGGGGGAAGGGGGGGGGAGTGGACTCAAAATTTAAAATGAGCCAAGACGTAAGGGAGCAGCCAGGGTGGAAGCCTGTTCTGGCTAAACATACCTATTAATGACAAGGAAGAATGGAGGGGAGAAAGAAGATAAATTGAGTGTGGAGGACCAGAAGGAGAGTAGGCTGATCCCCCACTCTGAGGGTGCATTCTGGGCAGAGATGAGGAAAAGAAAGAACAAAAGAGAGACAGCCCCGGGGCCCACATGCCTTCTGGCAACCCTGCAATGTCAGGAGCAAAAAGGCAGATCCTGGTGTTGGGGTGATCCCTGCAAGCTGGGCCCTGGGGTGCCCAGGATGGTAGGTGGTGAGGGTTCCCCAGGGCAGGATTCTGAAGTCTTTATTGGGGTGACCTGTGAGTGACAGTCTGGCAGGGGCAGGGAGCTTAGAGGATCTCAGCAAGGGCAGAAGCACTCTGCCCAGACTGGCTGCCCTGGGCCCTATTGGGTTCAAGGTGGGTAGAGAAGAGCAGACTAACCAGAGTCAGAGAAATGGAAGAAAAAAAGGGCTTCTGGAAGCAGCCCAGGACTGAGGCTCTGTTGCCACCTCGCCATCCTAGAGACCTCTGAACGTCCTCACCCGTGGACATCTGAGCAACCTCTCCCAGGGGCAGGAATGGCTTCATTTTTATGTGCTCAGTCCCAGGCACCCCAGAGATACCCAATGATCCGGAGGTTAATGGGATCACAGGAGGCAGAGACCAGGCCTTCTCTCCATGGGGAGCTCTCTCCCAGGAAAGGGGGAGAAGAAGAAAGAGGGGGAGAGGGAAGGTGAGTTCCCTGATGCCAAGACCAAGGCAGGAGGGCGCATCCCCGCAGGAATTGGGGCTTGGGAGAAGGTAGTCTTTGGGTACAACTGCCAGACCCAACCAGTCTGTAGGTCACAACCTGGGGGTTCCTTAATCATTCTCTTGACATCCAACTCAAGGCCTCTGGGCTTTCTTCTCTGTGATCCAGGGAGATAACAAAGGCTGTGTGGGTTTTTGAGGGAGGCTTATCTTTGGGCAGCATGAAAGTGAGGTGGCAGAGGGAGTGAAGGAGAACAGGGGCTGGGCAGAGGGGCATGCCTAGGCCAGAAGGGCCAGGGTAGCAGAAGATGGACACCTAGCAGAGTGGAGATGAGCCTGTGGCAGGCAGCCCAGAGAAACTCAATGGACCTTGGTCCCAATTAGTAGGATTCCCACCCCCCAACAAGGGAAGGATCAGGGTGGGGTGGA
The DNA here is from genome assembly GCF_037893015.1 of Macrotis lagotis. NCBI lineage: Eukaryota > Metazoa > Chordata > Mammalia > Peramelemorphia > Peramelidae > Macrotis > Macrotis lagotis. Next base: position 1,752,801 of record NC_133663.1, on the reverse strand, counting down.
CCTGGCTTGTCTGCCACCCAGGTGACCTTTTCCTGTCCTGCTCAGAGCTGTACCTGAGTCTCAAGGCCTGCTCATGCTCAATTCTGTACAGACTGGAAGAGGTGCACCCCATCTTCCCCCACAGATTGTAAGGTCCATGGTGCCTGTTATGCAACAGATGGGCCTCTGCCTGTGCCCCCTGGCAAAAGAATGAGCTCTACCTGGGAGCCCAGAGACAGCAGAGCCTTCGGGGACCGCCTCTGAGCCTGGGGAGGTTCGGCCCAACTGTGCCTTCACTGAAGACAAACTTTCGTTTTCTGCAGCAGCCTTACCGCCACCTGACAAGAGGCCTTCATCCCTAATGTCTCCTTGGCCCTGAAATGAGGAGAGTGCAAGTCAAAGGAGGGCTCCAGTCAAGGAGCCTGAACGACTAGAGGGGCTGCAGTCTCTAGGATAGCATCCTTCCACGGCTTCAGTGGCAAGGGTCTCTCACTCCTCAGGCAGCTCCTTTGGGCGCCCCAGCTGGCCAGCACAGCACCATCTAGCCACAAGGTCCAAGGACCAGTTCCCCCTCTGCACCCTGAGCACCCCTTGGATTCTGAGACAGCATTTTGGGGGCTGGTGCTGTTGCCAGACAGATGCCCCAAGGAGGAGTGCCCGGCTTACCTGGCTGGGCACTGCCATGTGGCCCACCCTGTCCATCTTCTCTACAGCTTTCTCCTCCACCGTCTCAACAGCACCATCTCGAGAAGAGCTGACACAGCCCATCTTGTTTTCTGGGAATGAGTCCCCACCCCCTGGCCACACACAGAGAAGAGCGAGAGATGGAGGAACCCAGGAGCAGAAAGGCTAGGTTCCCCATCCCCCCCAAACCTCCTGGCTGTCCAGTCTCCTCCCTTCCCCTCTTCACAGGAGGAAATGGTCTTGGCTAACCCTTCTGCCCCACAGACTCCCATCAGAATTGTGCATATGTATCTGCTGTGCCTGTCTCACCAGCAGTGACTATTTGTAAATGGGGATAAAGGATGTCCCCCCAAAGTCTACTTTCTATGCTTATGGGGCTTCAAAGGACCCCACCTCCCAGAGACCTATGACATGAGCAAAGGCCTGGGTACCAATGCCCAGGATTCTGATTGAGAGGGCTCACATCTGCCTCTCCAACCCCCAGAAACGCTCTGGTGGTTTTCATCCTGGGGCCCCTTTCTTTCCAAACACTACTCCAATGGCTGTACTTGGACATTGGCACCCTTACGCCATGCTGCTGAGGCCAGGGCCCTGAGGTCAGGGAAGGCAAGACTCACCTTTTGCCCGCTGGGCCTTCACCAGGCAGTCTCCGATGAGCTGCAAGCACTGACCCTGCAAAGCGGCGGCAGCCTGCTGGGCCCTAGAGTCCGGCTTCTCCCCCTGTATCTCGCCTCCACTGGCCAGGTCGGAGGTGTAGAGAGTCAGGGCTGCAAAGAGCAGCCAGGAATAGTTGTGGATGTAGGGCTGGATGAGCCTCTGCCGGTCACTGGTGCGAATTGTCACCATGGGGTAGACAGTGATGCCATGGCTGGGCAGATGGCTGCAAAAGAAAGACCCATCTGCTGGGGCTGGGGGCCTGACCACACCCACCCAACTGCCCCCACCCCAGGAGCCAGCAGGATGTACCTGTCTGAGTATTTCTTGGCCGAGTAGCATCCATAGCAGAGGTCAAAGTCCTCACACACGTTGCAGTTCATCCTGCGGCCAACAATCACCCCTTGGCAGTGGTCACAGGCGTATTCCATATTCACCATTTCGTGGTCGTCCTCGTGGCCCTCTGGCTTCACCCCACCTGAGAGGAGGTAGGTGAACATCAGATGACCTCACCCCCCACAATGCCCCAGGGGCAGGGAGTCATCAGGAGGAGGGGACCCTGGAATCCCTATCACTGAGCCCCTGCCCACACTCTACCCCAGACCTGAACTTTCTGTCAGGTTTCACCCATCTGTTCGTTCTTTCTAGACCATTCCAGACACCTTCTCTGGTCACAGTGCCAGAGCCGTGACCCATACCATATGGCTCTCTCGTACCTATCCAAGCCCCTGGTCCCTCCTCAGGTCCAGGGGATGGAGAGGACACGCTTCCCTCAAGTTCAGGATTCACTGATGTTGGCACAGCCCGCTCTCCCAAGGACCCCATCTACTAATGTGAACCAATTACAACACAGGGTGCTATGGAAAAATGGGTTCTCTTACAGACAGCATCAAGGCAATAGCATCCTAGCCTTAGTGGGCCCCCAGAGCCACGAGGCTCTAGATTCTACTCCACCCTAGGTAGTTGTGAGGTTCCAGTGAAGGTAGCAATGCCAAGTGCTGCCAGGAATGCCCACTGGCATTGCCACTACATAAGAGGAAACCAAGGCACCAGCAGAGGCCTCTTTCCTTCCTCCTTTGCCAAGATGGCACGAGCAGTCAGCATCAGGGCTGAGGCTCTTGACAAGCTCAGCCTGACCTGAAGCCTTCCAGACACCTGGCATAGGAGGCCCCCATATTAGAGGGGTCTCAGTAGATCCTCAAGTAATGCCAACCCCCAATCTGTCTGAGTCCCTGTAACAGGAGGGCCTGGACCAGCCTGGATGACTTCAAAGGAAAGGCAACTTTGTCCCAGAATACTAAAAGTGAGTTGCAGCCACCTTTATACAATGCCTGCTATATGCCCATCTACCTGACCCCCATCCCCTGATGCGAGGACAGCAAGACTACCACTTACTCAAAGGAGCTGCCTGGAAAGAAAGAGACAAGGCAGAGGGAGCCTGACCATTCCCCACTGGGGGTGCACAAGGAAGACCTTGGGCCACTTTACTGGTGATTTCACTTCCAAGGGATGGTGCAGGCTCTGGGTTTGACCAAGAGTGATGTTTGGGTCCAGGTCAAAGGGACAAAAATCTTGAAGAGGGGAACTGACATCCCAGAGTCTCTGAGAGACAAGGAAGGTGAGTTGAGGGCACAGCCAAGATGGCAGAGGTTGGGGCAAGATGTGTTTCCAACCCAAGGTGACTCCGGAGGCTAGCAGGAGAGGGCTGGGTCACTGGTGTGGGGCTTCTAGTGGCAGCAAAGGGGAGCTGGTCCCAGGAGATGACCGGGCACCCCAGGGTTGGCCCTGGCTCCACAGCCTCTGCCTACTTTTAGCTCAGATTCTGGGCCATTAGGAGACTAGAGCTTGTTGGTGCAGGGGAACAGGGGCTCTAGCTGGATAAAGACCAGAACGCAAATACGCAAATCAAGAGAGTAGTGTCCACACCTCTCCTTAGATCACAAAACCTTCAGAAGCACTGAAAACATAGGTCCCCCCCCCCCCCCAAAGAAGCTCTGGAAATAGCAGCATTAAAAATCCTGAAGCTTTGTACAGTGCCTCCCCACCCCCAGGTAAGCAGAGCCCAACTTTAACATAAAGTTCAAAGTCAAGAAATAGCCTTGAAAAATGAGCAAACAGCCACAACAATAAGAGAACCTGACCATAGAAAAACTACTCTGATGCCAGGGAAGACCAAGACATAAACTCCAAAGATGACAACAAATGTCCAAAAAACCCAAAACCTACAAGCAAAGCCTCAAAAACAATGCTGATTGGACCCAAGTCTAGAATAACAGGAAACATTGAAGAAAGAGCAAAGAGTGGTAGTAGAAAAATTGGGGAAAGAAAGGAGATGCAAAACAACTATAAAAAAAAGAATTATTGCTCTTGTTGTCTGTCCTTTATTCTCGGACATGACAAGAACAGGGATTGGTTTGGAATGGGGGGGCTGGGCTATATCACCAGTCTCATATCAGTCTCATATTCTCCTCCGGAGCCACCTGGGTCCAGTGGCCAGATACGGATCAGGATGACTAAAGATGTCCTGGATGTGAGGCAATTACAATTAAGTGACTTGCCTAAGGTCACACAGCTGGGTAATTATTAAGTGTCTGAGGCTGTTTTGAACTCAGATCCTCCTGACACCAAGGCCAGTGCTCAATCCATTGTGCCCTAGCTGAACTAATAGCTTAGAAAAAGAGACACTAAAAACACTGAAAGAAAAAAACACCTTAAAAAAAACAGAATTTGTCTAATAGTAAAAGGATGAAAAGAACTTCTTAAAAATCAGACTTGGGGGGGGTGGCGGCTAGGTGGCGCAGTGGATAAAGCACTGGCCTTGGAGTCAGGAGTACCTGGGTTCAAGTCTGGTCTCAGACATTTAATAATTACCTAGCCATGTGGCCTTGGGCAAGCCACTTAACCCCATTTGCAAAAATCTAAAATCTAAAAAAAAATCAGACCTGGTCAAATGGAAAAAGAGGTCCAAAAGCTCACTATAGAAAGCAATTCCTCAAAAATCAGAATTGGTCAAGCAGAAGCTAATGACTCCACAAGATACCAAGAAACAATAAAACAAAGTCAAAAGGATGAAAAAGTAGGAGAAAATATGAAATAGTTTACTGGAAAAACAATTCACCTGGAAAACTGATCAAGGAGGGATAATTTAAAAATGACTGAATTTCCTGAAAGTCTAAAAATTATTTTCCTTGAAAGTATCAAGGAAAGCTGATGCACTAATATCTGAATTCTAGATGGGAAATAGAAATTGAAAGAATCCACCAATAACCTCCTGAAAGAGATTCTCAAATGAAAATCCCTAGGAATATGAATAGCCAAATTCTAGAGCTGGCCAGTCAAAAAAAATATACTTCAGGCAGTCATAAAGAAACCACCTAAATATTATGGAGCCATGGCCAGGATCACGAAAAATGCAGCACCTTCTGAATTAAAGGAGTTGAGGGGTTGAAATGTCTTCCTAAAGGCAAAGGAGCTAGAATTACAACCAAGAACCATGGACCCAACAAACTGACTATTATCTTCATGGATATTTAATGAAATGGAGGACTTCCAGGTATCACTAATGAAAAGACCACAGGGAAATAGAAAATTTGACTTTCAAATACAAGATCCAAGAGAAGCATAACCAGGAAAGAGAAATCATAAAGGATTCAATAAGGTTTGCATTTCTATATATGAAGAAGATACATGTAACTTCCAAGAATTTTGTCACTTATTAAGACAGTTAAAAGGATTCTACAGAGAAAGAGGGTGTAGAAGTGAATTTATTATTTTTGGGATGGTTTTAAAAAGTGAAGGGGACAGAGCGGCTAGGTGGTGCAATGGATAGAGCACTGGCCCTGGAGTCAGGAGGACTCGAGTTCAAATCTGACCTCAGACACTTAATAACTGCCTAGCTGTGTGACCTTGGGCAGCCACTTAACTCCACTGCCTTGCAAAAGCTAAAAAAAAAAAAAAAAAAGTGAAGGGGTAAGAAAGAGAAATACACTGGGAGAAGGAAGGGGAAAATGAGGAAAATTATCTCATACAAAAGAGTTTTGCAAGGAAAAGCTTTTGTAGTGGAGGGAGAAATGGGTGGTGGCAGGCCACAATTTCATCTGAATTGGTTCAGATCTCAAAGAGTATCACAAAGTGATAATCATGGAAACAATCTGGTACTGGCCAAGTTAACATTAAATAATTTTTTTAGAAGAAATGAGGTCAAGGAAGGACAAGTAGAAGGCCAAGGTCTTCACAGAGTTCTCCAGCAGAGTCAGCTTCAAAGGGAAAGGAGGCTCTTGAGTGCTCTCAAGAGATGGAGGGGTGCAAAAAGCAAATGAGGGTTGGTCTGTGTAAAGAGGCGTCTGCCCAGGGGGTACCACATGCTCTAGCGAGATATGTGCTTTGGGGGGGGAGGGGGGAAGAGACAGGGAAGGAAAGCAGGCAGAACTGCCCTGGCTTCTGGTGTTGGACTCCATGAGAAGAGGAGGTGACAAGAGGGAGCCCAGGTAAATGCTCTGGCCTAGGGGATGTCAGAGGCAGTCTGTGAACAAGGGAAAGGACATGGCTGACCCCAAAACAAAGCACAAGTTGGTGGGAAGGCTGAGCTCAGCATGGTGTAGGAGCAGTGGCCTCATGACCCAGGCTGATGAAAACCCTATCTATACAATGTTTGGTGTGAAAGAGGGAACTCAGACAGTTTGGGGGACAAGGGTGGGTCAGATTCCCACAATGGAGGAATTTCCTCAAGAGGAATGAGCCCCCATACCATGCCCGCACAGAGGCGGGGCACCCGCTCAGGCACAAGCAGCCAAGATGGTGCAGACAACCCCCCAGTCCCTGGAGGGAACCATACCTAAGAAACAAGTCTTGCAGAGATCCATGTCGTGACACTGGAGGCAGCGGTAGCGATGCCAGGGGGCAATTTCATCACATCCATCACATGAAATGTCCACATTTAACAGGTCACAGTAGCGGGCAATGAACATGTGCATCTGCAACATCAGAAATGGCACCACTGAGGAGGGCTGGCCAGGTTGACAGCATGGCCTCCCTTTGCGACCTGGGTCATTGCTCCCAGATGCCCCCCACTGCATATACCTTCCTCTGTTTCTCAGGGTCCGTCTGGGCAATCTTCTCATACCAAGCCTCAAACATTCCATCCTGGCACTCCTCCATCCATTCTGATGCCTGCTTGTAGTCTGCCATCTCCTCTTCTTCACTCCACTGGCTGAAAGGAAAGGACATGGTCAGATGAGAGGACCCAAAGCTGGCTGGACCTTGAGCTCCAACTCCAAACACATCCATCAGTTGGTCAACAGGTACTCATTCCCCCAGAATGGAGGAGTTCTGAACTTTGGAAGAAGCTAGGGACATGAGAGGTGGAGGCCAAGGAGATATCGGCCAGAAAGCCAATCTGACTGGATGCTCAGTGCCTAAGAGGGTGGGGCTTCCCGTAGCAGATGTCCAGAGGTCCAAAGGGGACATTGCCATCCGATCTCTGTTCTAGCCACAGGGCAGATCAGAGTGGAGCGGTCTTGAGTCTTGGTACAGATATGGCATGGTTTGTCATTTCCTTCTCCAGCTAATTTTACAGAGGAGACTGAGGCAAAAAGGCTTCGACTTGCCTGGCTCACCCAGTCAGGAAGTGTCTGAGGCTGGATTGGAAATGAGTCTTCCTGACTTCAGGTCTGGTGCATAGATGCACTCTGGCAATGCTAACTGCCTTTAGGAGACCACCAAAGGCCTGGACGAGGGCGATGGAAGGAGCTAAGAAAGGGTCCCAAGCAGGAGCTCTACTGGGAATGCCAACAGGTAAGGCGGCTTACTTGTCCACATCTCCTCTCCCCAAGCTCATCTGCTCACCTCCCAGTCACACTCACATTCTCACATGCCACCCCTCCCTGCTTCCCTTCAATCTCCATCCCCTCTGGGACTTGGTGGGTGGGACCGGCCTTCTACCACATTTTCAGAGGCATTCTCCCTCCCACATTGCTTCTCTTCCACCCCATCCTCCTCCTCCTCCTCTGGGGAGACCACTTCTCCAACAGACTCACCAAATTACCCTATCGTGAAGACTGATGTTTTCTTGTGACATGGTCATGAGCAGCTCTGGCAGCCGGATATCCACCAAGAAGGGGAGATCGCCAGGCTCCCAGCCCATGTCCAAAAGATGGAGCAAGGATGCTTGGACACAGGACAGGGCGGGGAGGAGTGACCTGAAGGGACCCGGAACATTCTAGTTAGAAAGCCCATGAGAAGACTGACTGAGGGGTGGGTCAGGTCTCCCTGCTTCAGCCAGGTCTGATCCCACAACCATCAACCCAGGAGTTGAGTCACCAGCTCCTAGGGATGCACACTCAGAGCCCTCGAGGAACGTGGCCACTGTGGGAGTGGGCACTGCATGCAGGCACTACCCACCAGACCCAATCAAAACCAAAAAACCTCCAAATTCTCAAACCATTTCTGTTTCACCTCCTCCGATGCCTCTCAGGTGTTTGTTCCAAGATAACCATAACTAACCTGTCCAGTTATGGCTTCACTTGGGTACAGCCTGTGGCATTAGAAACCTAATGACCCAGTGGGCAGCACATTGAGGCCTTGGTAGGCACCCCAAGTCAGACCTCAGATGTCATCGAGCCTACTTCCTCATGTTGTAGACCCAGAACCAAAGGCAGGCAGTAAGATGCCAGAGGTGGTGGTGGTGAGGTCCCTGGCTGTGTGCTTTCCTGTTACCTGTCCTTCAGGTCACTAAAGTCCTTCACGGCATCCACCAGGAACTGGACCAGTCGGTAGTAGGCATGTCTGATTTCTCTGTGCAGCTCTGCCCCACAGCCTTCCAAGTGTCCAAAATAGCTAAAAACACATGGGTATGGGCAGCCCGGGTGACACAGGAGACAGCCGAGCCCTGGTCTTTGGGCTGGCATCTCCGGCAAGCAGTCACAGAGGTTGGGGAAGCCTGTCTGACCCAAGGACAGGACGGGGACCCCGCAAAGAAGATGGTCAAGCCTACCCCCCACCACTCACTCGGCAAAGTCCTTCTGACAGCTGAGTAGCTCCAGGAGGAAGAGGAGACAGGCAGGGTGGAAGCAGTGAGGCTGCCCCAGGAGTTCCACACAGCGCTGCGTTGTCTCCAGGGCATCCAGGATGCTCTTGGCCTGCGCTTTCTTCAGAGCAAGGACCTTCAAAACGCTGGGGGACACACACGATTGTTGGGTGCCCACCTTCCCAGCTTGCGATCATCAGCAGCCCAACACACCCACCAGTCTGGGAGAAGCACTTGGGCTAACAAGTCCCCAAGCTGTTCACTCCAAGGCCAATAGCAGAGAAGGCCTGCAAGGGCCCGCCTCCTGGCCCCCCAGCTACAGCAAGCTCACCTGTCATGGGAAAGTGCCTGGTCCTTAATGAAGTCCATCACGTCCTTGAGGAGGGGGTATTTCTCAGTCACTGTGGGCACTGGCCGGGCCTCTTCCATGGATCTGAAAGAGAGGAGCCTCAGGCGGCCCCTACTGAAGGCTGGTTTGCGGGTTGGTGTGGATGGAGGAGAAGCCATGTCTTCCTGCTGAGACCAGCTCCTTTCCAAGGTCTTGCCAGAAGGGGTCAGAGAGGTCTCAGCCTGAGAATGGGGGCTCTCAGGCCCAGAGGCCTGAAAGTGCTCCTCCCCCACAGAACCACCCCGCTGCCAGCGGCCCAGCGGCTGGACGTGGATGGTGTCCTCTGGGCCCTCTGATGCCTCCCACAAACCTGCTCTGGGTCGTGCTCCCATGGGCAGGAATTGCAGCAACAAAAGACCCTTCTGAGCACACCGTCTGGCTGAGGGGTGAAAGGTGGCACAAGGTCACAGTGTGGACACCCATCATGGTGCCCTTTTCCTGGCATCTCTCTGCCCTTGAAAGTTCTTCCAAGTCTGTGCCCTCCCCTCTCCCCTTCTGTCCCAAGTGTGGAGGCCAAGGATGCATCACGCCTCAACTCTTTCACTGGTGCCAAGTCTGGGGAATCCCACACAGAAGGTATTTAATAATTGTGCTGAATGGCCTCTCTGCTCTGATATCAGCAGCCTCTCAAAACTCTTCAGATGTCAAAAGGGGGACCAGGTTGCTCCAAAAGGCCACTCACCCAGGCTCTCTGGCTTCACCTCTTCCATCTCAGCCTTCTCTCCTTCCACACCATCCCCCTTGTCCAAAAGGAATTTCTGCTTCATTTCTAACTGGGAAGAGGAGGAGACCCAAGTCATTAGGGTTCTGAAGCTGTCATGGGACAAGCAGGGAGGGAGATCCCAGAAATGGGGTGTGCCACTGGCAGGGACCAGCCCATGAAGAGGCCCAGGCTGGCTGAGGACAAGGCCAAGGCCACTGTGCCATCCACCCCCCCCCCTTCAAAAGAGCCCAGCGTCAACAGGGCCAGGAAGGGCCTCCCCAAGGAGCAGCTCACCATCCAGATCCTGATTCCATCAGCCAGGGCGTAGACCTGGGCAAAGTCCTCACTCAGCACTGCCTGGCCCCCGCTATTAACTGGGGAAGAGAAGAGAAGAGGTCCTGTCAGCAGCCAGCCCACTTCTCAAGTCCCCTTTGATATAAAAGGAGCTCCCAGACAGTCTGCAGTGACATGAACATAGCAGGAGGCACATGGAATTTGCTGGGCCTCCCTGACTGTCCCATCTCCCCTGCAGCCAATGACCGCCAGTCTACTGATACTGTGCCACATCCAATTTCTCCACATCATGACTGTGGGATGCCAGCAGGGAAGCCATGTCAAAGCCCCACCACACATCAGCCACAGGACCCAGTCCCAGCCAGTGACCACAGGAGTGAGAGAACTCTGGGGCCCTGAAGGCCCAGCCCTTCACTTGTCCTTCCATGAAGGATTGGCAATAAGCCCTGGCTGTGCCAATCCCCCATCCCCATAGGCCACCGGCCACCCCAAGCTTCCTGGATGGCACCGGGCCTGTGCCAGGGCTCCCCCTCTGCCTGGTTGTCGGGGTCTTCAAGTTAGCTTGTCCAGAATTGGGGAAGCCTCCAACCACCATGCCAGAAGTCCAAGAAGCTCAGGAGAAGCGGCTATGCACAGGGGGAGGGTTAAGCTTGAAGGCCAGGAGGCACCCAGGCTAGCCATAGCCTCGAGGAGGCCTTCCTCAGTCTTCCCCCCAGCTGCTCTTGCTGCCTCAAGGCTAGGCCTTCTGCAATGGCATTCTTTCCCTGCTAGCCCTGGAAGCTTCCCCAAAGAGCCTGCGATCCATGCACCCCTCATGTCGTCCTGAAGACAGGGGCACATGGGTCCTAGTTCTATGCCCAAGAACTGCCTGGGGCATGTCCTGTCTCCCAATGGAGGCAATGGTAAGGCATGAGGTTTGGGAGATAGTCACTCATCTTGCTTCTCCCTGGGCCCCTGGCACCTGCTCTTGCCTGCGGCGGCACTTCCCGAGAGCAGCGCAGCTCTGTCGCTAGCTAGCCCGGCCCGGCCCGGCCCGGCAGGGGACAGTTACCATAGCTCTGCAGCTTCTCATACAGCTGCGGCGTGAGATACACCAACGCGGCAAACGCGGCGTTCACGGCTCGATCCACAGCGGAACCGGCAACGCTATCTGTCTGCGGGGCTTGTTTTTTACATGCCTGTGTGAGTCCTTGAACAAGCTCAGGACTTTGCCCCCAGAAGCCCCGGGCAGGGTCTGACTGTGCCAAGTCTACGAGGAGATCACGGCAGACGTTGACCTGAGGGCTCCGACTCTGGAAAACAAGATGAAATCATAAGCTCCTACCCACGAGGCCCAGACAGGCATCTCCTCAGCAAGATGCCCAGGAGAGGGGACAGTCAAACAGTCTGGAACTAAATGTGGGTGAGCAGGGCAGCAGCCTGGGATGGGGAACCCCAGAGCTCAGGGGGCAGAAAGTCTCTGCAGTCATTTGGAGGAGAAATCCCTGACAGAAGCCTGACAGGAACAAGGACAATGGGCCAGGTCTAGGAGCTGACACCACCTGGTCCCTGGACAGTGGTCAGTGTTGATATGCTCGGTGTCACAGTCGATCCTAGCAAAATTTGGCTGGGGGGGGGTGGTCTTGTTCCAATGGGTACAATGCTGGAAGCACCAGGAGAGTGGTCCTCAGGGGCCTGACCGCTGGGGAAAGGCTCACTCCCATTAACCAACACTTCCTTCAAGCTGGGCACTATGCTGAGGTCTCTAGCATCCATCCGGGGAAGCCATGGTCCCTCCCAGTTGCCCCCCCAAAGCTCCCCAGTAGAATGCCCACCTCTTTGCCATCCGAGGGCATAATGGGCCCACAGGGTCCCGGGACCCCATCGGGGCACAGCTGGTGCCTGAAGACCGATTTCCACAAAGGCGAATGAAGGATGGGTGTCACTTTGTCCACCGGCAGGCCCACATCATCCCCCAGCTCTGAAAAGAGGTGACTTTTCAACATCCTCAGCCCTAGCAGTCACTCTTCAACACCCCCAGCCCAGGATTGGGGCCCTGCAGCTAGTTTGAGTGATCTGGCTTGGATGCACCTGGCTTCAGGCCCAGCTGCCCATCCCACATCCCACACTGCCTGCCCTCTGCTGCTTCACTGCCCTGAGGCGGCCGCAGTAAGCAGAGAGAGCCATCACTTACGATCGGCTCTCAAGGTCAGGCACTGGGAAGCCAGGCGTCCCATCAATCTGGAAACCAGGAGCTGCAGGTCCAGGCCCCAGGAGATGGCCACGTCCGGCAGGCCGTAGGCTGTGACAGTGAACCTGTAGCCCCACTCGTTGTTACTGCTGTCAGAGTGGAAGAGAAAGTGCAGCTGGGGGCCTGCCTTAAAGGTGACTTTCTAGGGAGCAACAACAGAGGAAAGAGGTGTTTGGTCCCACGTGGCTGGGTGAGGGGTCCCATCACCAGAGCAAGCTCAGAACAAACCAAGTGGCTTCCTTTCCCCAAACCCAACCCTCCTCAAAAGCAGAAGGGGAAGACATCGACGGATGGCCCCAGAACCCTTCCTCGGCCTTTGGCAAACCCACATCCCATGTCCTCCCATGGCTCCACTAATGCCACTCACCTTGGGCCACTTGTCGGTGCCAACCCTGGTGTCATAGCGTGTCTTTAGCCCCCGAGCATCCGTGAACTCTAAATAATCATACCTGTCACAAGAAGGCCCTCCGTTACTCTCCTCTGCTCCCTCTGCAGGGGAAGGGAGGGCAAGGCTGGGCAGGGACAGGACAGCAGACTGACCTTGTCTCTGTTTCACACTTGTCATCAAACTCCACCTCAAAAGAGGTGGCCCCTGGGCTAAGGAAGACAGCCACCTCGTGGCAGTTGTTCTCATAGTTATGAGCAGACTCCATTGCCCAGGTATTCAAGACCACCGGTTGCTCTTGTTGCCAGCTTTCCATATCCATCTAGACAAGAAACACCCAAGAGCCACCCATCAAAGGTACACTCTGAGGGGCCTGGGTCTCCCCAGGAAGCCTCACCCATGCCCCCATCCCCCCAAAGGAGCCACGTGGGTGACATCTTAGCTGGATGTCTGCCCTGAGCCAGACTGCTCCTTGGGTTCTGGTCAGATGTCCTGTTCCTCTGGCATCTTAGCTTGGGGACTGCGATCTGTGATGTGGTGTATAGCCCAGCCCTGTGTTATCCAGGCTAGATGCCCTCTTCCCTTGCTCTGCCTCTGAACTATGGACAGGACGGCCAGGAAGCAAGTAAAGGAAGGGGCAATGACATCTGGCAGGCCGAGAGGAGGGGAAGGGGTCGTTCCCCAAGCTGCACAGAAAAAACAAGAGGCCAGAGTTACTTTGTCAGGCTCTCCATCGGGGTCACTGCAGAGGTCCCTCAAAAGCTCTGTCAAGGTGCTGAAATCCTTCAGGAGAGCCAAGTGTGGGATGTCCAGGGGACAGAAGTCCAGCAGGAAGATGACCTGCAGAGGCAAGTGAAGGTGCATGATGGAGCACATACAAGCCACACCCCCATGCCTGGCACCATCCCCATGCCCAGCGCCACCCCTGCTACTCACCAGCTGACGGGTGGCCATGGCAAACACAGAGTTCCCCAATTTGTCCACTATTTTTTTCCCACTGTATTGAGACAAAAGTGACCGCAAAACTAATCTGGTGCCGGCCAGGAACTGTCCCACATCTAACAAAATGAAAGGAAAAGAATCCAACATTTCAGTGGCAGCTCTACGGTTGTGTGAAGGACACAGATGCAGACAGGCTCAGGAGAAGGCTGATCAGAGGCAGAGCTAGCTAGAGGTTTTTCACGAAAGCCTGGGGGGGGGCGCGGGGGGGGCGCACCAAGGGATCCTAACTGAGGAGACTCTCTTCCTCTCTACAGAACACTGTCATGGGGGCAGGGAAATCACAGGCTTGGTGCTCAGGAGACAAGTGGAAACCCAACACTGCCCAGGGAGCTGCAACGGTCCCATGTGTCAAAGGAACCCACATCCCACAAAACTGGGTGGGAGTCAGTCTGCCCCCAGGGCCTTGAGAGGGTCAGACAAGCTATGGGGCTACAACTCACATTTCTCCACCATCTCCACAGCCAGCTTCTTGGCCTGCGGCTCACTGCCCTTGAGCTGCAGGTAGCACCAGGATAGCAGACTCCCTTGCACTGCCCAGAACAGGGAGAACAAGGCCTGGCCACTCTCCCCAGAGGTCATGCCACTTTCCCCAGGGACTGCAGCTTGCATCAGCATGTCACTCTACAAGAGAAGACCAAGAGAGGAGGTCACCAACAGATACTGACTGGAGTCACAAGGCTGGGGGTCAGTCTCTCACTCACTCCCTTTACAAGAAGATGGGCTCACACGTCTCCACCACCACCCACCATCCCTATCTCCAGGCCTTCTGCACAGGACCATGGATTTTAACATCCCTGAGAGAGGGGAGACTCGGAAGGAAAGGGGTCTAATGTCACAGCTGTCCTTTCCTCAGGCCACAACCTCTTGCCAGAGGGTCCCCTGGGGATGGCAAGAGAATACCACTCAGCTCCTCAAACGCTACTCTGTCTCATTGTTCAATTCTTCAGGGTGCTGACCGCGCCTGCAGCCGTTCCTCCTAGGGATGCACCCCCATCCCTAAAAGCTGATCACAGCCTCATGAGTATCCTGGGTTTCCTGACTTTTAATGAAGTCACTTCCTTCGTGAGGGTCTGGCAGGCGAGCATCTCCAGGGTATTATAGTCGCTGTCTTGGAGGGAGGAGCTCAGCTCTCTGGTGAGTTCTGGCCTCTTCAGGAGTGGCTTTTAAGATTAGGGGTTCCCACATAATTGTGTCTGCAGGTATAGTCCTCAGCACCTGCCCAGGCTCCCTGGGGCTGGCAGACGTATGAGGAAGAACAGGAGTGCCCAAGAGGGCCCCTCTGGGCTATAGGCACTTCTGGTTTTTCCCAGTACACCCACTGTTCTATTAGGAGGAGGTGAGCAGCAGAGTGGGCCTGGGTTCTTGAAGCACAAGGCAGACAGGAGGGGAATCCGGGCAGACCCGTGGCCCCTTCAGCTCCAAAGCTCACCCAGAATAAGACCTGTCCAGATACACAGCCACAGACTAGGGCCTCCTGTGAGATACAGGGAGGGGCCGACGTCACAGAAAATGAGGTGGTGGGGGCGGCACAAGAGATCTCTAGCAGCGGGTCAGCTATGGCAGCAAGGCTGGTTCCCAAACAACAGGAATCCTGTACCCTTTCAATGACCTGTCCCTCCTGATAGGCCAACAAGAAATCCATCACAGCCACTCGTTGAGGAAGGCTCTGGGGAAGGCTGAGGGAGGATGCTCTTGTGTATCCCAATAAAACCATGCTGGGGGGGGGCATGCTCATACATTCTGGTTGCCATGTCATTATGAAGATCGCCAAGAATCTGGGCAGTGTCCAGAGGAGAGCAGTAGCCTCAAGTCTAGGCCATCTGATGATCCACTGAAGAAGCACAGGCTCAACTCAGCACCATGAGAAAGTCACGACAAGGCAAATAGGAGAGCTGCCTCGGGGGTGGGGGTGAGGGGGTGGAGGTCTGCAGGTCCATCTGTGGCCTGGTTCAGTCTTCAGTGAGCTAATAGTCTCCAAGGCAAAAAAGACGGTGGGACTTCATGTAGGGTGTTCAAAGACTGGGGTTCACAGAAGGGAGATCCTAGGGGACCGAATGGAAAAATCCTCACGGATACAAGGTGGCCCACAGGAAGAGATTAGCAAGGGAGTAGTTCACACTTATGGGGTCTTCCAAAGAGAGCTCTTGGAGAGCTCAGACTGGAGATTTTTAAAAATACAGAGAAAATGGTTCCTTGTGAAGGAAACTCAAACTGAAAGAGTGGTGGCAGTGGCCTACTTGGAAGATAGGAATGTTCTTGCTATTTGGATTCTAACCATAAAGAGGGTAGTGCAAGGGTGCACCTACCTGGTAAGACCTCCCTCTAGTGGCTTAGTACCCAATGTATTCCAACTCTATGGGTAGAACAGAGTTATAATCTAAATTGGATGGGCCCAAGGCAGCCATCTGCTAACCCAGGCCAGGAACGGCTCCATCTGCCTCCTCTAGCCTCATCTAGGGCGGCCACATCTCAGGGCTCAAGAAGCTCCAATGATGTGGAGTTCAATGAGCAGAACCCTGAGGAGGGCCACCAAGTTTGCATTCTCCCTCCCTGAACAGATGGATGATGGACAGAGATGGAAGGGATCTCTCCATGCCAGCCAATCTCCTTTCTTTGTCCCTGGTTCTGCTTCTGGTCACCTTCTGGACAATTCCCACCTGTGGTCTGTTTCCTTCAGGGCCCATTGATGAATGGGGACTGATAAAGTTAGGGGAGAAGACCTGAACCCCTCACAGGGCTTTGGTGTCTTAGGACAAGGTCATTCTCTCCAGGCTCGGTCCCTCATGTCATCTGAACCATCTACTCCTCCTAGTGGTCATCAGGGACAGAGGTGCACACAAAGAGGAAGGGTAGACTAAGGAAGAGCTCTACAGATTCCACTAGAGTCACACAGGAGTGGAAGGCGTGAGAGAGTGAACGTGCCAGGAATTTATGCAGGGTCCCCAGAGAAGCCCCCGACAGCCAGGTCCATCCCCATCTCTTTGGAGCCATGAGCCAACAGAAACCCTTACGTCTTTTCAAGAGTTCCTCTCCTGATCATTGGACCATCTCCACCAGGTATAAAGGAATCCCAGTCAGTAACCTAGGCCTATAGCTGACCAAACCACCCCTGGGGAGAAGCCTGGCTAGCAGTTACCTCCCGGGCAGCCGCTGCCTGCAGCATGTCCATGACGGCCAGCACTTCCTGCACATCCAGCCCCTCAGAGCCTCCCTTCTCGGGGAGCAGCAGCAGACCCCCAGGGTCACGGCCACTGTAACAACACAAGCAGCCCCATGAGCAAGGGTCTGTACCCTTGGGGTCAGAAAAAGGCAGGTGTGCGTCTCTGCAGCATCCCCGGGGCAGCTAGGCAGGAGCCCTCCCCCCAGCCCTGAGCAAGTGATGTTGGGTGGGGGGGAGGGGTCTGGCCCTCTGCATTGAACTCCTTCCACTTGGGGGACCTCAATGGGGCCAGCGGGGGCCAAAGTCATTGAGCCTTGGGCCCTCTCTGCTGCCATCTTCCTTCTCCTACCTGGTTTGTACCACCCGCTGCCCTCCTTGTGGCCCTGGCCCCTGTGGACAAGACTTGGTCCAGGGTAGGCCTCTGAGAACACTTACCTGAAATAAGTGCACAACGACCTGAAGGTGAGGTGCGCAGACATTTTCTGCTCGGGCTCAGTGATGTTCTTCTAGGAAACAAAAAGGGGCCCTTTCAGGCAGAGGCTGTACCAAGAAGCTCTGCAGTGATTCTAAGGGGCCATGACAAGGCCGTCGACAGGAGCTAAATGCTGCCTGGGATCTGCCCAACAGGGAGTATCATGGGAGAGGCCCCTGGCCCAGGGCCCCCAAAAGAGATGTTGCCAGGGCCTGAGGGCAAAAGTAGACTGTCCATGGAGAGCCAAGGCTCTAGTGCCCAAGGGCATCCTCATACCACACTCTGCCACTGCCAAGTGTTCATTACAGTCTGCCCCACAACCTCATACAAGGCAACTCTGCACACATCACTAATACATACGGACTCTCACCATCACACACACACACACACACACCACCCACATTCACATGTGCCCACACCCCCCCATGCTCACCCCCCCCACATGCATACACCATGCAAATACACACACACACATACTCACACCACTCACACAGGTCACTGGCCCACATGGTCATGCCAAGGGAGCCAGCTGCACCCTCCTCCAAGGGTCACTCCAGGTGCTTTCCCTCAGGTTTTTCTGCCTGAGTTCAGAAAGCCCTTGGCCCGGGTACTCTCAGGCACCCAAGTTGGCTCCAGCTTAGAAAAACAAGGGTAAAATCTCTTTAGTGTCTGAGGCAGTCCTGTCCTGGGCAGGCAGGAGAAGCTGCAGCAGCACAGGGAACACGAAGCATATGATCAGACATAGGGCCGGCAGGCAGCTTGGGAAGACAAGGTGAACTGGAGACAGGGACTTCTAGATCATGTGGGCAAAGAGAGGGGCTGATGAGACCATGCTCCACAGACTAGGAGGCTGGACACTCAAACACAATCAGCAGAGAGGGACAACAATCCCTAACTTGATGCCCAAGGCACCTCTTTGGACTCTTTGCTTCCCACACCACAGATTACCAAAGGCAAAAGGGGGAGGGAGAGCAGGCCAGGGCAGGGCAGGGCCCCACATCCGTCTTACTGGAGCCAGCTCAGATGGGAAAATGAGGCTAGCCAATCTACTTGGAGATCCTGCCTCCGCCAAAGGAGAGGGAGTTAGAAAGTGGGAGACCAGGACAGGAGAGAAAAAGACTGAAATCACCAGTGATTTCAGGAGGAAGAGAACATAAACCACCAGGGAGACACCAATCACAGGACTAGCTCGGAGCTGTCCGGCTGTCTCAGCAGAAGGGCTATGAGACAAGGGGTTCCCAGGAGAGCAGGAGTGACCCAAAAAGGGCTGACTGAAGCCCAAAGAGCAGAGAGACAAGGCTTGCTGGGGCCTGGAAGAGAGCGCCACCTCTGCTCCATTTCGAGAACTGTGGGAAGAATACCCCGGCATTCTAAACTTCTCAGAGGAAGACAAGGTTTTCTAAAACACCCCAGAGCAAGAAAGAACACAGGTGCTGAGCCAAGGAGACTCCCCCAGAAGAGGATTCTGAAACAACATGGGCAAAGAGTGAGGAGAGACTGTGGCGAAGGGAACAATGTGGCCAGGAGTCCAGATCCAATTTAAGGCCAGGAAGGCCAGGGAAACTTCCTATGATGAACCCAGTGAAGCCCCAGGGCCTGCGGGGCTTTGACTGAAGCAGCTGCTGCCCCGGGTGCTCACTTATCTAGGTCCTTGACCACTCAGACCCCACAATAGAAGAAAGAATGGGCCGAGGCCATGCACTCTGTGATGGTTCTGGGCCAGACTGAGGAGATCGTTTGGGGTCTCAGGAAAAAGTACAAGAGAGATCTGCCAGACACAGAACTGACAACCAATGGCATGGACACAGAACCAAAAAGTACAGGTTCCTCACGCTCCCCCCACCCCATCCCCCTGGGAAGAGAGAGAGAGAGAGAGTCTGTCCAAGGAGGACTGAAAAACCCATCCAATGCACTGTCCCCAACACTCCAGGGCTCCTAGCCACAGCACAGTCTACTCACCATCATGGCAAACAGATGACGACGCCGGGTGTGGCCATCAGGGAAGAAGACAGCAGCTCCCTGGAGAAGCGTGTTCTTTACCTCTGCCTGGAGTCTTTTCATTGGCTCAGAGTCATCCCCTGCCTGGTCCACCACTAACAGAAACCAAGGCAGGAAGGAGGTGGGTGCATGACCAGACCAGGGGTTGATGCTGTGGGTGGAAGGTGTGGGTCCTTGGCCCTTGGACATCTGTGTCCCCCTGGGGCACCAAGAGCACCAAAGGCTGATGGCCCTCAGAGAGTATGCAACATCTGTCTTTGACCACAGGGCTCCCAGGAAGGCCCCTCTGGCTTGTCTGGGAGAGGAAGAAGATCCTTTGGGGGCCCGTTAACACTGAGGTCAAAGAAGCAATCCCTCCCTCACCCCTTGCTCACAGCTACCTTGGCAAAGGTGCACATACAACTCCTCTGGAGCGGCTGGAACGCCACAGTCACTCTGAGGCCTCAGGTTGGATGGAGAGGCCTGACCCGCCAGGGACTGGGGATCAGCTGTAAGCTCAGACAGGCAGCTCTGGAGAAGCTTCAGCAGCACGGTCCGCGCCAGGATACACTCTTCTCTCGGCCTACGGAGAACAATGGCATGTCCAATGGCCTGGGGCTGAAAGCTGTGTGAGCATCTCCTGGTCCCTGCATTCTGTAGAGCAGCAAGGCTCCCAGTACCCCGACTCACCTGGCCTCCAATCTGCTGTAGAAGACCCAGAAGAGCTGCAGGTTGAGGCCAGATGTGTCTAGCAGTGGCTTATGCTTGAACCCACTTTCTCTCTGTTGTGCCTTGTGTTTTGTAAAGATGAGGAAACAGACACAGTTAAATAGTTAGAAGCAGAAGGCTGCTCCATGGGAAAGGAAGTGAGGGACCCAGAGCTTCCTACTCCCCCACCAGCCTAGTGCAGGGTGGCTGGGCCCAGTTTGCCATACCAGGTCCTGAGCTAGCTGTTGGACAAAGGAGAGGGTCTTCAAGAGCACAGTCATGCCACAGATGCGGTCAGCTTCAGGGTCACAGGAGGAGCAGACTGAGTTCGGGCCCAGCTCCATGCCAGCAGGACGAAGATAGCCATACATGCTCAGGCCTTGGACCCCCAGGCGCTCGGCTGTATCCCGCCGCGTGCATAAGAACTTGACCATCAGATACTAGAAGGGAGGCCGGAAGTGGCTTTGAGAAAGATGCCACAGCCAGGGAGATCCAGAGGGCCCCCCCAACTCTTCTCCCACAAGTTCACCCAAACTCTCTACACCCCAAAAATAAAGGGGCAAAAAGGCCTGCCTGCCTGGGTGGGAGATCTGAATACAGTTCCCTTTACAAGAGAAAGCTCTTGTTCCCATAGCCTTGGGCCTTAGACAGAGGCTCTGAGAGCATGACCCCTCCCACAGCTAAAGACCCTCCCTTCTCATAGTTCTGCTTCTGCAAGACTTGTGACCCCACTCGATAAAAAAGACTCCCCATTGTAAAACTTAAGGTGGGCCCTTGTTTGGACTCTCTTCCAGGGTGTGCCCAGGTTGTGCCAGCTGTGTGCAGGTCTGACCTTGGCAACCCGGCAGCACTGCATCTTCACATCCACTTCATCCCAGTCCTCCTCAGCTTCAAACCAGCCAGCAGGTTCGTCCTCCCCGAGGTCTGCAGAGGAGCTGCCCATCCTAGGAAAGCCACAGAAACCATTAGACACCCACAGAGGCTCAAGCATGGAAGTGTGTAACTGGGCCAAAGGACAAGGTGTTGACCACTGGACTCCTTCTGAGGGGCTATTCAAGAATGCAACTGGGTCCTGTGCCAAGACTTGGAGGGAACCCCTTCCCATTTAAATAAGAACCACTGTACCCACCCCCATAGTGGGTAGTGATGGTGTTCCAGACCCAGAGAGGCTAAGGAGCTATCCCCAGGCTCCATCCACCCTGTGCCAGCAGGACCCAATTGGTCCCAGGTCCCTTCCACCACTGAGTACAGTCAGGGTTCTGTCTTAGTATCACCTGTATCCACCAACATGCACCATGGCATGTCTGTGGCAAGTGGGACAGGAAGCCCCTGGGTTGCCCTTGACTCCAAGAGAGTGGGGCTTGTCAGCATAAAGCTCAACATCATTTAAAGGGAAGCAGTAACTCCAAACGACCCCCCCAAAAAGGTAGCTTCAATCAAGGGGACACGGATGCCATCATAGGCCATCCCATTGCTAAGTTCACACACCATCCACCAAAGTCACAAGGACACGCCCCTAATGGGGGCTGGAATGACCCGGGGACCAATAATACTGGACCCTGAAGAGAAGGCTGTAGTCAGAAGTTAAAAAGGCACAGGGACCAACTCTGTCATGACCTTTGAAGGGCGGCATGGCCTAACTTCCCTCAGTCTCAGATTCTCATCTGTAAAATGGGACTCCTCCAAGATTGTCGTGAGCATCCATAATGATGTCAAATGGAAAAACCTCAGCCAATCTTGGAACAGGACAGAAAAGCCAATTACAAAAAATTGAGCTACAATCTCTCTCAGTAACATGGGAGGCCAAAATTTTCTGGAGGAAGATGAGGGGACAAAATGGTGAGAGGAAATCCCTCCACTAAGGAGATTAGAGCTAGGAACTTGGGAGAGCACCTGACAGAACTGGGTCTGGAGGCTAGAAGAGTCAAGATCATGCCAACATGCATGGAGGGAGGCCAATGAAGACCAATAAGGAGAGCAGTCCCCAAGTGGACATGGGTGCCTCAAAGGGGGGCCCATGGTGGGCATGAGGGCTACAAAGTCCAGTGGTTCTAAGACATCAATCAGTAAGGTGCTTAAGCCAGAAAGGCCAAAGCCCATCCCTGCCTTCAAGAAGTTCTTATCCTATCTCAGAGGGATTAGAAAAGGACAATGATCATTGGAACAGGTCAGAAAGGACTGGAGGGAACCGACCAAAGGGCTCCAGGAGTCAGGATCTTTCTCTTGGGACAAGAAGGAAGGAGAGATGGATGGGGATGCTCGGTAGGCCGGGGTCCTGAAGAAAAGTCCTTCTCTGAGAGGCTTTCCCAGGGCAGAGCTGCTATCTGCAGTTCACAAGGATAGGGTCACTCTAAAACAGACCAAAGACTTTCCCAGATGCACATACCCCTCCATTTTACAGACGGAGAAGGAAACAGAGGTGTTAAATATCCAATGGCTTGCCACAGTCAGTGCCCAAGCTCACCAGAGTTGAGGACAAGGCCCACAGACATAGCTGGATTCAAGGTCCAGAGCCCAGCCCCACACCTAGACTGTCTCAGGCCATGCTTGGCATCTCCCAAGGGACACAGAGATCCAAGGCAGACACAGCAGAAAGTTAAGGACAAACAGGATTCTTAAAACCCAAGAGGGGAGCACGCGGGAGCAGAACTCCTTCTCCATTGCCTGGTCAAGCCCAAAGGAATGGACCTGCAGCAGCTCTGCCTCCTAGTCCTGTTATTCAAGAAACAAACTGGGCCATCTCCAATCACATGTAAAGAAGAGACCCTAAAGAGGAACCTAGAGGAAAGAAAGGGTGAAAGCAAGGGGAGGGCAAGTGGAAGCAAGGGTCCAGAACAGACCCTCCCTATGAAACTCATCTTCATTGAAGTCTAGAATATCAAAATGACCCTGTAGCACATTAACAGAGGGGAAGGACAGTACGCCCAGTCCTCCCCTAGCTGACTCAGATGGTGGCCCAGGAGGGCCCAGCTGAGCATATGGAAGAACTCACAAATCCTACAAAGCCTGGGGCCCAAGAGCCAACACAAAGAAATGGCAACATTTCCTAAGGAATGATGCGAGATCATCACGGTTTCCTTACCTGCTTTTTAAAAACTGCCTGAACTCATGCAGCCTCCATGTGTCATATTTCTCAAACCTTTGAAAGTGCTCCTCTGCATGGAATTTTTCTGAGGAAGAATTATAAGCAAACACCAGCCCACACTGTGCGCCAATACCTCCTCGCCGAACCTGGAAAGGGAGAGTGATGGAGGCAAATTGAAAGAGGAGAAAAAGCCCAGCTTTGGTTTGCAGTTTTACTATTTTGAAAGAACTTCTGAAGCAAAACTAAAAATGGTATACTTCAAAGCAGTTGGATTCTCCTTCCAGTTTCCTGCATGGCTTCTTGTGAGCCAGGCACCCTGCTAAGTAAGGCCCCAGAATGAAGCCATGCTCTCCAGTAGGACCTTACACTCTAGCTGCCCAGAGTGCAGATTCTAGGCTCCAAGCCTTTCCTGGTGGGGTGACGAGGGCTCAACAAGATGGTGTTTTCAAAAAATGATGTCAATCACTGTACACCAGAATGAGGAAGGCAAACACTGTTCCCTTTATGTCAAGGAAAATTGTCGTGAATGCTGTAGGGACCCCTCCCCACCAGCACCACCAGCCTTCCCCAACCACACAAGCAATCTGAGCAGATACTGGAACCCTTGACAAGAGAGATGTCTCCTGTCTGGCTGGGGTTCAGGTGGCACCATGAGGCAGATGGACAGAAGTCATGGCCACTGAGCCAGTGCTCCTCAGAAAAATGCACAGCCCATGACAAAGAGGACCACAGAGCTCCCTCCCAAAGACAGCTTAAGATATATTTAGGAATCCCTTTTGACCCAGGTGCAGGGCCCATCTCCAGGAGAAACTACCTTGATCCTTAGCTGGGTGACCTGGAAGGCTGCATCTGTGCCCGTGGAGAAAACGACACTTGCCCTGGTCTTGCCCGTCTCTGTGAGAAAACCTGACAAGAAAATCCCCTTGAGTGCTCAGTACCCAGAGTGGCTCCAAGCTGGAGAACACTGGGTAGCAGAGTCTAATGGCTCCAGGGAGGGTGAGGCTACCCCATACTGCCACCCACCTGCAAGGACCCAGTGCTCAGTGAGTGAGGATGTGGTTGCTGTTGCCCTCAAGCACCCACTCTTCAGGCTGAGCAGAACCATCCTAGTCCCTTCTACCTAGGACAGCCAGGTTGTCTCTTCTCCAGGTTCTTTCAAATAACTCTCTGGATCCCCACCTGTCTAATGTTCCTGATTCAAAGACTCAATTGGGGGTTAACAGAGCAGGAAGGTCAGAGGTAAAGGCCTAGCACTGAGGGCCTTGTGTCAATCCAAGGTCACCCAGTGTACCCAAGGTGAATCCACCTACATCATCGCTACAGGGGTCCACCATGACCACAGGATTCTCTTTACATTATAAATGATAGCAACTGGATTTGATGGTCCTGTATTCACATTCAGGGATGCTGGTCCTTTTAATGGTGACAAATAGCATCAAGAAAAAAGTTGTTCCATTAGATACTTATATAATCAATTCTCTGTCCATCAATTGGCCAATGACCAGGAAATCTTCCCCCCTAGAGATTTCTGAAAACTAGAGGTGCTGCTGGGGATGGCCAGTGGCTGAAAAAGAGACTTCCACCAACTCCCCCCTCCCCAACAGCTTCTAGCTAGTCTTCAGTGATGGGAGCAGAAAACAGTGCACACTTTGATCTGTATCCTTTTCTGATGAATTTGGTGGCTACTATGTCATATGGAAGAAGTAATCCATGAAGCAGCAGGACCAAGGATTCACCTTTTAGGCCTTCCTTGAGTCTTCTCCCTCCAGGAGAAACAGTAACAGCTCCTTCAACCTGGTCTTTCCGTTCAGTCAATTCTCTTCCTTATGTCCCACACGATCATCTGCACATTCTCTTAAAGATGTATTTTTAAGTCAGATCCAGACTAAATATTAAGTGCTTTGGTAGTTTCACAAACTGAGGTAGGAGGAGTAGCATCCAAAAAACAGAATTGTTGCTGTTATTCTTATATTTAAGACCTTTGACTTGAGATACGTAATGAAAACCTGAGGGGGGAGTTTGTCTTAAAAATTTTTGGCCAGGGGGCAGCTAGGTGGTTCAGTGGATAAAGCACTGGCTCTGGAGTTCAAATCTGGCCTCAGATACTTAATAATTACCTAGTTGTATGACCTTGGGCAAGTCACTTAACCCTACAGCCTTGCAAAAAAAAATTTTGGTCAATAAATTTCCAGAAATATGCCAATGAGTCAATATTGCCTGCATCTCCCAATAATGCTCTGCTGATGACAAAACTAAGATCTACAGACCATAAAAAGGGAAAAAATATTGATAGATGCTCTTTTGGTGGTGGCAAAGAATTGAAAATTGAGAGGATGCCCTTTAATTGGGGAATGGCTAAACAAGTTGTGATGGAATATTACTGTTTTGCAAGAAATCATGAGGGAAAAGTGTCAGAAAAACCTGGAAAGACTTGAAACCGATGCAAAGGGAAGGGAGCAGAACCAGGAGAACAATGTATAAAGGAACAGCAACATTGTGTCAATCATCATGTAGACTAGACAGGAATAACAACATTGTATCGATCATCATGTAGCTAGGAATAGCAACATTGTATCAATCATCAGCCACGGCCTCCTCTCGGCAGCTCAGTGATCCAAGATGTGGAAAAAATGACACAGAGTGGAAGGAGCAGAAACAGGAGAACAATGTCCACAGGAACAGCAACATTGTAACAATAATGTTTTTTGTTTTTTCCTTCTTGTAATTTCCCCCTTTTTGTTCTGATTCTTCTTTCATAGTGTGATTAATATAGAAATATATATCGGATTGGTTGCTGCCATGGGGAAGGGAGAGGGAAGGGAGGGTGGTAGAAAAAGGCAGAACTCAAAGATTACAAAAAAAATAAATATTGAAAACTAGCTTTACTTGTAATTAGAAAAAAAAATGTAAACAAAAAAAGACTAACTTTTCTACAACCTGAATTCAAAGGAGGCCACCGATGTCCTGGATATCACCTCAGTAACAAACTTAAAAACAGGTAAAGTGAGCTCTCAGGGACCCCAAACCCAAATGACCCCAGAGGAATCAGACCCTGAGTTAGGAAATCATCGGACAATCAGCCTCCCTAGCAGGGCAAGGTGTGGGCTTCTTTGGTCATTGGTGAGGCAGCTCTTGTTCTGGACAAGGCTGAACTGGGCAAGTGCTCTCTGACCCTGGCCCAAGCATTTGTCCAGTTCTCAGCCTCTGTGCAAGTCTCTTGGGAGAAGAAATGGGCTTGAGGTGGAGCTCCTAGGAGCAAGGCCGTCGAGCTCTGAACCCAGCCCTGGAAGGCTGGACGAGGGTCCTAGCCCCTATCCTCCTCAGACCCCTGCTGTGCCTCCAGGTTCAGCTCTGGCAGGTCACAGCTAGAGGAGGGGTCATCTCTGTGGAGGGAGTCACAGATGAGGGGGTCAAGGAGAGTTGCCCCATCCCAGTCTGGGTACAACCAGAGACAGACATCCATATCCAGGGTGCTCCCTCTAATTCTTCAATTTAGTTGTCTTGTAAAGGGTCAATGAGGGCTCCCCATCCATTAAAGGTCCTCATAAATGACTTCTCAAAGAACTCAAAGGAGAAAGGGAGGTCAGTTTGGAATGGGGGACAGCGCACACCTTCACTACTCACCATCTCCAGTCCACGACTCAGTCAGGAGGTTTTCCGGGCCCGACTTCTCTCCCTTCCCTTTGACATCACATGCCTGCAGAGTCGGCTGCAGAATCCTACCTGACCAAGCAAAGAGAATCTGGTCACCTCTACCGGGACATGGGGCAGCCTGCCAACCACAACAACAATTGGTCTCTTTCCCCTTCCAACCCCTAGTCCTGGTGAAACAGACCTTTCCTGTGGAGCTTCAAAGTTATCTTGGACTG
Source organism: Macrotis lagotis (assembly GCF_037893015.1). Taxonomy (NCBI): domain Eukaryota; kingdom Metazoa; phylum Chordata; class Mammalia; order Peramelemorphia; family Peramelidae; genus Macrotis; species Macrotis lagotis. Next base: position 1,726,187 of record NC_133663.1, on the reverse strand, counting down.
GGAAAATGTATCCTGTATCCCTCAGTCTTTCTGTGGGTTCTGCCCCTCTAAATTTTGGCTAGAGTCTTAATTTGTTGGCTTTTGGAGTTTTGGGGGGAAAGAGTTCTTGAGAAATGCTGCCTTCACGCCATCTTGGCTCTGCCTCCTTTCTTTCCCCTTTCAACCATGGGGGAAGAACCAAGTTCCCCAAAGGCTATGGGCAAGAAGCAAACTTCCAGAGGTCTTCAATCCACATATGTGCAAAGATGGGGGGCCACCGAGAGGCCAGTCAGAAGCCCTGAGGCTCCCCACTCTTCCCCAGGCTACAGACAACTTGGCCTGGATTCACTGGCATTCAGAGCACCAATAAAAGATCAATCCTACTCTTGGTGAGGAGTGAGTCTCCAGGACAAGAGCTCATGACTGTCCTGTGAGGACCGCAGATGGGGCAGAGCAGAAAATTCTTTGGCCCAGCTCCCACCCCCCAGGACAGGGAAGACAGCCCTCACAGACTGGCCTGGCTCTCCTGCCCAGGCCTACTCTGTTCTCAGAGGGTCCGAATGACCCTTATGAAATGGTTCCCTGCCCACAGAGCAGGTGACGTTGGGGGCACCCTCCCGGCAGAGGGCCCATTCCCAAGAACAGAGGCTCCCAGTCAGAATATTTACCATATTTATAAAGCAGATTCTGTCGAACGGTGGCCATCGAAGAAATCAGAGCCGAGGCTTGGTAGGAGGTGTCCAAGTGGTCAGTGATGGCACATAGAGAGCTGAGTACTTTGGCGATACTCCCTCTGGCCAGAGCAAAGGCCAGCAGGGTCAGTTCTACCTCTGGGTTAGCCAAGCAACTGCAAACCAAGAGCAAAGGCATCAGGGCTGCCCCAAAGGGGGGAGGTGGTGCAGAAGGTGACAGAGCAGGCCCCTGGGCCTGTGGTGACCCTTGGCCCATGGGCAGAAGAAACCCAGGACCTCCAGGGGGAGCACCTCAAATCCATCACGAGGACCTCCTTATGGATGACTCTAGGAAGGTTTCCTAGGGTGAGCAAGACTCCGCCCCACTCAGGTATTACAGGCAGGAGGATGCACTGGGCACATGCCCGGAGGCAAGAGATGCTCTCTAGTGTGGGCAGCAGTGGCAAGACCAGGCATCTAGGCTGGAGGAGGGTTGGGGTCACACTGAGGTGGACTCCAGTTCTCTGGGAGAGGGTGCTCACTGTACACATGTGCCAGGCCAGACCAAAAGGCCAGAAATGGCCTCACTCCTGACCATCAGCCCTTGACACCTGAAACCAGGTGAGCAGCATCCCAGGACGCGCCTCTGGGCTGCACTAAGGAGCAGCCAGATCTACTGACAGAGACAGTGTCTGTTGCCAAGCTGGTCCTCCTGCCAACCAAGAGCCCCCCTGACCCCCTATCATGAGGTCAACGGGCACCGACCATCTCGGCCAGAAACTCTGGACAAGCATCTACAAGCACCCACCTGGTTATCCTCACCAGGAAGCCATCCACCTCGCCTAGGACACTGGGAGACAGGAAGCTGGCCCCATCGGTTGAAGCCGGGGAAAGAGAAAGTGGAGGCATATGCTGGAGAGCCTTCCTACATAGAGAAGTAGAATCAGAGACGGGGGGGGGGGGGGGGGGGTGTGTGTCTCACTCAGTCCAGCCTCGTCTTGCTCACAAGCTGCTTGGGGGAAAGGCCTCAGCAGCCTAGAAAGGCTTGCGGGGTGGGGGGAGGAAGCCAGACTGCAACGGAGCAGAGTAGAGCACAATGCTGCCACTGGCTGTGCCAGGAGACACTGCTGCCATATCACTTCTCAGACCTTCTGACCCCAGCACTTGAGAACCAATGGTACTTGTTCAAAAATCCCAGAATCCAATGTGGCCAGCCTACCTCCTTTATCTCCTCAGGGGACCCCACTTCCTGATCTTCAAGCCTATCCCAACCCCTGATCTCTTGGTCTTCTGGCCTTCTACCTCCACGCAACTGCCCACCCAGTGACCTGAGAGCACAGCCCCCATGGTGTCCCCACCCTGTTCCTTCCACTGATCTGAGAAGGGCACAGATTCTTCACCCTCCCTGGACTCGCCTGGTCACCTGTATCCTTCCCAAATGGACACAAGACTCCTGATAGAGCAAGCTTAGGACTCTCAGGGGAGAAGGCATGCCCCAGGGACCCCTCCACCTCTGAATTCAAGGGGCATGCCCATCTTCATAAGCTCAAGTCCACCATGCTCCAGGGTGTTCCCATGAAAGACGGAGAAGTCACAGCCACTCACTGGTTAAAAGGGGCCCCAGGACTGGTGTTTTCTCAGGGCCCACAAAGAAGAGGAGAGATCAAGGAAGAAAAAGGCTTGCTTCTAGCCCCCTTCTGGTCACCTCTTTAGGATTTGGGGAGGGAAGAATCCCCTGCAGCTGCCATATCACAAGATTTCCCCCCCTCTCACCATACACCTCCCTCTACCTCCCTCCATCACTAGAAGACATCCCACAACACTGGCTAGAAGGGGATGCAGAGGACGCCATAGCCGAGCCCCAGCTAGCTGATGCTCCATGTTTGACCTGAGAATAGCTGCCAGCCCCTGGGAACAAGCCCCTTCCTCTTGACAGCATCTTCATTGCCCTCCTAAAGTGCACTAAGTGAAGAGCTACCTGTGATAGATGACCAACCCAGAGGTCACTTACTGAGTATTCTGCAGAATCGTCTGCACAAACACCGGGCTTGTTTCCATGGAGGCCGTAACCAGCGATGTCAGAAGGGACCAGTACCAGATGGCAGATGCATCTGACACTGAGACCCCAACTCTGCGGACCCTCTGGAAGCCCACAGCTCTGAGCCCGTGAATCCGGGTGTCACAACCATCACTGAGGCAGCGTTTCACATTAATCTGGACGTCTGCCAAGGTCAAAAGACAAGGGAAGCTGCTTGGGCAGACACCCACTGCAAGGTCCCATGCTTGGTCTTTGACAAAACCCGATAGACTAAGTGAAGGTGCTTGACGAGTATGGTGTGAGGCCCCGACGAGTGGGGCCCCCAAGCCAGAAAGAGTCAGCCTGGGCATGCTTGATGCTCTTCATGTGATCGTCAGGGTCCCCACCACCCAGTCCTTTGTTGGAACCAGCCAGGAGATGAACAGAAGGGAAGATGGTGAGTATGCATTTGAGAACCAGGCCCCCCAACTCTAAAGAGCATCTTCAGTTGCTCCTGCCTCCACCCCCCCACCTGCAACCCAGTGAACTCACACAGCTGGCTGATGTTTGCATTTTCCAGTAGCGTCACGTAGCCAGTGACATTGCTGGGGATGTGAACATCTCGGACCTCCTGAAGACTGCCTGCACTCCTCCCCACTGCCACTGTGACCTGCTGCGGCATGTAGCTCTGGTCATTGGCTGCCACAGCGATGGACAGGTGCCTGAGAACGACGTCTGGCTTCATCTTCAAGCTGTGAGATGCCAGGTATGTAAAGAGGTGCCAAAACCATCGGGGCTGCCGAGACTGGGTCGCCCCTCCCCCACAACTTTTGGACACACCACAGTCACTGCCATGCTCATGTGATGTTCCCCTTACATGTAGACAATCACACCCTGTGCCCATTCACAGTACAGTGAATACCCAGCCAGCAGTGCCACAATCTGGCAATATGCCGATAACATCTGCGATGCAAGTCTGTGTGACTGTTTGTGTGTTGGGGGGACCAATGAGTATCCCTCAAAAGGCATGGTCTGCAGCCCCCAGGAGGGAGAACAACTGCATCCGCCTACACTGCAGAACTCACTAAAGAAAGACCCTTTCTGGATCGACTCTGGACCTTTTCTGAGAACTGGTAGCATCAATAAATGCATGCTCTGGGACTAGAGAAGGAGGAAGAGGCATGTGGACACACTGGGTTCTGCCCCTGGGCCCACCTGTCTGTCCTCCAGGACTCTAGCACCCACTCCGACTAAAAGGAGTTCAGCTCTGGTAGAGGGTCACAAATGCACCAGGTGCCCTCTGTGGGCCTCAGGAGGAGGATGCTGACCGTGGGTGGACTGCAGCAAAAGGCCATGAGGAGGACCACGGGGGAAGGCCATTGCCTACCCACCTCAGCAGGATCCCATGGTCAGCACCGCCCCCATGCCAGACCCAGACAACTCTAAAGTGTGTGGCTCCACAACTCCAGGATCCATCAGCTCTGAAGACAGACCCATATCCACCAAGAGCATTAAGAAGTTGGGGGGACCAGACAAGACAAGGCTTGGCTGTGGGGACTCATTCCCATCATTATCTGAAAGGCAACTGAGGGGCGGCTAAGTGGTGCAATGGATAGAGCACCAGTCCTGGAGTCAGGAGGACAGGAGTTCAAATCTGACCTCAGACGCTTAATACTTACTTAGCTGTGTGACCTTGGACAAGTCAGTTAGGCCCATTGCCTTGTAAAGAAATCAAAGGAACAAAAAAAGAATACTGAGCTGAGCTAGAGCTGTTTGATGGGACCAGGAAGGCGGATCAGAGTCCAGCATCAGGACAAACCTCCCTAGAATGAAGGGGTGGGCAAACACAGCCCTCCCAACCTGACACTGGCCCCATGGGGTGACCTCAGGGTTCTTGGGAGAGTCAAGGCTAGCAGGCAGTAAAGTGCCTCCTCAGTCTGGGAGGGGGAAAGGGGCGCTCCTCACAGCAAGATCCTCCCCACCCCAGCCTAGTGGCCCTTGCAGGATGTCCTCCTACTCACCGGATCCAATGGGAGCGGGCGCTGCCATCAGACTGCCAGAAGGACGATGTTTCCCCATTGGTCATCTTGTCGATGTCAGCGGAGTTGGACGATGTCTCGATGTATGTATAGCACTTGGCCACGGCCTTGAGCTGGTCAGACTCCTGGCTCCCAACCAGCTCTCCTGGGCCCTCTAAAAAGAAAACCACAGCTCTGGCCATACTGCCAGCCATAGGCCTTTCCCAGGGCAGCCCCCCACCCCCTTCTTCCCTCTGCCACAGCTCTGCTTTGATAGGTGGCCTCAGATCCGGCCCCAATCATCCTTATAGCTTTCTCCCCAAAACTTGGGCTGCCAGGATATATCAAGCCCCACCCTGGCTCCTCCAGAACATCTGGAGTCCCTCACTGCCTCAAGATCACACCAAGCCTGGAGATGGCTAGAGGGCACCACAGTGCAGGAGCTGGCCTGGAGGCAGCCTCCTTCCCTTGGACTCTGGGCCTCTCTCTTGGCCTCCTCTTCACATTCTGCTGGTACTCAGGTTAACTCTGTGCCCATTTCCAAGCCCCTCAACCTGGACAGTCTGCACTCTTGGTCCCAGGCACTTAAGGACTGGCCAAGCCACTGCACCTCAGTTTGCCTCTGTTTTCTGATGCCCAAGTGAAATAAATCTGAGGGTGTACTGGTCATGATCTGAGCCCATCTCTAGGTCCTTCCAACTGGGCCCCATATGTCTGAGAAACATTCCACAGGCCTTACCCAGACCTGCTCAGTAAAGATAAGCCATTGGTGGCCCAAAGGGCCCCAGGATGGAGAGGGGATGCCCATCTGTGCAAGACCCCCCAAGACTCCCCACTGCCCTTGGGTCAGGGCAAGCGCCCCATGACTTCACTCAGGGTTGATATCATTAGTACAGATAAATGAACTCCACCTAAGCTGGCCAGACAACATGAAGACCTCCCAGCCAAGTCCTCCCTGAGGCTGAGGCTGGTCCAGGGGCACGGGGGCCTGCCCACTGCAGCCAAGCTAGCATTTTCCCTATTTTCTAGGTCTCTTTGGATTGCTTTTTCATTTTCTGACTTCTCATCAAATACTTCTTCTTCCTAGGCCCTCTCCCATCAACTTCTAAGTCACCCAACAGTCCCCTTGACCTACATCTCCAACAAGACCCAAGAAACAATGAGTGAGGAGGGACCCACCTGGAAATATGATCTAACCAGTTCTAGACTGGTTTGGGGAAGGGGATAAAGCTCTGAACCCTTACCTTTGTCCTTCTGCACTAGCTGTTCCAGAGACTCTCTCAACACAGATGATCTCATGGCACAAATGGTGTGGTAGTAATCCAAGAGCGGGTAAGGGAGCGCCATGCTGGCGATACGGTTCCGGTGGAGGAATCGCAAGATCATGGAAGAGTGGGTCCCCAGGCTCTCCTTGGATTCAGAGAAGATGTCGATGAAACCTACAGAAAACAAAAGGACAGTCTTTATGGGGCCCCACTCTGTCCCCAAACTGTCTTGAGAGACACCAAGTGGCCAGGGGCCCTCAATAGGAAGTGCACAGGTTGCTGGGTACAGAGCAACCTGGGAAAGTCACTGGACTCTTTTCAGCCAATTTTCTCATCCACAAAATAGTTTCAATAATCCTTCCCTCTATCCCCCTCCCCCAAGACTAGTGTGGGATAATCGACATATGTTGTTGTTCAGTTGTATCTGACATGCTATGTCCCGATTTGGGGTTTTCTTAGCAGAGATATGGGAATGTTTGCCATTTCCTTCTCCAGCTCATTTCACAGATGAGGAAACTGAGGCAAACAGTGAAGTTTCTTGCCCAGGGTCACCCAGCTAGGAAGTGCCTGAAGCTAGATTGTGCAAGAATTCAAGTCTTGCTATCTCCAAGTGCTTTCTCCACTGAGTCCCCCACCCGTCCTATGAACATATGGAGAAATGTGGTCAGAAATAACCCAAAGGAGTTGCTCTTCTCAGAAACCCCTAGCTGGCTGGTTCACTCACTGTCCATCATGGGCCCTAGGGTCATGGGTCAGCACAGTTTCTGGAACCCTATCCTCATCTTCCCCACTACCCTGAGGAATCATGTTTGGCTCAGATTGGATAGGTCATCCTGCCAAAGAGACCACTGGCAATATGCCTTCAAAGGTCATATTTCATGAGCCAGACAGAGCCCTGACCTCTATGCATAGCTGATCCATAGCCTGGGAGGAGCCCTGGAAGAAGGCACGAACTCCTTTGCCCCCCTCCTCCTCAGGGGCCCCAAGGTTACGAGCCCTCACGCTCATCCCTCCTGGAGCAGGGATGCAGTGGCAGAAACCATGTACTAGCACACCTCCTTGAGTGAAGTTGTGCTCTGGGAGGTAAGACTGGGACTTGGCCAGTCAGAAATCTCAGCCTCATGAGGTTCCGCCAAGGCTCCCCGCCCCAGCCCTGCCACTCACTGACTGTGCCTCACCGGGAACCAGGGAGCAGGCCTGGAGCTGCCTGGTGACGTGACTCAGCTCCCCAGGAAGGCTGGTGCCCCTGGAGCTCTTAAGGGCCTCCAGCATGTTCTCCACGTCCACTGTGCTGTCGCCCTCAGCCTCAAACTGCGCAAAGACCTGAAGGACAGAGAGAAGATCCAGCCAAGGTAGTGGGGAAACCCCAAACCCTTCACTGAACTGGTGCCCACAGCCTCCTTCATCTAGAGCCCTGGAGGGCAGGAGGCCTCTATGCAGTGCTCAGGGATCACCCTCTCATTCCCAGCTTTGGAGAAATTCATTTTAAAGATAACAAACCCACCACAGGATTTGCCTTTTTGTATTATGTCCCCTTATAGGAAACAAGCATCTGAAATGAGGGTGAGCTTGGGGAGTGGGGGGATGGGGAGAGGAAGAGAGAAGGAAAGAGAGAAGAGGGAGACAGGAGGAGGAGGAGAGATGGGGAGAAGGAAGGAGGGAGAGAAAGAAGAAGGAAGTTGGAGAAGAGAGAAAGGAGAGAGGGACACTAGAGGAGAGGGAGAAAGAAATAAGTCAGAGAGACAGAGACCCAGCAATGGGACTACTTTATGGTTTGTAAATACTTTTGGCCCAGGCAGACATTTAGATATCCAACCCTCCCAAACAGTCGGCTTCACAAGAAGTAGGTAAGTGTTCTTATAAACATTAGTGTATAAAGATGAGGAAACTGAGGCTCAGGAGTTAAGTGACTTGCCCTGGGTTACCAGCTGCTAAGCCTTTGAGGGCAGGATAAGAATCCTGTGCTTCCTGCCTCCAGGCCACCCCCCCCCCCCCAGACAAAGACATTCCTGCCTTCTCATCAAAAGCATTGAGGGTATGAGGGAGCTTCCCTTAGGATTCTCCTGTTGCTCAGGCTAAGTCTGCCTAGGGCTCTTTAGTTCCCACATCCCCTCCCCCTAATTCTCACTACCTCTTTCCTTTAGTATCTATGAATACCCTCAAGGCTCTCAGGAAGGAGATTGGAGTCCTCCTCATTGGCCCTCCAGTCCCTTTTTGGCACTTGAACTACCAAACAAGTAGCTGAAACCTTGCCTGTCTTCTGGCATCCATGTCCAGGCTGAGTCACTGTGGCTCTCCCTCCCAGCATTATCTACAGCATCCCACAGAGCACTCAACATTGACGGTACCATTCCTTTGGCTTTCTTTGTCTTTCATGCTCCAAGTTTTCAGGGTTCTCAGATCTCATCCCCCTAAACTTGTTACACTGACCCTTCCAGGCAACCCATCCTTCCGAAGTTCCCTCAGTCCTTGTGTAGTTGGGGTTTATTAATGTAATCTCATTTTATTGACCCTTCTGTTTTTCGATTCGGCCATTTCCAAATCTCCTCCTCAGCAAGCATCCCCCTGGACATCACTGCTGTCCACTCATCTAAGCATCTCTGTTCTTTCCAAGGCAGTGGCAGTACAATGGGTGAGGCCATTCCCTAAGCTAGGCAGGGGTCAAAAATGCCCAACAGCAGGACAAGGGTCCTGGTCTTTCCTTACTAAGCCCAATTCCAAAGGGCTTCTCAGAATTGCAGGGCCCAACTGCCCCCAAGCCCCACAACCTCTCACTCTCTACATTCTGTTGTGGTGTCTTCATCGATATGTCCTGGGACCATAGCCGGCCATCCTTCTTTTTGAGAAGTATTGGCTCCAAGGTGGACTGAGGAGGGGGTAGCAAGAAGGGAAAGGCTCTGGGTGATGCCCCCAAAGAGCAGCAGCATCAACCAAGCCTCAGACCCAACAGGTGGGGGGGGGGGTCACAGCTCCAATTTCTAGTCCGATCCCAGAGCAAGAATCCCAAAACCAAGGGAAGAACTTCCCAGCTGGTTGTTAAGGGAGGAGTCCAACAGCATCTGCTCTTGCTCAAATCCTCACACAGTAAGGAATGTGTAGAGCTTGGGGGCTATAGGGTGGGGGTCAGAAGATCCAAAAGTTTGCAAGTCCCTTGGACAAGTTGAGAAAGAAGCAACCTAGGACCAGTCTAGACCTGTCTTCAAGAAGTACAGAGTGTGGCCCTAATATCAACAAATTCATCACTATCATCACACCCATCTTCTTCATCTCATCACCATCATCACCACTATCATCACCATCATTACCACATGACCACCATCTTCTTCATCATCACTACCACCATCATCTTTGTTAACATTTATACAGCACTGTTTCAAGCACTGTACTAAGATCTTTACAAATTTCTTATCCTCACAACATCCTGGGAGGTGCATACTATTATGATGTCCATTTTACAGTTGAGGAAATTGAGTCAAATACCCAAGGTCATTCAGCTAATAAGTGTTTGGACTGCCTAACCACCTAATTGCCTAAAGTCAGGAAAAAGGCTGGAAAAACAACAAGCAAAAAAGCTATTATGGTAACAGGGACTCTTAAGATACAAACTGAGAAGAGAGTGACTCCAAAATATCTACAAAGAAAATGTCAAAGAAAAATAAAGTTTGGACACAAATTCAACAAGAATTCCTGAAAGAGATAATGCAAAAGTTTAGTTTTGAAATGTTCTTATAAAGGCAATGAGAACACTAGAAGAAAAATGTGAAAAGCAACTGAGAGCTAGGGAAGAAAGAATGGGAGATAGAATGAACAGCTTTGTACAACAGGGATGAGACCTTATCCAAGCAATAGAACTCCCTGAAAATGAGGATGGAATAGAAGGTAATGACTCTGTGAGGCAACAAGAAACATTAAAACAAAGTCAAGAGGCTGCAAAAATGAGAAAAGCAACTATCTCAGGGTAAAAACTGACCTGGAACAAAGATCAAGGTGAAAAACAATCAAGAAATGGAGGAGGAGCAGTTAAGTGGCTCAGCGAATAGAGCACTGGCCCTGGGGTCAGGAAGACTTGAGTTCAAATCCAGCCTCAGACCCTTAATACTTATTTAGCTAGTAACCATGAGCTAGTCACTTAATTCCATTTGCCTTGCAAAAATGAAAAAAGAAACATTGGACCACCCAAAGTCATGACCAAAACAAGAACCTAGAGGTAATTCTACTTCAGAATGCCTTGAAAGAAAGCTGCCCACCTTGCTTAGATTCAGAAGTCAAGGTGGAGATGGAAAGAACCCACTGAAAAGTACTGAACATTATAGCCAAATCCCAGGCCAGCAGCCAGGGAGCAACAGTGTGAGCACAGAGGGAGTGGGGGGGGGGGGGCAGCTATCACACTCCAGGAGCAGAGGGCTGGGAATGAGGAAAAGGATGCCTTCTGAAGGGCCCAGAAAAGCTGAGCACCATGCTCCAAGGGAAAGTGGACCTTGAGTGGACAGAGGACTCGCAAGCAGCCCTGTTGAAAAGTATGGAGCTGACTACATGTGCTCTTGGAACCCATTAGCATGAAGGAGTTCATTTTCAAGGCTGGGGGATGGAAGATTCTATTATGTCCTGATGATCTCCAAAGAACAGTAAGAGAGATGAAGCATACCATGCAAGACTGAAGGCAGAGAGAAAAGTTAGGGGAAATTAGCTTAATTAATAGATGTAAGAAAGCAGAAGTCTATCAAAACAAGGTGGGGGAGGGCCTGACCCACTCTCATGGGGACTAGTGAAAGGAGAACTCTGCAGTTGGGTGGAGAATGAGGTGGAATGTGCACTAAGTCTGCTCTAGCCCTGGAATGCTGAGGAGCCAACAACTGAGGACCTTGGACCCTAAGTTCCCTCTAAGAGCCATAAAGATGGGGTGATGTTTGGGGTCCAGTCCTGGGCTCCCATAAATGCCAGGTTAACACTGGGTCTCCTGTGGTTTAGGTGCTTGGTATTGTCTGTGAACACCAAACCTCTGCTCCACAGCTGAGTCGGACAGTTGGGGGACTGCTTCGTGAGCCACCTTAGGGGGGGAGCTACCTCCTGGGGTACCCTCCCTGAACCCCGCCGACGGCGGGAAGCCCCGAGGCTGAAGTCCTCACTTTCTTTGACAAGTTACAATGGCATTTTAACCTCCTTTCTTCTTTGGGTTTGCCAGTGGAGACCTGTTCCAAGAGCGAACAAGAGCTCCCTTCGAACCTCTCAGACTTTGGCCTAAGACGGAGAGCCAGATCCGGGCGGTGAGTCACCCCTTCTGGACGCACCCTCAGGTGAGGCGAGGGAAGCGCCCCGACCTCCGGGCTCCCGCACACTCCGCCCAAAGGGCCCAGCCTCATGGCCCCGGAGTCTGGCCCCGGGCTCGTCTCCCGGTTCCGGTCCAGTCTGTACGGCCCAGGAGGGCGAGCTGCGGAGGGAAGGGGCCAGGCCTCCCTCCTCCCCGAAATGAGGGCCCCGTCCGTGGGGGTGCGCGGGCCCCCCGCGGGCCGGCTCGGTGACGTCACCCCGCGGCAGCGGCCCCCGCGGCCCGCGCTCACCTCGTCCCCGGCCCCGCGCGCCTCCAGCGCTTCCCGCAGCTGCTCCGCGCTCACCACCGCGTCCCCGCGCGCCCGCCGCTCCTCCAGCCAGCGCAGCAGCGCGGCCCGGCCCGAGCCCTCGGGGGCGGCCGGGGCCGGGCCCGGGGCGGCGCCGGGGCTCAGGCGCGCGGCCCTCCGCAGGGCGCCGGGCTCCAGCAGCGCCGGGGCCGCGGGCAGGCCGCCGGCCGCCGGGCCCGGGGGCTCCGGGGGGCGGCGCGGGCCCGGGGCGCCGGGGCCGCCCCCCGCGGCCGCCGCCGGCCCGGCCCCCGCGCCCGCGCCGGCCGCGGCCGGGCCCTCGGGCTCCTCGTCGTCGCTGGCGGCGCTCGGGACGTTGCCCATGGTCCGCGGTGCCCGTCGCCGCCGCCGCCGCCGCCGGCCGGCCGGGCCCCTGTGGCGCAGGCGCGGCGCGGGCCGGGGGCGGGCCGGGGCGCGCCCGCTTCCGCCGCCCGCTTCCGGCTTCCGGCTGCCGCGCCGCGCCGCCCCTTCCGCCGCGCCGAGCATGCCGGGAGCCGGGCGCCTGGCGGCGCTGGCGCTGGCGCTGGCGGCGGCGGCCGCGGCCTGGCTGCTGCGGGCCCGGGGCGGCGCGGCGGGGCCCCGGCTGCTCCGCGCCGCCGAGCTGGCCCGCTGCCGCGGGGGCGCCGCCGAGCCCGGCCTCTACCTGGCGCTGCTGGGCCGCGTGTTCGACGTGGGCGCCGGCCGGGCCCACTACGCGCGCGGCCGCCCCTACGGCGCCCTGGCGGGCCGCGACGCCTCGCGGGCCTTCGTGACCGGGGACTTCTCGGCCGAGGGGCTGAGCGACGACGTGGCCGACCTGTCCCCCGAGCAGATGCTGCTGCTGCGGGACTGGCTGCGCTTCTACGAGGACAACTACGTCTGCGTGGGTGCGGGCCGGGGCCGGGGGGCGGCGGGGGCGGGGGGCGGCGGGGCAGCGGGGCAGCGGGGGGCGGCGGGGCAGTGGGGCCGGGGGGCAGCGGGGGGCGGCGGGGCAGTGGGGCCGGGGGGCAGCGGGGGGCGGCGGGGCCGGGGCAGCGGGGGGCAGCGGGGCCGGGGCCGGGGCCGGGTGGGGGCCGCCTCGCCGGGATCCCGAGGAGGGGCGAGATAACGGGGAACCGCGGGGGGGAGGGGCAGAGGGCAGGGTTCTGCCCAGGAAGCACTGTCTGGAGATTCCAGGGGGCTCATTCCAAAATAAGACCCAGAAGACAGGTTGGGGAGAGAGTTCCGGGGTCGCGGACTTAGGGCGGCATCCAAAGGGGAAGCCACCCCGGCCACGAGGCATTCCCCACCTTGCACCAGCTGAAGGATCCTGGGCCCAGGCAGTGGACAGAGCACCTGCCCCGGAGTCAGGAGGACCTGAGTTCAAAGCCAGCCTCAGACACTTCATGATGGCCTAGCTGTGTGGCCTTGGGCGAGCCACAAAAAAGGAATCTTGGGCGCAGCTCAGCGTCTGAAGTCCAGCAACTTGTGTGGACCCTCATGAGGGTGACTCGGTACCTGGAACCTTGATCTGAAAGAAGACAAAACCTATTTCCTGTAGCTTGTATCTGGTGCCCATCCCAGATGCCAGGATGATTTCATACCCTTTCTTGTGATCTGGAGGAGACCCCAAATTCCTTCTCTCAGAAGCAGACTCGGATTAAGGACCCTCAACACACCACATCCTGACAAATGATCTAAAGTCTCCAGGGAGGAGCAGCCCAGTCTTCTCTTGTTCAAGTCCTTGTCATCCTGTGGACCATAGCACTCTAATACTGGCCCTGGGGTTTCTTAGCAATGGTTTGCCATTTCCTTCTCCACTGGATGAAGGCAAACTTTAAGTGACTTGCCCAAAGTCACGCAACTAGAGTTCAGGGTCAGATTTGAACTCGGGTCTTTCTGACTCTGGGCCCATCACTAGATCGGTTGAGCCATCTTGCTGCCTCTTTTGTTAGAGAACACCAACCATTAGGTGGGGAAATGGGGTTGTGTCTGCCCACCTCAAATATCTTCCCCATTCCAGACCCTCTTCTAGTCAGTAAAGTGACCTTTCCACCATGGCACCCCACTCAACTCTAGTGCTTCCTGTCCCCTCCAGAACAAATTTTGAAATGTTTGGGGGTCAAAGCTCTTCATGACTCGAGTCCTACCTACATTTCCAGTTGTCTTAAACCCACTGACCCTGGCTTCCTGGCTGATCCCCAAATGAGACTCTTGTCTCTGTTGGCTCCTAGTATTTTCTCTGGCTGTTCTGTATACCTGGAACTCTCCTTCCTTTACTCTGATTGAAGACCTCTCTGGCTTCCTTTTAAATTCTAGTTGAAGTCCTCCCTTCTGCAAGTCCTCCCTCACCTCTTCATTCCAGGACCTTTCCTCCATGTCTTTCCTATGGAGCCTGTGTCTAGAATGTATCTTATGTTTGTTTTCTCCCCCAAACATGGTGAGCTTCTTTCTTTGTATTCTTAGTCCTTCACACTTAGTAGACACTTGATGCTTAATCTATTCCATAGAAAAACACTTAAACTTGAGCATAGCTATGGTGTTCCCCCAAAGTACTCTGTTTTCCAAGTGAAAAGTCCTCAGTTCCTTCAGCTGATTCTCACCTGCCCTGGTCTTCAGCCTCTTCCTCATCTTTCTTTTGGTCCTAACAAATTTTGGAGTCCACCCTCATTTTGTAGAAGACCAAAAAGGAGAAAAATGCCATTTCCTTTCTCCTGGACTGTCCCTAGTCTTCCTTTGGATCTCCCTGCCCTCTAGTCTCCTTTCACTCCCAATCCACTGCCAAAATAATCTTCATAAAGTCCAGCCCCCAAATCTTGACTCCACTGTCCACAAAATATGGGGCTCTCTCTGTTCTCTGGCATAGATGAACCCTCCTCTTAACCATCCTTTCCATCTTTTCTGCTCCTCTGCCTGGCATGGCCTCCTGTTTGAAATTCTACACCAAGCCCACACTCCCAAGCACCAAAACCTTCTCCAAGACCCTCAGACTTGGCATGCTGCTTCCTTAGTGTTTTGGAGCTCTTTCCCCTCCCTTCGTTATTTGCCATCCTTTTGGGTGTGTTCTGTTTCCCTAATTTGATTAAAGTTCATGGCTTAGACTCTGGTTTGACCAGGACCCAGGACAAGAGTTGGTGATAACTTGCCAGAATGACTAGACTTGAAGGGCAGGGCAAGGTCCATAGGTCAAGCCCAGCTCAGTACAATGTAACAGGTAGCCATTGAGTCTGCTGGTCTGCTTGGGAACCAAGAAGCCAGGGGGAGGTTTGCTGGGAGATAAAACTGGAAAGAGACAAAACTTATTCCAGTTTAAGAAGTTTTATCAGATGCCTACTGAATACAAGGTGCAGGGTGGCTCTTAAAATGTACATTCCTAGAGAATAGACATAGTCCCAAGAGAAACTCCTTGGATCTCAAAATGCTTGGGACCAGGAGTGTGCAAATTTTGCTTTCCCTTTCTCTGAGATCTCTAAAGTCCCTGCTTTTTGGTCCTCATCTCCCCAAATTATACTCACAAATTGAATTCCCTGGAGGATGATACCCCAGCTTGAAGGTATTGCCTGCATCTGCCCTTGTGAATTCATCTTCCAACCTTCATTTTTAAGATGACCAAGAATGATGTCTTGACTGACTCTTGAATTGATTTGAATTGGCAGAGTTGCACAAAGTCATCAGCCTCACTCTCTTCCATAGTCATCAAAGTTCAGTGGCAAGACGGAAACCAAGACCACTAGTGATGGCCCGGTGTTTAGTAGACGATTTTGGTGCTTGCCCAAACTTTTAAGTCCTCCATAACACCTGCTTCAGCTGCCTTGATGGCCACTGGAACAAATTGTTTTCATCTGTTCATTCTACTTGGGGATGTCTCCTTACTGACTGGTTTAGCCTATCTACCAAGATAGTTTTACTGGCCGATGGGGGTGGAGGAAAGAATGACTGTTTGCACATGCCACAGCTTCTTGGAACCATAGGTGAGAGTTGGGTGGCAAGTGTCCACCAAAGGTGGGGATGAACAGCCTTCCCATTAGAGGTATTAGTCCTCCTGTAACACCCCACACTGAACTGAATAGGGCATAAGCCCCCACTGGTATTACCTACCTTTCATTAGTCAGCCAAGGGAAAATGAGCTCAGAGGAAAGGCAATTCCTGTAGTATCGTAGCAAGAGATTTCCACTGGAGCATTTCTCTACAAACACTGTCTCAGAAACGTATGCATCATCCTGGAGAGGAATGGTGTAGCCATCCTAGTGAGACTAAGGCTAGTTTGTTTAATTTCATTGAAGCCAGTTGGTATGTGACTATTTGAACTCAGACTCTTTTGAATAGTTTCAGGGATATTTTAGAAATTTTATACTTGACCACCAAGGATCCTGATCCAGACAGAAATCTAACCTGAGTGTGTTGATCAGATAGCAAGAAAGAAGGCTGACAGGCTCAGATGAGTCAGCAGGACCTCTTTTCCAGCTTTGTGATCCCTTCCTGAATCATATTCTACAGCCAAACACTCCTCACTTCCATGTCTTTGTGCCTCCTATTCACTTAGGCTTTCAAATCCAATTCATGTGAATGAATGAAGCATTTCATTCATGATTGTATGCTCACTATGCTGAGGGCTTGGATACAATTGGAAAAGCAAGAGAGCTCCTGTTGTCTGAGAGCTCTCATTCCCATGGGGGAGACAATTCAAAGCTCATTCCCCCCATCCAGTTTGCCAAGGGCCAAGGACCCCTGATACCCCTCACCTTGGTTGCATCTGCCATGGATTAGTTTGTATTTTGCTTCTCCGCTGGACTGGAAGTAGTCTGAGGACAAGAAGGGTGTCTCCTTACTCCTAGCATTGATCACACATGATGATCACTTGGTGTTTACAGAATAATCATTATTACAAAAGATCTTCCCTGACCTGGAGGAATATAGAGGGAAGGGATTGAAGGGGAGCAGTAGGTTAATGGAGTTCTTGGCCTAGTACAGCTTGTAGTCAAGTAAGGGACCGTAACTGAAGGTACTTTTCCTTGTAAGATGGGGAGGATTTGCAAGGTCAGGGAAGGACAGAACAACTTCATTGGCCCCAACATTTGGGATACATGTCTTTGGAACCTGTCAGGAAGCTCTGCAGGTGAGGCTGTCAGCCCCAGCTGTTCTCATGTTGATATTTCATTGCCCCCAGGAAAGCTGATTGGAAGGTTCTACAAGGAGAATGGAGAACCTACTCCTGCCCTTATCCTAGCAGAGGCCACCATGGCTCAGGGAGTGTTGGCCAGGGAAATAAAAAACCAGCAGAAGCAGCAGTTCCCTGCATGTAACTCGGAGTGGAGTGCAGCCAGCGCGGGCCGGTTCTGGTGCTCCCCACAGAGGTAGGTGGGCAGGAGACCAGCCAGGGCTGGGGCCCTTGTCTTGGGGTGGGTCCCCCAGGATTCCCCAGACGTTTATCAGAGCCTCTCCTTCTTGACCTGTTTCTTCTAACCTACAGAGCTGTGAGAATCCAACAAGGACATCTCTGTGAAGCCCTTGGTGCAGTGATTATAAGAGGTGGTGCTTAATAAAGCCTCATTCCCTTCCTCCAGTTATTAATAATTACAATAATAGCCAGCATTTGTACAGCGCTTCCTGTTTGCAGGATGCTGTGCGAAACGCTTCAGAGTGATCGACTCCTTCAATCCTCGCAATAGCCCTATGAGGTTGTGGCTATTGTCCCATTTTATAAAGAAGGGAACTGAGACAGATGAAATGAAGGGACTTGCTCAGGGTCACATCACTTTTAAGTGTCTGAGGTTGAATTTGAAGTCAAGTCCTGTGCTCTGGGCCTGGTACTCTGTACTCTGGTGCCCTCTTGGTACCTGTTAGGCTAGCATACTGGATCATTTGACAGAGGAGGAAATTGAGAACCAGGTAGGTCAGTTGACTTGCCTCAAGTCCCAGAGGTAGTAAATGGCAGAGGCAGGATTTGGGATTCCAGAATCTTTCTTCTGTGTCCCACTTACTCTGGCTCAAAGAGGAGATTAAGACATTGACAGTGGTCAAAGGAGAGGAATGATTTAACCTTTTTATTTGCCTAATTCCAAATTTTGGAATTTTGGGGGATTGATTTTCCCAATTCACAGCTTCACCAACACTGCATCAATGTGCTTGTTGGTTTACATCCTGCCAACATGAACCATTCCCATCTTTTGTCCTCTTTGCCTCTTCCTGTTGTGAAGTGAAACTTGAGGGCTGTTTTGGTGTCAATTTCTCTTAAAAGGAGTGATTGGGAACATTTATTCCTGTGGATTCTTCTTTGAAGAATTCTTTGACTTCCTATCCATGGGGAATAATTTTTAGCCTCATCCGTTTCCATTCATTGTTTGTTTATACATTGTGGATAGGAATCCTTATCAGGTAAAAAGGGTAAAAGACTGGGCATGGTCTAGATTCACTGACCTCCCCCCTCCATCCTTCTCTTTCTGAGAAAATGTTGGGCACCAGTGGGAGCTCCCTGCCTTCTGGCCCCAACGGCTGCCTCTTCATCTCTCTGTCTCTCTTTCTCTCTCTTCCTCCCCCCTCCCTTTTTTTCTTTTTCTCTCTCTCTTCTCATACCATACCCCTAGCTGTCAATACTCACCCAGACTCTGCCTAAGTTTCCTCCTCAGCTCTCAGGGCTCACATAATCAGAGGCCCAGAAAGAGGAAAGGGCTTGCCAAAGTCCCCCACAGATAGAAGTCACTGGGTGGGACTTGAACCCAGAGCCTTAAATTCCCCTCCTTCAATCTCACATGCCCTTCAGATGCTCAATATTGAAAAATTCAGTGGATCATTGTTCAGGAGTTGACCCTTGAATCTGGAAGACCAAGACTCTTATTCACCAAGAGACTGACTTTGTGCTCTTCTATCCTCAGTGGAGGTGTGACCAGAGACTGGACAGGGGTCCCCAGAAAACTGTATCAGCCAGGTAGGAAGAAGCCACGATGTGTGTGTGTGAGAACTACAGGTCCCCCCACTGACCAGACAACTTCCGGCAGCCATGGGGACCGTGGAGACTTGGACAACCCAAATCTGCAGGAGTACTCAGGCTGCCCACTGCTGGCCAGCAGCTGTATCGTGCAGGACTAAGGCCTTTGGGAGCATGGTCAGGAAGCCCCACCCAGAAAGCCCTGCCCTGGACAGAGGAATGAAGGGGTCTGTGAGTTCTGGGAGCTGGGAGTGAGACAGAGGCAGAGGGAGGGATGGGAAAAGAGAAAAGGAGAAAAGAAAGTCCTGCCTTCAAGAGGCTTACCCAGAGAGCCTCCTTGTAGGAATGGAGACATGGCTGACCTGGACACCCCTTTTCCTTGGGCTTGTGGGAAGAGCTATCCAGGAGGAGGGAGGGGACCCCAAGGCATAAAGGGACCTTAGAGATAAGGGTATTTCTGGGCATGGGGGAGAAGTTCCAGCCTGGCTGGAGGGCAGCAGTCAGAGACCTAGGAGACCACTGGAGTACTGTCAATGGCAGATGCTGGAGGAGGAGCTCAAGTCTCTCCTCTTGGCCCAGCTCTCCTCCCCCTCCCTAGCTGGTCTTGCTTGAGGGGTTCTTAGGAACCCAGTTCCAGAGCCTCAGGGCTAAGCAGGAGCAAAGCCAAAAATCAGGATCCCCTTTTCCTGTACCCTGGCCAACTTCTTGGCTTCCTAGCTTTGGCAATGAAAGCCTTAGAGCTGAGCTGGCACTGAGCCCTGAAGAGGCCTTTTAATAGTGATTTACTGAAAGATAACTTGGGGGTCTGGGGGTGGGGCTTCCCACTCTTTGAGAACAGCCAACTTCGGAGCCACCAATTCTAGGGAGTCCTCCTTTGCCTCCATTTAAAGCTGCAGGGTCAGCCTGGTGAATAAACAAATCAAACAACATTCTTTAAAGGCTCAAATTAAATGTATGCTGCCTATCATACAAAGACAATACAAATCAAACACAATTTTAAACTTACTTTTTTGCATTCTGTGTTTTCTTTCACAACATGACTATTTTATATGATTGCACATGGATATCCTCTTGTCAAGTCGCTTGCCTTCGCAATGAGGGGGGAGAAATTTAGGACTGAAATTTTTTTAAAAAGGAATGTTAAAAATTTTTACATGTGGTTAGAAACAAAATATTTTTAAAATAAATGAATTATTAAAACATCTGTGATCATAAAAAAGAAGCAAAGGTCCAGGGGCAGCTAGGTGGCGCAGTGGATAGAGCACTGGCCTTGGAATCAGGAGTACCTGAGTTCAAATCTGGCCTCAGACACTTAATAATTACCTAGCTGTGTGGCCTTGGGCAAGTCAGTTAACCCTGTTGCCTTGCAAAAACTAAAAGAAGCCCCAACAAAACAAAAAAAAAAAGCAAAGGTGTACCTGCCCTCAAGTAGCTTACATGGTATGAGAGGACACCCCATACAAAGGGGAGTAGTAGTTACTGAGAGGGTTGCTGGGATTGTAGGAGAGTACACTGACATGCTCCATCCATGAGCACTGATTTGAGCTTGGTGAAAACCTGGGGAGGAGATTCAGGTGTAAGGTGGAAATAGCTGGAACTTCCCTGACAGGATTCCCGTGAGGCACGCAGAAGATAGTCAATACCTTGGAAATAGGTCTTAAAGAAGACAATGGTTCTGTTGACCTTTGGCCCAGGACTATAGCCCCAAACCCCAGACCTTGTCCACCCTGCACCCTAGGAAAGGAAGAGAGGCGGTGGGAGAGGCATCAGGAGAGCCTTGCAGACCACACCCCTTGGGCCTGGCCTGGTGCAGAACATTTTTCCCTCATGAATGGACTCTCAGGAGTTGAGTGAGGTGTGAGGGGCCAAATTAGATGTGAGCCTGGAAAATATGAGATTAGGGCTGGATTTATAGATCTGAGAGCAGAAATGCTCTTTGAAGCTGATGAGATCACCAAATGAAGCTGCCATTGAGGATGAGGATAGAACCAGATGTTCAGGCCACACATAACCTGGGTTCAGCCAGAGAGACAGAGAAGAAAGATGTTCTCCAAAGAGAAGGGGGAATTGAAGAGTGGAGAGGGACCAACAGTATCCAAGGTGATGCAGAGCCTGTTGGAGAGCAGTGTCCGTGGAGTGATGAGGTGGGAAGTCGGATGAGGGACCAGCCCCATTCAACCCATCAGTGAAGGCAGTGGGAGCCAAGGCTGAGCTGACAGGGCATGATCAGACAAGACAGAATGAGGGCTTCCAGGATGGAAGACTGTATAAACAAGAGCTGGTCCACCAGGGGCTCAGGCATGGAAAAGAGGAGCAGGTGGGAATCGATGAAAAACCTGGTGGCCTAGAGAGACTGATGGTCACTCATTCATGGTGAGGATGAAGAAGTCAGAAGGAAAGGTGTTCAGATAAAGGAAGTAACAAAATGATCAGATGAAGGCATTTTATGGACACTTAGAAGTGATGGCAAGGGCAAAGAGGGGTGAAAGTCGGGGTCAAACATTTATTGAGTCTATTGTGCAGGTATTAGAGATATGAAGAAAAAGTACAGATGGGCCTTGCCTTCATGGAGCTCAGTCTAATAGGGAAGGTGACAAGTTGAAAGAAGCTAAGATGGAGTAGGAAAGAATCTGAGGGAGGTGAGAGTTGCTGAGTTTATGCCATCTTGTAGAATGAAGACTTTATGGAGGTGATGTAGTTTAGGAAAGTGGCTGGTGGGAGAGGATGAGAATTCCCTGGGAGCCCTCCTAAGTTGATTACATACATTTCAATAAATATTAAGTACTTAAGAGTGGCACTTTTTTTTGGCAAGGCAATGGGGTTAAGTGACTTGCCCAAGGCCACACAGCTAAGTAATTAAGTGTCTGAGGTCGAATTTGAACTGAAGTCCTATTGACTCCAGGGCTGGTGCTCTATCCACTGCACCACCTAGCCACCCCTTGAGTCTGGCACTCCCTTCCTTGGGATGCTGAGAAAGGCAAAAGAAAATCCCCCAAGAGCTCATGATCGAAGCAGGAAATAAGTCACCAATAGTTTCTGGCTAAGATAAATGGAAGTCAGCAGAGAGAAGGCAGAATTGTGGGGACTTGGGAAAGACTTCCTAGAGGGAGGGGATGGGATTCTATTTGACTCACAAGAAACCCAGGAGCTGGAGATGAGGGAGCACGTTCCAAATGGGAGGGGCAGCCAGAGAAAATAGTTGGACTATGAGGAGCAGTTAGGTCAGAACCACTGGACCAGGAAAGGGATGGTGGTTGGGGGTAAGGAGGGCATAAATCGTAGGTGGAAGGAGACCAGAACAATCAGCAGGGCTCCTTTGGGAAACAAGGTAAAAAGAACCAGGCTTGGACAACTGATTGAATGAGGAGCATGACTATGGTGTGAGCCTGGAGGACCAGGACAGTGCTGTCCTCCACAGTAATGGGATATTTGGAAAGACAGATCAACTCCATTTTGGACCCAGTGGACATCCATTTGAATATGTCTAATAGGCAGTTGAAGAGTCAAAATTGGATCAGCAGAGAAGTTAGGGCAGAATAGTTATTTTTGAGAGTGGAGGCCAATTGAGGAAGGGATTGCCTTGTGGGGGTCAGCCTACTTTTGCCAGGGTCTGCCAGGATTTTGAGTGGGTGCTGGATGTGAATAGGGGGGAACCAGTGAACTGAGAAGAGGGTGAGGAGGGGTTCTGGAGAGAAAGGCAATGGAGGCTGGATCATTGGGGGAACCCAGGTCTTGGTAATTGATTGCCAGAAAATGGAAGGAACGAGAGGAAAAGATTTAAGATGAAGGGAAATTTGTTATGAAACAGGCAACATGGAAGAGGTAGAAGCTTTTTGGCTGGGACTTTGGGGCATGAAGATTGTAGGGAATGAGATGGAATGGGAGTGAGGGCTACACAATGACCTAAAGTTAAGTCACTGGGAGGTCTGGGCTATGACCAGGGAGGAGGGTGTTCAGCCTTATGTGGAGGGTGCCGCTCTTGTTCTCAAAAAGGGCTGAACATTGGGCAGGGGTCAAACTCAGTCCAGTCCAGTGACTGCTCAATCCAAGGGCCAGAACTTCCCTGCTTGAGGGGTCCTGGTTTCTGAAAGCTTCGATGATGCCCTCATTCTGCAAAGAATGATTCAATGCCTCAAGCCTTGCTGCCTTTAGAACTTGAACTATTCTTTGGCTTCTAGGAATAAAGACAAGGAAGTAATGGCGATCTGAGTCGGGGGACAATGCATACCTTCAAATATCCCAATAGGATTCTTTCAACACTTCACAACTATTTTCAAGCCAGCATTTTCCCTTCCAAATTCTACTTTAAGTGTCTCTCCAAATGACCATCAGGCCATCCAGCTAGGTGGAGAGAAAACTAGGCCTGGAGACAGAAAGACATGTTCCTGAGTTCAAATCCTGACTCAGACACTAACCAGCTATGTGACCCTGGGCAAGCACTTTACTTCAGTTTCCTAATGTGTGGAATGAGCTAGAGAAGTCTCTCTGCCAAGAAAATCTCAAATAGGATCAGAGTTGAACACAACCACCACCTAATCCCAAATGAGGCAATGTGGTATGATGGAAAACGGTCCAGACCCAAGCTGGGTCTGGGGGAGCTCAGACGTCAGCTTTTAAATGATTACTTCCCATTCAGTGAGGGCACTGAGAGATCTCATGGTTTCCAAAGGTCCCCACTGGCTAGAAGATGGGAGTCCAGGATTTAGAGCTCCTACTTGATGAAGCCTGTTTACAACCAGCATCATTCATGAGAGAGGGAGTAATCTTATCACCCTAATTTTACAGAGGGAAACTAAGGTCCAAAGGAATCCTGGAAAGTGAACAGTCAAGAATGAAAGTATGGTCTCCTGACCCTTCCCACCCCAGCCGTGGGGTTCAGTGGGAGAAAGGAGATCAGAGGGACCCCATGAACATAGCCTGGTGTGCACTGGAGTCAGTCCGTGCTTTCCTTGGTCTTTTGACAACAGGCCATGGACACCCCCGCCCCTCTCCCAACCCCACTGCACACACAGTTATCAAAGGTTCTCATTTTAATGTACATGGTTGATGCCATTCTAGTAGTATTACAAGGAATCATTACAGTTAATGCAAATATCCATTTGGAAAAATACATTCTGTTCCCCAGACTGCAAGGCGACGTTGGCCTCTGGGTGGTCCCTACTCTTAAGACCCGAAGACCCCAGACCGAGGGGCATGTAGTGCTTCCCGAGGGTTTTCCTGCTGAGAGCTGGCGAGGCCGGAGGGCCTGTCATCCACTGTGAAGAAGCAGGCTAAGGTAGCATTTATGCTTGTGAAAAGGAAACTAGAGACATGAATCTTTAAGGCATCTAGAATGGTAACAGTCAGTGAGCTCCTGGAAGTCCATTCTATGGCAGCTTTGTCCTACTCCCGATAAGAAAGAGAAGACCAGGCCTTGGGAGTCGGTCTAGAGCAGGGACCCCCCACCAAGTCCCTACCTTCCTCTCCTCTAGGGGTTTTGTGTCTTCAAGGGTGTGAGGGTCTCGGCCAAGCTGCAGACACCCCATGCTCCCAGGCTGTTTGCTGTCCTTATTCCTAACTGCCTTTCAGGCCAAGGAAACCAATTTCTGCGCTCCTCAGTGATCTGGGCGGACACTGACAAGGTCATAGACAAGAAGCCTCCTGCAAGAGGCTAGACCTGCCCCAGTGAAGCTCTGTGCCCCAACCAGGCAGGAGTTGTGCTTGACTCAGGTCTGGAAGAAGGGGTACACTGTCATTCCATGATTTGGAAGGAGGTATCTGGGTGAAAAAAATCCCCATCAACTGAGAAATGCCTCTGAGTCCCTGGCATAGTCCCCTCCAGAGTCCCTACCTCAGGGACTTTGGTCTTGAGCCAGGTACAGCCTAGGGGTTCCCCTCAAGAGGCTGCAGCATATCTGACCCACAGGTCACAAGTCATGAGTGACCAGGGGCTGGACCTGATGGCCCCTTGCTTGAAGACTTTGGACTTTCCAACTGTGAAGAAAGAGGATTTGTATTCCTCTTACTCCCAGGCCTGCTGCCTGAGCAGCCCGTGAGGTGTGAAGCCTCCTAAGAAGATTGTCTGAACCCTGATCACAGATCCCCAGGAGCAGGATGGCAGCAGGGGGGTAGGGGCCTGGAGGGCGGAATGGTGCCCCAAGATGCTCCCCTCCCTCCCCAAGCACAGAGTGCTGTGGGGGGAGGGATCCCCAACTCACACAATCCACCCACAAACACAGGTGTGTCCCCAGCACATTTCAACATGATTCAGACTCGTGTGAAGGATGCAGGCAGCGTTAACAGAAGCTAGCAGAGTAGGAGACCAAGCCCCTCACATAACAGTTATTTGGGTTAAAAAAACCTTAAATTTCCCCTAATTAAACTCTAGAAAATGATTTCTTGTGGTACATCTATCTATCTATCTTTCTATATTCTCAGGAAAAGAAATGCCCCAAAATCAAAGGTCCTGCAATATGGAAGCTGGCCAGTAGCTGCAAAGGTGTATGTGTGTGTGTGTGTGTATTCTGAGTATACAGATGGTGTGTGTATTGTGTTTGTATTCTGTATGGATTGTACTTTTGTGTGCACCAGTGATCTATGGGTGTGTTATGTGTTCACATTCTGCATGTGTGGTGCACATGTGTGTTCTGAGAGTAGTGTTTGAGAGTAGTGTGTGCATATGTGTATGTGGGGGGGGTGCTCAGAGGGGCATTCATGGCTCCTCACCAATCAAAGAGGGGAGAGGGTCTTATTTCCAGTAAGTTCTACACAGAATGATGTGACAGCCCTGAAGAAACTTTTGCCTTACACACAATGAACACATCCAAATTCTTGCTTAAAACATCACATGTGTGATCTGGTCACACTTTCTAAATCACAGAATTATAAAAAGTACCACTTTGTTCTCACTCTACATAGCGTGTAAAGGTGTATCAACGTATGTGCAAACCTATATGGAAGTGTGTCCACAGGCTGCACACACATCTGGTGATGCCACAGCTCCAGCCCAGCGGAGGCCACGTCATTAGAGGAAGGGGCTCAACAGAGAGGTTCACAAGGCTGAGGACACAGTCCCTTGTTTTTCAGATGATGGGGAAGGCACTCTCCTTTCTTTCCTTGCCATGATGACCTCTTCTTTGAAGAGTGGACAAAGACTCCTCTCTTCAGTGTTCCTCTACAGCAGGGGTCACCATGAACCTCCTCTGGTCTTCAGAGACCACACTGATGAGGTGAGGACCAGGGTAGGGGTGATCCCTTCCCCCCAGTGAGGGGAGGGGTCTTTCAAGAGAGCTGCTGAATTCCAGGCTTCTCTCTTCGTGAACATTTGAGCCACGTAAATGAAGCTTGTGTCCGAATGAAATTCCACATGAAGTTTGTTAAACACGGGCATTTTTCCTTCTGACCATGGGTGGGAGTGTCTCATGTTCAGGGTTTTCTGTGGAGGTGTACATGGGTTTGGAGGCAGAGATACCCCCCCCCCATAGTGCCTCAAGCCAAAGACTTGGTTCCCTCTCGGTGTCCCTGCTTGGCAAGCTACCTTCATGGCAGGGGCACCTCTGGGGGAATAGCCTGGTACCCCAAATACATTGGAGGAGGTCAGCCTGCTGCCTGGGCACACTGGAAGAGCAAGGACATCCCCTGGTAAAGCTTTCTGTTGTTAAGGCCACTTTTTTTCAGGCAAACCTTCCCTCTTAACCCTGTGTGCAAAGTGTCCACTAGCTATATTACTGAGTTCTGAGAAGAACCTGCCATGAATGCCAGCTTGGCCTAGCAGGCATGTCTCCCTCCCCAGCCCCAGGCTCTCCTGGGGGTTTCCACCTCTACTTCCAGTGGTCCAGTCTAATTTAAACCCTGGTTGGAATCGATCACAGCCTGAAACTGACAATCGCATAAATCATTGGTAATGGAGTCAATCACTAGGGGGTCCTTAATTTTTTTCAGTCTGTTGCAGGAGGGAGACAAAGGTTGTCACCATTGCCTTCCCTCTCCCTGGCTGCAGAGCTGGAGAGTTGGGTGGCTGATGGGGCCTAGGAGAATGGAGCCAGGGCAGCCCTCGGCTACCTAGGAGACTCCCCCCAGGGTCAGAACATCGAAGCAAATGTTGCAGACTCTCACAGGCTTGTTCAGATCAAATTTGATGATGGGGATCTCCTTGGTGGAGCACTTGTGGCAAAGGAGGCGTCCGCAGTGCCGACTGTGGGAGCAAAGAGAGGAGGGAGAGGAGGCGTGAGGGGAGGCCCAGGCCTGCAGAGTTAGCCAAGCTTTCCAGAATGGACATGAGATCTAGGAGGGAGGCTAGAACTGGGTGCCCTGGCCTGGCCAGGCCCCAAAACATACACCAGATCTCACCTGTTGGACCAGACCCCTAATCTAACATGTGGGAAATCCCAATGGTGCTCATTAGCCTGCCCTTTGAGAAGGCTATTTTCCAGGATGAAAGTCTGACCCCAACCAAGTGGGACCTTTTAAAGCCAACATGAGGAAGCACGGAGAAGACAGTGTGATGAGACCTTCCTAGCAGGTTGAGGAGCCTCCCTCATTACCAAGGCTAAGAGAGGAGAGAGTCTGCAACAAGCCCAGAACTCTGGTCATTTGAGAGCTGGTTTGTGAAAACCACCTCCTCCCCATGGGAGTCCTGGTGAAACATCTTGCAGCCCCAGCTTTTTTGTCTACTCTGTTCATCTTTCAGGTCTGGCCACCCTTAAAAAGCCATGGACTCTCCATGACCTTGAAGAGGAAGCAGTGCCCATGGCTTTAACAAACAAGGGGTGGGGCCTTCTGTTGGGCAGACGAGAGGGATCTCACAGACAATATATAGGCCTTTGATCATTTGGGATCAAGGAGAGAGAGAGGAGCGAGCTTCTCACATCTTTGAGGTGTCTGGGTCCCTGGGCTGAGATGTCTTTAGCCACCAATGACTTGGATCAAAAGAATGAACTTCTATAGGTGAGATAAAAACAAATCTAACATTTAAATAGCTATTCACAGATGAAGACCTTAGGCTGAACTTAGTAAAAGTAAACTTAAAGAAGTAAATGTAAAATCTTTTACCTGGGTTTAAATAAAAACAAGTCACCCCCCCAGCTCACCCCAGTTCATGACCAATAGACTCCTGAGTAACTGAGGGGAAGTACTGTGATCCCCTGATCTGTGTTAGAAGAGACTCACAGTGAGCAAGCATCTTCCAAAATCAACAAAGCTAAAATCAGATGGGAAGCAAGAAAATGGTGGGGGTGGGGAGAGAAAGTCTTGGCAAAAAAATTTCTCTGAAAGAGGCCTGATATTCAAGATATTTAAGCAACTGATTCAAATTTGACTGTGCCACCTAACTGCCTCATATATCAATGATCTTGATCTACTTGCCAAGCCCCAACCTCTCTCCTAACTTCCAGACTTGAATCTCCATCTTGAACTGGATGCCCTTTAGACATTTTTAACTCAACATATCCAAAAATTAGTCCATGATCTTTCCCCCTAAACTCTCCCCCTTCCAAAAACTTTCTTAATATTGTCAAGGTTACCATCCTCCCAGTCATCCAGGCTTATAATCCGAGGGTCCTTCTGGTCTCTTCACTCTCTTATCCCCAAAGTCGATCAGTCGCCAAGGCCTGTCATGTCGCCCTGACGACGTCATCATCTGTTTCGCCCTGACAATATCATGTCTGTTTCGCCCCTGCCCCCGCCCTGGTGGAAGCCCTCTGTCACCTCACACCTGGAGTCCCACAATAGTTACTGGGGGGCTCTTCCTGTCTCAAGTCTCCCCTCCAGTCCATCTCACACACTGGACCATCAAAGTAATTTCCCTAAAACTCAGGTCTGACCACATCACTTTCCCCACACTCCCCCTTCTCCCAATAAACTCACACTCAACAAACTGCAATTGGCTCCCTTTTTCCAGGAGTAAATATAAAAACTTCTATTTGGACTTTGAAGTCCTCTGGGACCTACTCCCATTTCATTTCCAGTACTCTGATTCGGTGACCTTGGTCTCTTAGATGTTTCCAAAATGAGACATTCCAAACTCAGCTCAAGTACTTTCACCAGCCTTTCTGTCATTCTTGGAATTCTCTCTCTTCTCAATTTTACCTCTTAGATTCCCTAGCCTCCTTTCAATCAGCTGATAATTCGATAAACGTTTATTAAGCTCTTACTATGTGTCAGGCACTCTGCTAAATGCTAGGGAAAACAAAGAGACCAAAACCAGCCCCTGTCCTCAAGGAGCTCACCATCTAATGGAAGAGTCAGGCAATCGGAAACAAAGAGTTCTACCCAGAATAAATAGGAAACAATGAGCAGAGGGAAGGCATTTTGAATTAGGAGACATGGGGAAGTCTCTCTGTACAAGACGGGATTTTAGTTTGGACTTAAAGGAAGTCAGGGAGATCAGTGATGTGAGAAAACTGGAAATGTATGAGGGGCAGGTCTTAAAAGGCTTCAAAAGCCCAGCTGAGTGTCTCCAGCATCAGTCCTAGAGGCTGAAGGGAACCCTTGGAATTGCTTAAGTGGGGTGGGGGGTAGTTTAGGAAAATCCCTTTGTGGCTAGATGGGGGGGGATTAGAGTGGGGGGAGACTTGGAGCAGGCAGGTCTGAGAAGCCTCAGGCTGACCCAGATCTCTGACCAAGTTCAACAGTGACGGAAGGTTAGATCTGACCCAGCGGCTCTGCAGACTCAACCTGGGAGAGATAGCTCACAGGTGCAGGTCAAGGAGGACAAGACCAGGCCCATTTCTCAGGAAGGTCAGAGGAGGCGGCACTTTCTGCCAAAGAGGAGACCTTAGAGGGGGTCGGCTAAAGTCTCCCCATCCACAACCTTCTCTGCAGCTTTCCTTCCTGTCTGGGCTTGATCTGGTTGGTGTGGGCGCTCCCCAGGGGTGGGACTGGTTGTTGGCAGCTCTTGAGCTCCTCAGCACCTGGTAGGGGCTCTACCAGTGCCCCCTCACCAGCTGGTAGTTAATTAATACTTACTAACCCTCAACAACATAATGCCCTGAAGATGAATGAAAGGACACATAAAAGGGGGAGCAGAGCCAACCCCAGGGCTTGCCAGCTTAGCCTGAGACTCTGCTGCCATGGTTAGGAGCAAGGAGAGAGCAGACCCTTCAACCTCACCAGTGATGCTTCCGCGTTGTGACTCCAAACTTGGCTGCGCACTCATAGCAATTGGAGCCGTCACACCATGGCGGTTCCTTGGAGAGCATGTCTGAGGAGGGGACATGGCCAAAGGCACCTGGTAAGCCTGGGTTGCCAGAGCATCGTGCCTGCTGTGCCCAGGGGGAACAGTCATGGGTCTGTCCTACAAAAAGCCCTTGTGGAACCCAGAGGTGCTACTGGAGAGGGACCCAGCCTCAAGCAGGGTGGGAAAGACACTGAGGCCTGGAGTCAAGGGAAGGGTGGGAAGCTGGGCCACACTGGGGGAGGGGTTGGGTTGGGGGAGGGGAGCCTGAGGGACCAGAAGGGACAGGCCAAGTCCACTTACCAAGGAGCCTGAACAAGAGCTGCTTCGTGGCCACCTGGTAGTTGAAGATGTTGATCCCTTGGTTATTGTGAGCACCCAAGCGAGCCCCAGCACGGACGATCGCACGGCACAGATTGGCATTGCCCTTCATGTAGGCCAAGAGCAGAACTGAAAAAGTCCAGGGTGCACGATGGGTAACTCCCAAGTACAGCCTGGGCCAGACCCCACCCCGCCCTGCCCTTATGTGCAGACCCTTCTCGGTCACTGTTGCCCAGTCCTCCTCTGTTTGTGCCTGGCATACCCTTTATTTCTACATGGGACAGATGTGGAGGAAGAGTAGGCTCTGGCCCAACCCCTCACCTGTGTTCCCTTCGGCATCCGGTTTGTCCAGAGGGTATTCGGGCATGCACTCCAAGAAGAGCTCAAAGATGGCGGCTGCATTCTCCTTGCCATAGTGGCCCAGAATGTGTAATGGTGACTGACCTCTAAAAACAGGGATAAGGGAGGGTGTTCGGAGTCTGGCCTTCACCATGGGCATCCTGGAACTCAGGCCTATTCCACTAGAGAAGAGGGCTGGGTCCCCAGAGCACCTCGGGCTGATCCAGGTCTTAGTCCAACCAAGTTCAGTGGTAACAGAGGGTCAAGCCCTGCCCCAGTGGCCCTGCCGTCAGAGCCCAAGAGAGCAGAGGCAAATCAATGAAGGAAGGACCAGGGGAGAAGGAATGACCTTAGAGCTGGATCCTGCCATGACAGCAGAGCATACCCACGAGCACCGATTAAATGCTTCCTGTTTTTGGACAAAGGGAAAACCACTCGAGCTCAGCCCCTAATCGAGAGGGAGGTAGCCTCGGCACAATAGGAGCTTGCAGGACGGGAGACTTGATTGGTGAGGAGGAGGGCATCGGTAGCATCCCTCTAAGGCAAGCCTGGGGCTTGTCCTCCCACTTCCCTTCTCCCCACTAGAAAAGAAGGACAAAGCAAACCTTTGCATCTAGACCTAGAGCCACAGGAAAGAAGGAGTGAAGCAAAGGAAAATTGGGAAGAGACAAGTTATTGGGGCATGGAAGTGTGGGAACACACAAAGCCTGAGGCCTAGATGTCCAGCAGGGGAGTCATGCTTCCTCTCACACCCAAGCATCAGAGTGGAGCAGCCCTATGGCCCTCGGGAGGTGACTATCTGGGGCTCTTTCCCATGCATCCCAGGGGAAAGTGGGATAGGGACTCACCTCAGATTAAAAGCCTCAGCATCCACACTGCACTCAGTCAGCAGGGCCCGGATGGTGCTCAGCCGGCCGTGCATGACCGCAAGATGGAGAGCTGCAAAGAAAGGCCACTCAGGAGGTAGGAGGAGCCCACAGACTGCCACCAGTTTAGGCTTCCCTCACCCAGTTTGTCCATCTGCTAGGGGAGACATGGACAGGACAGGCAGACTATGAGGCACCTCACCCCCAAGACCCCAGATACCTCAGCACTAGTCCATTACCATTATTTCCATTCTCGTCCACAGCGGAGAAGTCAACCCCATTCTCCAAGAGGACAGAACAGATGGTGGGCAGATCTTGCTGGGCTGCCAGGTGTAGGGCAGTCTGGCGGTGCTTGGTTAGTTCGTTCACCTTGGCACCTGCAAGAAGCTGCCCAAAGAGTCGGGCATCAGCATCCTCCCTGGGCAAGCTTGGGCCAGGGTGAAACATGGGGAAGGACCCGCTGACATGTGAGGTTTCACTCCACTGACAAGCTGTGAGCTCCTGGGGCTTCTGAACAGTAAGGGAGGAACTACAACAACTGGATGGTGCCTTGGGGCCAGAGGCTCCTGGACACATGTTGTTACTCTGACTGTGAAAAACCTTCTACCTCCTGATCCACCTGGACTTATTGGGACCAGGGGACTGGCATCTGGTGCCAGACCCATGAGTTTCTCTTAACTGCCCCCTCAACCCCAACCTGGAAGCTGGGGGGGGGGGGTCCTCCAGACCTTCCAGCTGGCATGGAGGACACCTCCTGTAGCCTTGAGGCTAGGACTACTGTAGGATCTGAGGATGTGATTCTAGGAACCCCAAAAGAAGGGGCATCACCAAGGGAGGGGCTTTTAATCAAAAGCCAAACTTGGAATGGTCCATGTGCCCCAAACACAAGCCCCTTGAGTCATTCTGTGGGACAGCTCAGTCCAAATGGTGCCCCTACCATCCTTCCCATCCAGGCCCTGGGCCCTGGAGTCCCTGGAAGACCAGTCCTCTCCTCTCTTTAGCTTGGCATTCTATCAGTTAGCAAGTTCTGCCCCTCTACTTAGATGGAGGCACCCTTTCTCCCAGTCAGGAAGGCCTGAATTCAAATCCAGCCTCCAGTCACCCTGGCTGGGGGATTCTGACCTTGGTCTGCCTCACTTTCCTTCACTGTAACACAAGGATAGAAAAGACTGCCTCTCAGAGTTGAGCCTGGTCCCTCTTCCCCTCTGCTGCCCCTCTCCCCCCTCTCCCACCAGCCATGTCTGTGACCTTGAAGCCCTTGGAGGATGAGCTATGTCCAGCCAGTGTTTAACCCCAGCCAGGTAGGGCTTCCCTCTCAGACTTTGTACCAGATTGCGGACGATGATCTCGGACCCCGCCTGGACTGCCAAATGGAGGGGAGTCAACTTTGAGGCATCCTGGACTCGAGAATTCACATTTGCTTGGACACTGATGAGGAACAGCACACTTTCAATGTCCGAGTTCTGGACAGCCACGTGGAGAAAGTTCCGACCCTTGTTGTCTACCTGGACCAGGAGCACAGACAGAATTGTGAAGGGCAGGTGGCACATGCCTCTGAGCAAGCCCATCCTGGCCCTCAGGAAGGTGCTTCAGCACTTGCCTGCGGGAACACCTGAGGCAAAGCTTGCAAGGGGGTCAGGATCCCAAAGCAGAGCCACAAGGGTCTGTTCCCCACAGGTGTGGCAGAAAAGACCAGACCACCTTGATTCATGTCACCCTACTGGGCAAGCTGCCCCAGAACTGTCAGATCATGCATTAAGAGAGAAGAGGATGGCAGACACACACATGCACATACTACATGGATATGCACACTACAGGGATCTACACCTACATGTTCACACAGACACATGCACTCACCACACACACACACACATGCTCATACACAGTACACACATTTTCACTCATACACACACACATTCATACACACACTCATGCACACACTTATACACTCACACACTTACACATTCACACTCAGTACACTTTCACACACACACACACAGAAAGAACATTGCCCTGCCCCTAACCCTTCCTCAATGACACCAAACTCTGGTCCGGGGCTGGGACTGCTGTCCTCAGGCACAGATGGCACAGATGAATCAACTGCTGTGCTGGGCTCTAGACCAAGTGCCTCACCCTAGAGGCTCAGTCCTGGGGACCAGAGCTGGGCTGGATGGGCCAAGAGATGGTCAGAAGTCCAGCACCATAGTGGCCCTTGCCCCAGCCATAAGCTCATCTCAAGTCTATTCCTTTAGCTCCAGGTTGCTCTCAGAAAGAAATGAATGAATGCATGCACGCACACATGAGCATCTGCTCCCTGCAGCCTGGGCTCCAAGTACTGTGCTAGCTGCCAGAGACAGTTTCAGAATTTGAGATGACCACCAAAGGCACAAGAGACCCAAGAACTGAGTCCTCCCAGCTTTGCCCAGGAAGGAAAAGCCTCAGCTTGTGGCAGTCTGACCTCACTTACACACCTGTTCAGCGGCTCCTGGCTCCCGCTTCAGGATGGTCTCTGCGGCCTTATTGTTCTTGTACGTCATTGCACAAGCAAACGGGGTCAGGCCTTGGCGGTCCCGGACATTCAGGCGGATGTCAGGGTGGGAGATCAACAACTGGATGATGATGCTCTGCTGGTTGCTAATAGCAACATGAATTGGTGTCCGTCCCTCAGCATCCTAGAGGAAAGAATTTATTTCCTTTTTTTAAATGATATTTTATTCTCACCCCTTAATATACTTAAAAACAATTTTTAAGCTTTATTTTTTTTAAATTCTTGAGTTCCAAATTTGCTCCCTCCTTCCTCTCCCCCAAGACAGTAAGTAATGTGATATAGCTTATGTATGTGCAATCATGTAAAACCAATTTCCATAGAAGACATTTCATGCAAGAAGGCTCAAACAAAAAAAGAGAAAGGGCAAAAGAGCCTATTTCAGGCTGTATCCAGATGTAGCGGTTCTTTTTCTGGAGGCGATTAGTACCCTTCCTCTTTAGTTCTTTGGAATTGTCCTGGATGACAGTATTGCTGAGGACAGCCAAGTCGCCCACAGTCTACTTCCTATAATGCCACTGTTATTGAGGAGTGTCCTGCTTCTGCTCACTCCACTCAGCATAGTTTACAGAAGGCTTTCCAAGTTTTTCTGAAATCTGTCTGATCATCATTTCTTACAACCCAAAAATATTCTATTTCAATCACAGATCACAAATTTGTTTGGCCATTCCCCAAGTGATAGGCATCCTTTCAATTTCCAATTCTTGCTACCACAAAAAGAACTGCTTTAAATATTTTTGTATAAAAAGGTTCTTTCTCCACTTTAAGTGTCCCAGCTTTCCCACATCCCCACCAACATTTATTATTTTTCTTTTTTGTTATATTAATCAATCTGATGGGGGTGAAGTGGTAATTATTTTTTCCCCAGTTTCTGCTTTCATCTTAATTTTGGTTGCACTGATTTTATTTGTGCAAATCTTTTAACTTTATATAATCAAAGTTACCCAACTGACATTTCAAAATGCTCTCTATATCTTTTTTGGTCCTAAATTCTTCCCTCATCTATAGATCTAACAGGCAAACTAAACTATTCCATGCTCTCTTAATTTGCTTATGTCATCACCCTTTATGTGTAAATCATGAGCCCTTTTGATCTTATTTGGCATATGGTGTGAGATACTGGCTAATACCATTTTAAAAACAAAACTAGGGGCGGCTAGGTGGCATAGTGGATAAAGCACTGGCCCTGGAGTCAGGAGTACCTGGGTTCAAATCTGGTCTCAGACACTTAATAAGTACCTAGCTGTGTGGCCTTGGGCAAGCCACTTAATCCCTTGGGCAAGCCACTTAACCACGTTTGCCTTACAAAAAAAAAAAAAAACCTAAAAAAAAACAAAAACAAAACTATTTTTTCCCTACAAGGAAATAAAGGAAACAATACATTTTAATGTTCTATGAGCAAGAACAAATTCAATGACTCTTTCTATGAAAATAAAAACCTCAAATTGAAATAATTTTTTAAATTCAGAAAATGGGATGACCCATAAGAAGCCCTCTAAGTGGCCAGTCATCATTAGCAGCTACATCGCTCAAATCCTAAATCTACCTTCACTGAGAGACTGTGGCTAGCAGACTCGGTCTCCTCTTAGCACATACAATTTCAGGGAGGATCTGTGCAAACATCAGGAGACAGAGCTCCTCTGCTGAGGCCCTCAAGGGGCTGGACAGGATCTGACTGCAGAGAGAGCCAGAGTTGGGGGGACAAATACTGCCCCAAAGACACAGGCACCAGCCCCAAATAAACTCCAACAAGAGAAGCCAATGGATGGCTTGACTTGGACAAGTCCTAGTCTCCCTGGGGTCTGTAAGACTACCCCATCCCTCAAGATGAGATGGCACCTCCATCCCCACCCCTGGTCAAGCACTCAGAAATCTCTGATCAACAATACCCAGCTTTCTCAAGTTTGAAGGCAAAAGACAAAGTAGCCAAGAAGTGACTGGGTCCCAGCCTGGGGGGGCGGGGCGGCGGCGGTGTGAGTGCCTGCCCTCGAGGAGTTTCCTGTCCAGATCAGGGAGATGAGGTGGAAGCAAAAGGGGCAGTGAGCCCACAAGGAAGTGACTGACAGCCCAAAACAAGGTTAAGGGAAGGCAATAGGCAAGGGGTCTGAAAACATGAGCAGGATTGCTAAAGGCATAGGAAACTTGAGTCAAGGTCTGGAAGCAGAAGATAGCAGAAAGGGGCTGGGCCCAGGGTGGGCAGCAGCTTCTCACTCTCCCTACCTGCACATTGACATTGGCCCCAAACTCCAAGAGGCACTGGACTGTCTCCTCCAGGCCCCAGGAGGCTGCCAGGTGCAAGGGGGTCTGTCCGTCTCTGGCCTCTTCATCTCCTTCTCCGTTAGCCCCCGGCTGTCTTGGACTGTTCACATCACAACCACTGTGAGGAAGGAAGGTTCAGGGTCTGAGCTCAGACAATGCCTGCCATGCCCTGTCCCCCCACCTCTCAAGGCACTGTGCCCACTCTGGAGTCCACTGTCCAGAAGCCTCTAAGCAAAGGCTGGTCCAAAGCTGCTCCTGTCTCCTCAGTCACCATGGCCTCTGAGGTCCTGGAGCCTGGGCTCCATCAGATGGTGCCAACCCCAAGAAACCCAGATGGGCTTGACTGACTCCACTGCAGTACTGACAGTAAACATGATATTAGAGAGAACAAGAAGATGTTCCTTTTATTCTTTCTCCCAGTAATGACACCATTTCCTTCTACATCGTGACACCTGCCTACACTTCAAGTCCTTCAAGGATTAGCTGAAGGAATTGCAAATCTTAGGTTGGAGAAGAGAAGACTTGTCAAAGGAAACCATTGGCTATCTCTAGTTTTTATTTTATTTATTTTCTTATTGATATTTTTGTCCCTGATCTTTAGGGAGTGGAAGGGTCTCTCTAGTAATGACAATCAGACCATCAATGAATGCCCCATCACACAGAAAAGTAACATGGCGGGGGGGGGGGCCCGACAGCAAGGCCAACAGGATGCAGTAGTTCCCAGCTATTGACTGGTAAGGCCTCACAGAGCATGGAAAGAGCCCCTAATTTATCCTAACAGCAACAAGGCCTCCTATGCCCAGCAGCTGCGGGGAGGAATGCATGACCTGAGAGACTGGTCATGATGACGAGAGCCAAGGGTGACACTCTGTGGTCACTAATCACAAAAGGAAGAGTGAAAAGTTGGGAGTGGGGAGCGGAGGGGCACTGGGCTCTTACCTACGAATGAGGAAGCAAGAGACAGACTCGTTGTTCTCATCAATGGCTCTGTGCAATAGTGTCTGAAGACAACCCCCAGGGCCTGGTCCCCAGCAGGTGGCATCACAGCCATGTCTCACCTGAAAGAAAAGCCCAGGACAGAGCTGACCGGGGTCTCAGCTGATGGTCACACCCTGGTTCCCCTGGCCGCAGCACTAGCTAGCCTCTGATCTCCTTGCTGAGGTCACAGAATCAACACTCAAAATAAATCAATAAATAGGGAGACAGTGTGGGCCTTGTGACAGAAGGAATTGAGTTCAAATCCAGCCTCACACAGTTGCTAGCTGGGAAACCCTGGGTAAGTCACTTCACCCCGTTTGCCTCAGTCTCCTCATCTGACAAATGAGGACTCTGGAGTAGGAAATGGCCAACTGCTCTAGCATCTCTGCCAAGAAAACTCCAATAGGATCAAGAAGAGTCAGACATAGATGAAAAATGACAACAAGATTGTCCTTTCAAGCTCAGCAGGAGGATCCCCAGGTGCACTCCCACCTTTGAGACCTTTCAGCTGATAAGCATGGACTTAGGGATTCCACTCAGCTCCTGCTCAGAGGAATCTTCTCTTCTTCTATCATTCCACCTGTCCTTCTCTTCCTTCCCCTCCTTCCTTCTTTCTTCCTTCCCTTTCCATCCCTCCCCCTCACTCCTTCCCTCTCTTTTTCTCTTCTTCCTTATCCCCACTTTTTTCCTTTCCTTCCTTCTGTCCTTTCCTCTTTCCCTCCTTCCCCCTTCCTTACTTCTTCTCTACTTCTCTTTCTTCCCTCCTCCCTTCCCTCTCCTCCAATACAGTCTGTGGGCAGAGGTGCCTGCCCAGGCGCCCTTTGCCCACTCTCCTCCACACCTGAACAACTGAAACCCATGCCCATTCCAACCTGTTCCTCCGACCCATTAGCTTACCAGAGTTGAGGCAATGTCTTCCAGGTCACTCGCTAGGGCAAGCCACAGAGGAGGGTTTCCTTGATCATCCAGCACGGACATGTCAGCCCCTCGGGTACATATGGCATCTACCACCAGGGGGAGCTGGTTTCTGATAGCCAGTTGAAGGGCTGTCTCACCGTCCTGGGTCCTAGGAGAGCCCATCCAAAAGCTGCATTAACACCACTCCCTTGGCTGCAGAAGGCTGGGCATGGGCCCACCAAAAGGGTCCCATGCCAGGCCTCCCCTGGGCCAGGGGAGCCGGGATACCAATGAACAACTGACTGTGATGAGTGATGGGCCACACATTCATTTTTCTCTTATTCAAGAAGCAGTGGCCATTTCCTGCTGTGTGCAAAGAACTGAGATCCCAAGGGGAAAGGAACCATTCTCGTCCCGTAAGCAAGTGCAATGCAAAGGATAAAGAAGCCCCAAAGTCCAACATGGAAGTCTGGCTCTAGCCAAAGGTCAGGAAGGAGGGGGCCCTTGGAGCTGGGGACACCAAGGAAGTCTTCAGGAAGAAGGCAATGTCTGAGCCAGGCCTTCAAGGAGGACTAGGGAGGAGATGGAGATAGAGTGCTTTCCAGACCTGGGGCACAGCCTACACAAAAGCCAGGAAGTGGTAGAAAACAGGATTAAGGTGCATAAAACAAGGCATACTTGGAAGAAAGATGGGCTTCACTATAATTGGGAGGGGCTTGACTAAGGAATCTGGATCGTGCCCATGAAGCAAAGGAGGTTCGAGGAAGGCCTGAGAGCAGGGGCCAGGAGGCAGAGGGCCCAGATAGCCCAATGGATGCTCCTAAAGGGGCATCCCAGTAGCACACCCCATGGGCATGCCCACGTGCCAGACTGGTTGTCCCAGGGCTACAACCTAGCCCCACCTCACCGGATGTTGATGTCAGCCTGGTGCTCCAGGAGGAAAAGGGCACTCTTGTCGTCCTGCCGGCGGATGGCCATGTGCAGCAGCGTCTGGCCGTCGGGCATGGTGTCATTAATGGAGGCTCCCGAGCCCAAAAGCTGGGCTGCTATTGTGTGCATCCCTGCAACAGATCCCCATTCTCAGTGGAGACCATGATCCCCTATCCTCACACTACAGTGTTCTGGGGTCTCCAATTTGGATAATGCCCATACAGAGCCCTCATAGACAGAACAAAGGAAAATACACAAAGGGTTCTAACCCCACAAGCCTTAAGTCTTCAGGGTCACTGAAGGAGCAGGAGCAAGGGCAGACCCCGAGATCCAAGGGACCCAAGTGGGGGAGCTAGACAAAAGGGCTACACTGCTCCATTAACACTGGTCCCTTACCTGGGACCGCAGCCTTACCTGTCCACAATGCCAGCCCCAGCACAGTCTGGTCTCTGGAATCCTTGAGACTGAAGTCCGGGATGATTTGCAGGGAATTGAGGGCATGAAGGGCATTGGCTAAAAGAAAAAAAAAATGCTCATCTTTCCTCCTGGCCAGGACCATCCACGTGGCATGCTGGGAGATGCACCCACAGGGCCATGCCTACTACCAATGACCCCAAAGAGCATTGGGATGAGTCCCATTCCCCAGCTGCCTAAGCTCTTCTGGGGCAGCCCCCAGGAGAAGGGAGATTTCTCAGCAAGGGAGGTCACTCCCCTGCAGGACAGTGAGTGGCAGCACCAACCCCAGGCCTCCTGGCACCCTGGACCCCAGTCTGCTCCCTGGTGCCCTCTGCCATTGCTGCACTTTCTTTACCAGTTTCACTTGGAACATTTATCAGAGGGAGGAGAGCCTCTTGTATTCTAGATTGGAAAAAACAAAACCACCCCAGCCCAGTCCACTAGATTGGCCAAAGAGCTGGGTGAAAGGTCCTGCTGCTGAACACTGAGGGGGCCCTGAGGCCCTGGCTGCAGCCCAAGGCCCTTCACTGTATCTCAGGCTAAGAGTTCTCTCTGAGGGGAGTCCTGCAGTGCCCCCACAGCCACGGCCGCCTGCAGCCAGCACCTTCAGCCCGCCCTGGGGCCAGCAGAGGGTTTCAGGGCTTAGAGCCTCAGGGCTGCAGGGGAGGTAAGGCCATGAGCTGAGGGAGTGACCCCCCCCCCCACCAGGGGCTGTTGCTCACCCTTCTGCTCCAGGATGACAGACACGACATCAGGGTGCTTGTATGCTATAGCCGTGTGTAGTGGGGTCTGCAGGTAGACATCCTCGGCCAGGCCAGGGGCCGCGGGTAGGACCTCTTCAGTCTGGAGATTTGGGTTAGCGCCTTGTTGCAAGAGCTCGGCCGTCAGGGTGGACAGGCCCTTCCGGCAGGCCGTATGCAGTGGTGTTTCTCCCTAAACAGAGATACATAGTGGGACCTTGGGTGCCCTCTCCACTGCTTCCTCAGGCTCTGCCGAAGCCCCTCCCCATCTCCTCGGTCTGTTGGTCATTGACAGCAGCCAGCAGGCCCTCCTGATCTCGTCATTCTCCCTCTAATTCCCTTGATCTATGTGTTGCTATCCGCTTTGGTTAGGACCAACAATGAAGGGCGAGAATGTCTACCTCCTCAGCCTGGACTCCTTGGTCAGACACATCTGTGTCATCCACATGAGCACCTGGAGTCTTCCACAACAAGTCTAAGACCCTGCCTGGGGATGTGATCCTCTCCCTGCCCCACCCCCACTCCCAATGACTGGAGCCACCACCTAGGAAAGGGGCCCGCCTTCACACACAACATATGAAAACTTCATACATAAAATGGACATTCTGCCCATGTCTGGGTTCGCCACTAATGTTTGCCGGATAGCTCCGGCTGGATGTCTCCCAGGAATCTTGGACTCCACAAAACTCAGAAGAGGCCGGACCCTCATCCATCTCTTCTCTTCCAAACTTCCTTAGCTCTACCACAGCCGCCTCTGCTCAGGTACAGGTTGCTGAGCTGGGGTTGGGGGGGCACCACAGGGAACAAGATAGTCCAAGTTCAAATGCAGCTACAATTCCTTCTAGATGGGGGACCCGATCAAGTCACTCAGAATTCCTAAGCCTCAGACTCCTCAATGACCAAATGGGGCCAATCACAGCACCGCCCTCCCACTTTGTGAGGATCCCCACTTTGTAAGGATCAAATGAGGTCAATACAAAACCCTGCATGCAAGTGCCAGGATCCAGCAGGCCCTCCTCTGAGTCACTCCCAGCTCCTGGGTCTAGTCCCCTCTCTCCCCACTTCTAATCCACTGATTTGACTGCCAGGCTCCTGACCAGTCTCTTGGCATGTGGTCCAGCTGTGGCGCCCGATGGCAGGGACACAAGAGGTGTCCACAGCACCACCTCAAGAACCATCTGGAATGAGCTGGGGATGGGCCCAGGAGGTGCCCCATAAAAAGGGTTGGGTCCCCTCAGGGCTGCTAGTGAGGACAGTTTGCAAACACTCAATGACAATACAAAAAGCTATGGGCAGTTTTGCCACAGGCAGGGACCAAGGCAGCCCCCAAGGACACATTCCAAGCCCACAGGAAGGTCTGATAGGTTTCTTTCAGAGAATGTAGGATCCTGTCCAAGAAGCAACTGAGCTATCAAAAAGGGGGGAATGAAGGTACCCCAGGGTACAACAACCAAGAAAGCCATGAAGGGGAAAAAGGTCTGCTGGACATTCCCTTGTGGGGGGAACTCCCTTGTAGGGGATAATTCTCTCATAAAAGTCAGATATAAACTCAATAGCAGGGGAGACTGAGAGCCACTCAAGGATTCAGTTCCACAAGAACAAAAATCATAACAGGCATTTACATAATTCATTAAAATTGGTCATGTTGAAATGCCATTATTATTCCCATTTTACATTTGAGGAAACTGAGGTAGACAGCAATTAAGTAAATTGCCCAGGATCACACAACTAGTAAGGCTGTGGCTGGATTCAAACTCAGGTCTTCTTGACTGTGTCCCCATACTCCCTCGAAGTCATTATCCACACAGGAAAAACAAAGTGGATGAAGGATACCCATTATCCAGATTGCTGGTGTGAAAACAGGGAAGAAGTTGAGCTGAAGAAGAAGGAAGTTGTGCAGATGCTGTGGAGGGGTTTGGATTACAGTAAAAAAAAGGTCAGAGACTGAACTTGGGGAGGAAAAATTTGGGAAAACTGAGGAAAATTTGAAGAACACCCTTCAGGTCTAGAACTTCTATCTGACTTCTAAAAGAGAAGGTTGAAAGAAAACCAGGAGAACCTAAAATGGGACCCACAAGTAGTTTACAAAGGAAGAAACCAAGCTCTCAATAGCTATGTGCCAAAATGCTCCAAATCACTAATCAATAGAAACATCAATTAAAGCACCTCTGGGCTGCCACCACAGGACCACCAGCTCAGCAATGTGGACAAGAAGGAACATGACATGCTGGAGGGGCTGGGGAAAACTGGAGCTCAGAATTGGTCTAGTCATTCCAGGGAGAGGCTTGGAGCTGTGCCCCAAAAGCTACCAACTGGGCATTGCCCCTGTGTACCAAAATTCCTTAGAGTATCTCTCTGTGGGGTGCCCACTGCCTGGGCTGGGTACTGGCTGACCCTGTCCTATGGCATGGCAGGATGACTGTGGTCCCACTGTGGAGGAGGCAGGCAAGAGTAAGGCACCAAGAGGACAAAGAAGAAACCCAGGGGTAAAGGGCCGTGTG
This sequence comes from Macrotis lagotis, assembly GCF_037893015.1. Classification (NCBI taxonomy): domain Eukaryota; kingdom Metazoa; phylum Chordata; class Mammalia; order Peramelemorphia; family Peramelidae; genus Macrotis; species Macrotis lagotis. The sequence continues at coordinate 1,683,758 of NC_133663.1, read as the reverse complement.
CATACCCTCTCTGTAGCTGGCAAAGGCACAAGTGACTCTGATTGTGAATGACCACCAGCGACTAAGAAGGTGCAAGATCAGGAGAGTTTGTGTTTGAGGACAAGCAAGTAGTGGCTTCCTGTGGAGAAGGTGGGGGGAAGGAGGCAGAAAACCAATAAATGATATGAACTGATGGAAGGGAAGGAGAGGAATCAGGTGTGAGGAAGACAGGAAAGGGAGGAGGGAGGTCAGGAGGGGTTTGCTCCTGAAAGCCACTGGGAGCTCCCGAAACTGAAAGGGGAGAGCTGTCCTGGTCAGACCTGGGGTTGGGAAAAATACCCTTGGGGACTGAGGGGAGTCTGGAGAGGAGTGGGGAATGACTGGGGAAGGGTCAGATGAGAGAGACTGCAAGGAGGGGTGTCACAGGTGAAATCCATAGGCCTGGGTCGCAGAGTGGACCTGGAGGAGCGGGGAGGCTTGGGGGAAAAGGAAACAAGTTCAGTTTTGGTACCGATGAGTTTAAAATGTCTCCTGGACATCCAGTTCCAGATGTTGGAGAGGCAGGTGGAGACCAGCAGAGAGGTCGTTCAGGAAAGCAGACTGAAAAAGCATCACAAAATGCTCTAAATCTTCATTAGAGAAAGGCAAATGACAGCAACTCTGAGCCCTTGCCCCACTCCTATCAGAAAGGGCAAATGCCAGAGATGAGGGGAAAATCGGGGCCCAATGCCCTCTTGGGGGAGCTATGAAGCACTCCACCTTTCTGGAGAGCAATGTGGAACGATGCAATGCCACTGCGGGGTCTGTCCCCCAAAGAGATTGCAAGAAAGGGGAAAAGACCCAGGTGGACAAGAATGTTCACAGAAAAAAAACCAAATAGAAAATATCTCAGCAGTTCTTTATGAGCTGCCAAAGAATTGGAAATCAAGGGGATGTCTGTCCATTGGGGAATGGCTGACTAAACTGGGGTGGATGAATGCACTGGAATATTGTGGAGCTCTAAGAAAGAATGGGCAGGCGGCCTTCAGGAAGGCCTGCTGAGGAGCATGTGAACTGATGCTGAGGGAAGAGCACGGCACCAGAAGCATGGTGGACATGCTCACTACCTGGCCGGTGACCAACTGGCAGTCTAAGCTCCCCTCAGCAAGCTAGAGATCAATAAAAGACAATTCTGAAAGGTCTGGGATGGAAAATGCCTCCGCACCCAGAGAAAAAGCTAGGGAATCTGAAGGCAAATCGAAGCAGACTATCTTCACCTTCTTAAAATTTGTTTTTTGTTTTATCCTTCACATGATTTTTGCCTTTTTATTCTAAGTCTTCTTTCACATTGGGACCACCATGGAAATATATGCAATGTGACTTATGTAACACGCACTCCTAGGGTGGGGTGAAGAGTAAGGTAGAAGGGAGAAAACATTAGAAAAATGAATGTTGTGTAGAGCCCCTATTAAATTGTTTTCTGTCGAGAGGAGGGAGAAGGGGGAGGGAGGGAGAAAAATGTAAAACTCAAAACCCTGCCAAAAAAAAAACTGGTGAAGATCTAAAATTATATTATAAAGCATCAGTCATCAAAACTGTCTGGTACTGACTAAGAAATAAGAGTGGTGGACCAGTGGAATAGACTAGGTACAAAAGCAGGAGACGATTATAGTAATCTGCTGTTTGATAAACCCAAAGAGTCCAGCTATTGGGATAAAAACTCTCTGATAAAAACTGCTAGGAAAATTGCAAGTTAGTATGGAAGAAACTTAGATTAGACCAACACCTCACACCCTTTTCCAAGATAAGATCCAAATGGATACGAGATTTAGACATTAAAAAAAAAATACTATAAGCAAACTAGAAGATCAAGGACTAGTTTACCTGGAAAGGGGAGCAGTTTATGACTAAGGAAGAGATGGAGAACATCATTAAAAACAAACTAGATGATTTCGACTATATTAGATTAAAAAGCTTTTGCACAGACAAAACCACTGTAACCAAGATCAAAAGAAATGTAATAAACTCGGAAACAATCTTTACAACTAATGTTTCTAACAAAGGACTCATTTCTAGAATATACAGAGAATGGAGTCAAATAAAAAAGTCATTCCCCAATGGACAAATGGTCAAAGGATATGCAAAGGCAATTTACAGATGAGATCAAAGTGATCCATAGTAATATGAAAAAGTGCTCTAAATCATTACTTATTAGAGAAATGCAAATTAAAGCTTCTATGAGATACCACTTCACACCTCTCAGACTGGCCAATATGACCAGAAAGGATAGTGATCATTGTTGGAAAGGTTGTGGGAAATCTGGGACACTATTACACCGTTGATGGAGCTGTGAACTCATCCAACCCTTCTGGAGAGCTATTTGGAACTATGCCCAAAGGGCAACAAAAATGTGCATCCCCTTTGACCCAGCAATACCACTACTGGATCTATTTCCTGAAGAGATGATGAAAAAGGGTAAAAACATCACTTGTACAAAAATATTCATAGCGGCCCTATTTGTGGTGGCAAAGAATTGGAAATTAAATAAAGGTCCTTCAATTGGGGAATGGCTTAGCAAACTGTGGTATATGTATGTCATAGAACACTAGTGTTCTATTAGAAACCAGGAGGGACGGGATTTCAGGGAAGCCTGAAGGGATTTGCATGAACTGATGCTGAGTGAGATGAGCAGAACCAGAAGAACACTGTGCACCCTAACAGCAACATGGGAGTGATGTTCAACCTTGATGGACTTGCTCATTACATCAGTGCAACAATCAGGGACAATTCTGGGCTGTCTGCAAAGGAGAGTGCCAGCTGTATCCAGAGAAAGAATTGTGGAGTTTGAACAAAGACCAAGGACTATTACCTCTAATTTAGGATAAAAAAAGCAAAAACCTGATATCTTATTGTCTGATCTTGCTATCTCTTATACTTTATGTTTCTTCCTTAAGGATCTGATTTCTCACTCATCACACTCTTCAATGTAGACCATGTAGACAGTGTGGAGACTGACGAATTGCCTTCTGTGGGGGATGGGGAGAGGGAAGTGAGATGAGGGGAAAATTTGTAGAACATAAAATCTTTTTAAAAAATGGTAAAAACTACAATTGCAAGTAGTTGGCAAAATAAATAAATAAAATATTTAAATTTTTAAAAAGAATGTTGAAAATAATCTTTACATATAATTGGAAAAAATTAATAATAATGATAATGATAATAGTAATAATAATAAAGAAACAGTGACAGAAAGCACTCGAAGAGTGAGAGGAAGTGAGGAGGGAGCTCTTGGTGAATGAGCTCAATTTTTTTAAGCAAGATTCTCAGCTGAGAAAACATAGGGAGAGGGAGCTAATTAGGAGGGGGTTAAAAAGGATGAACCCACAGTGAGGACATGATGCGAGAGGTGAGGGTTTCAAGCAAGGCCAGTGTACAGTAGGACTGGTGGTCACCAAGGGGCGAAGATGGGGAGAAGAGGAGGGGGAGGCCACTGCAGGGGAGATGGACTGGGAAGGAGCTGAAGGCTTTAGAGGGCAGAGTTCTGTAAGGAAGGACCACCTGAGCTCAAGGGCATGACGAAATCTATGGCTGAGGAGGAACTCTTGGGAGGTGATTAATGGGTGACTTGGGAGATTAGTGTTGAGGGAGGGTCAACATGAGGCTCCAAGTCCCCAGTTTGAGGCAAGGCCAGATCTTGAAGCCCTAGGAGGAGGAGGAGTGACCTCTGACAGACGGTAAAGACAGATGGCATCAACATCAAAGGAAGAGAGGTCTCAGAGAGGTGGAGGACGGAGAAGAGCCTGGAAGAGGCGGAGGGAGGGGGAAGGATTACTGAGACAAGAGGAGGGAGTGAAAGACTGGTCAGGACCCAAGGGGAGGAGGGGGGAGGCTGGGCCATGGGGGGGAGCTGGGTCTCACTGAGAACCAGATGACTTGGATGATGACCTAGAGGGATTCAGAATGAGCAGATGTGCAAGCATCTGAGCAAGATGTGGCTGGGGGGAAGTTGGTGAAAAACCTGAGCACTGTTCAGAGCAGGAACGGAGGGTGACCTCTGGGAGGCCTCCTTGAGAATCCTGGGCCTGTCAGACAAGAGAGGATAGTGACCCTCTCCTTCCCCAAGGCAGGGACTAGGCTGCAGGCCCAGCTCTTGCGCCACAGGAGCAAACAGCTGATTTGTTAACCAAGGGCCTTGTTGCCACGTCACTCTTGACCCCCTTCCTGTGCCTGGCTCCTGGTCCTTGCGAGCCCAAGGGAGAGGTTTACTGTACTGGGACCCTCTTGCTGGGCCAGTCACCTCCCCAGGGAGTGGCACAAGGGATTCCCCAGGCCTATATCAAAAGCCCGGCTCTGGGGAGGCTCCAGCTGTATTCAAAAGCTCAGCCTGACATAGGTCAAAGTCCTCAGCCTGGCACTGGGGTCCAGCCCACCCCTCTTTTCCAGTCTGTCACATGTAAGAGACTACCCACTGCCCCTGAATATGCCATGAACATTCTCACCTCCATGCCTTTGCTCAGGTCATTTACCGTACTTCCAAAGTCCCACCCCCCAACACCCAGAACCTCCTTCCCAGGACAGTCATGTCGATTCACTGAGATCCCAACCTGAAGCTCACAGCCCCCCGTGCAGTCCAGACCACAAACACAGCCTCCTCCGTGAAGCCTCCCAAGATTTCTCCTCTCTCCCTCCGAACCCCATTCCCATTGGTTTGGAACCCTGCTGGGGCAGCTGGCAACAACATGCCCCTCTGCTCATCCTGAGGCGGCAGGCAGCGTCCCCAAAAACTCCCAGAGCCTGGATGGGCCTCCAACCACTCACTTACCCATCGGTTCCTGTGATTCACCTTGGCCCCATTGGCCGCCAAGAAGAGCGCTGCAGCCTCATTGCCAGATCCAGCTGCCCTCTGGAGTAAGCAGTTCCCTATGAGACAAGCACAGCACCAGGGTGGGTTCCCTCGCCATGTCCCCCCAGGGTCTGGACAGGGCAGGAAGGAAGAACAAAGGCTGTGCAGGGCCTGGAGCAGAGGAGGAGCCTTGTGCTGCCCTGAATCACAGGAGCGGGAGGGAATGGAAAGGCTAGGGGAGGGGCTGTAGCGAAGGAACCAGTTGTCGAAGCACCATGGCTGAGGTTGAGGGCTGTGGCCCTCTGATATCTTTTCAGGAAATAGAATACACAGTCCCAGTCCCCCCATCTCCACTGGATAATCTTGGGTGAGGCACCTCATGGGGAGCCCTGCATGATGGTGCGTGCCCACCCACCTGTCACTGTGTCAGGTGCGTCTGTATTGCTCCCTCGCTGAATCAGCCTGGCCGCATAACTGTTCTCGTCAAAGGAGGTCCCATTGACGACAGGCGCGTCATCGAAGGGGTTCACGGATTGGTCCGAAGACACTGTGATGTACTGGACGGCCAGCCATAGTGCTGTGCTGCCCTCATGGTCCTTCAGCTCTAAATCTAACCTGCATGAGAGGTCAAGGACAGGCCCCCTCAGAGACCCTCATCCCAAACGGGTCCATTTCTGGGTTGGGGAGGCTCCCAAAAATCCCGAGGTCCTCCAAGGTGGCGCCCAGGAGTGGGGCCTGTACCTGGAGCTTGATGGACTTGGCCATGTGGGTCAAGCCCTCACCTCAAGAGAAGGCCATGAAGCCTGGGCAGCGGCCAACCGCTCTGCCTGGGTACCTACTGTTTACACTGCAGCAGCTGGCTGAATACCACGTCATTCCTGGCAATAATAGACGAATGCAATGGAGTCCTGGTGGAAAAGACAGTGGACAGGGTCACCCTTGGGAGGTCCTGGGGGGGGGGAACAGCTAATTGGAGAGGAAGGAGCCCCCCCAGGCTGCCCAAGAACAGTGAGGATGGGTGAAGGGCAGCAGTCCTCCTTAAAACGCCCCCCCCCCCCAAGCTGGCTCAAGCTTGGTTGAGGGGCTGAAGGTCTGGGGAAGGGGAGGGCAGATCCAAGGAGGGAGGTGGGAGGGGGGGCTCAAGGGAACCAACAGATCCACCCCCTCAGGTCCGCTCAGCAAAGGGGCCTAACCACAAGAAGGCCCCCCCCCAATCAGGCCTGAGGACAAGACAAGGGCCCCTTCTCCCTCTGAATCCTTGACTCCAAGAGGCAAAGCTCTCCAGGAGGTGGCAGGGGCTGGAGAGTAATGAAGGCACAGCCCCTGGGGGCCCCAGCTGCTCCACCCTCCTCCCCCTGTACCCCTTTAACAACCAACATCATGCTGCTGAGCGTCTTCCTTCAGCCAGCCAGGCCAAGAGCCCCTTAAGTACAGGCAGGGTGGGAGCCACTCCCCTCAGAGACCAGGCACAGGGCTCTGCAACAGCCAGCCTGACGCCCATCTCTGGTTAAGCCTCCATTTGGGGAGTCCCTGGGCACCTGTTGGGCATGGGCCAGGTAGGGAGAAGAAGCCTCCTGTGGGAGGGGCCCCAAAGAGCAGACCTGGTGACCACTATCCTGAAGAAGCTTGGCCTGAGGAAAGGAGGAATACCCTGTCCTCCATGCCCCCTGGGGACACTCCCACCAGGAGACCACAGCTCTCACCTTCCTTTCCCATCCTGCATGTTTGGGTTGGCCCCGGCCTGCAGCAGAGATTCAGTGATGTGTGCCATCTCTGCCGTGACGTCGGCGGGGCCCTTCCTGCAGCTGGACGAGGCCACCAGGTGCAGCGGCGTTTCCTGGGCCCCCACGGTGGCCGCGTTCACCAAGGCACCATTCTTGATGAGGAAGGTGGCAGAAAAGCTGTCTCCTGTCAAAGAGGCCGGGCAGGAAAGCATGATGCACCTCCCGCAGGTGACACTCACAGATACAGGTGCATGCAGGCTTGGAGGCGCCCTCACACACACACATTCTCTCTCACGTGCACTCTGTCTCACACATACACACACTCTATCACCCTCAGACACTGTCAGTCATACCGTTACACACACACTCACAGACATGGTCAGTCACACACAGATTTGCTGGCTCACATAGGCACACTCACTGTCACATTCATACTGTCTCATACACACACTCACTGTCAGTCGCACACAGTCATTCTGTCACATCCACCCACTCTGTCACTGTCACACAGTCACATACACACACTCTGTCACAGTCATAGTCACACACAGTCACTGTCGCACAGTCTCACACAGTCACAGTCACTGTCACATACACACTCCCTGTCTCTCACACACATTCACACCCACTCTGTCACTGTCACACACAATGTCTCACACTCTCACTGCCACACACTCTGTCAGTCATGTAGTCACACACACAGTCATACACATATTCACTTCACTGTAACACACACACTCCCTGTATCTCACACCCACTCTGTCACAGTCACATACACACACTGTCACACAGACACTCACTGTCTCTCACATATACACACTCACTCACACCCCCCCAGGCCTGTACTGGCAGAGGTGACATGTGGACACACTGATCAAAGGGCATCCTGCTTCAGACACAGGTGGGGAGACAACGTGAGCAGCAGGCATTGTGCCCCTGAGCTGCCCCTCATGTGAACATTGCCCCTCTTCCCGGGGAAGGGGGCAGGCCATTCTCAGCTGGTCTATGGGCCGCTGGCCACTAACAGAGAAAGCCTGAGGGTTGGTCCTACTGACTTGTGTCCCCGGGGCCCAGACAGGCTGGGGGCCCAGCAGGAGCTTCATAAATGCTCGCTGATCACAGTCTGGACTCAGACACCAGGCAGCTTCGACTGCCCTCGGTCCCTCACCCAGAGGGAGGGGCTGAGGCCCAACCAAGGCTCCTCTGAGAAGCTCAAACTCTGGGCTCAAAGTCCAGGGACTTGGTTTGGGGCCTTAAGGTTTGGATGGGAGAATGCCTTGGACACCCCACCCCCAGCAGATGAGGAGCTGGGGAAGGGCCCCTGGGCAGGAAGCAAGACTAGTCTGATGATGACCTTTGATGGCCTCTCTTGGGGCCTCACTTCCTTCTCTGTAAAATGGAGAGCCAGCATGAAATCCTTGCTGAGTTGTCCAAAGAACCCAGGACCCAGGATGAATGAACCCTTCCAGGCCTGGGCTCTAGGGCCATCCCCCCAAAAGCAGCCCTTTGAAGGATGGCCTGAGCCAATGGAGGGCTAATGTCCCAGTGACACAGAGGTCCCTGACCACGCTGGACAACCCTTCAAAGTTGCCGCCAGACTCTGTCACTCCATTCCACCCCAGGGAGGTGGCAGGCATATCTAAAGGCCCCTCTGAAGGTTCAATGACTTGTCCAGGGTCCCACTACCAGTCTCCCTGACTCCAAAGTCTCATCCTCAGTCTAATGGGCCACTCTGCTACCTATGATGAGCAGATATCAAAGACTTTTTATCGTTCAGAACTCCTTGCTGTCTCCTCAAGTCACTGCTTCCAATCTACCACTCCCACTCGCAGAATTCCAATCTTGGGTTAAGGTCCCACCATTGCCCTTAGGCTTTCAGGCCCCTTGTTTCTGACATCACAGAGCACAGAACCCTAGGCTTGGAGTCAGTAACCCAGGCTGCAAACATGTGCTAGCTGACAGACTCTTAATAAGTTACTCCCCCTTCACCAGCTGGCCCATAATAGCACCCAAACCACAGTGGGAGAGCTTTCCAATATTCCAGCTCTATGGCTCTTGGCTCCCATCTTAGTTTTAGTTCCTAGGCTGGGCCTTGGGTCTAGACACAGCAGCTAAGAGAAGACACCCGGGTCTAGGGGAGGGGGGGGCAATAGCTTGGAGCTGCGACTATCGAGAAAGGCCACATGGCTCCAGGCAGCCCCAGGTCATGTCCTTGGTCTCTTTCTCCCTTCTCCTTTGGACACTTTTTCTGATCTTTACAAGGGGGACCCCTCTGGGTCCTGACTGGCACACATCTTCCCACAATTCATTAACCTCGGAGGTTCCACATTGGCTCCCTGACAGAGAAAGAGTCATCAGGCCATGGAAGCTGCTCTCACCAAACAGTGACCAGACCCAAGATCCTCGGAATGGTTCTGATAAACCAACCCAGGGACCTGGGCCACTGCCCTTTCCTCCAGCCAGCTAGCCTCCTGCAGGGAGGCTGCCACAAACAGGGCAGATTCGGTGCCCAACACATGCAAACTGGAGGCCAAGCCAGCCCAAGGCAGGGCCAGCATCGAGGAGCAAAGAGCACTGGCTCTCTGGTGGGGTCTGACTCTGATTGTGCGATGCCCCTGCAGGAGTGTCCAGGTGACCACACTCTGAGGGGCATCTGCTGAGGGGCTGGCTGGGGTCATGGCACCCCCACAATCCAGGTCAGGGCAGCCCTTGACACCCCAAAGGAGTCAAGAAAAGAGTGATTTCCAAGGTCCAGAACATAAGATGGGCAAAGGCACCAGGTCTGAGAGAAAGGGACATTAAGACAATGTCAGAGCAGCCCTTGGAGAAGTTGAAGCCCCATGGCATGCTCGAGGAGCTCCCAGTCTGATGGGCGAGTGCTCCACACAGGGAGAACCACAACTCCTAAAAAGGCCCGGACCAGCAAGGCCAGGAACATTGAGTCCAAGTGTCTTGGCTGGTATTGAATACCAAACTGAACAGCTAGCATCGGCTCCTACAAGGGGGAGGAAACCACTGGAGCCTTCTGAGCAATGGGCAGATCCCCAGCAGCTATGACAGTGGTCCATGAGTGAGGGGAAAGGGGCCTAAACCAGGGAGGGGCAATGTCAGAGCAGACAAGGGGGTGTACAGATTTTGCAGAGAGAACCAACAGACCTTGGCACCAGATGGCAATGGGGGGAGACACTTTGAGGATGGAGGTTTTAGATGAGGTGCAAGCTGTGATGGTAGAGCAGGAACCAGTATGACACGCTCCCTTCCACCAACTCCCCAAAGTTATCTAAAAAATGCACCAGATTAAAGCAGGATGAAGAAATCCAGATAAAGTCCTAGTGATAGAGGGAGAAAGACAAGGAAGTCTGTGAACACTGGAGCCACCCCTGGGGTGTTCACTGGGAGCTCTGTCACCCACTCCCCAGAGCAGAGATCAAAGGGGTCCTGTTAATTGGGGTGGCATTCTGAGGTAAGAAACCCTTGGGTGACAGCAACACCAGCAGCTGCAGGAGACCTTGGATCTTAGACATAGGGCAGGGTCTCATTCCCATCATAAAGAAATAACCAGTGGGGTAACTAGGTGGCGCAGTGGAGAGAGCACTGGCCCTAGAGTCAGGAGGACCTGAATTCAAATCCAACTTCAGACACTTAATAATTACCTAGTTGCATGAGCAAGTCTCTCAAAACCCCATTGCCTTAAATAAAAAAAGAATGAACCAGGAACCAGGCAGGAAACCCTGCTGTTGCTCTGACCCAGAGAATGTTCCAGGGGGTTGGTATGGGTAAACTCTAGCAGTTCAGATCCAGACTCAAGTCAGAAACTGCAGAGCTCAGACCAAGGGGCAGCAGTCAAGACTCTTCCCTAGATCAGATCTGCCTCACACCCCAAGGAACACTGAAGTGACCCACAGGGTCCATGTGTCCCTGAGACCCTGAAAAACTCAGTACTCAATAGCCCAAGAAAACAGCTGCCAGACCACCAGACCATCAAACCCCAGATGTCAGAGCGCCAGACCTGCCCTTCAGGGGGTCTCAGGGTCCAGCCCTAACATCAAGTTCAAAATCAAGTTGCAAGCTGGATGTTTATGAAATGAGAAAACTCAGAAAAATGTGAAAAGTAATGAGCTAGGAAAGAAAGACTGGGAGAGGGAATGGTCAAGCTTGGCACAAGAACAACCTCCTTCAAAATGTGGATGGACCAAAGGGAAGGCAATGACTGGGAGGCAACAAGAAACATTCAAACCAAATCAAGAGACTGAAAAAACAGAAGGAAATGCAACTTTCTCACAGAAAAAACAACTGATCTGGAAAAAAAAAGATCAAGGAGAAAAACAAGAGTCACCAGAGCACCCAAAGTCCTGACTGAAACAAGAACCTAGAGGCCTTCTACTGTCAGATGCCTTAAAAGAAAGCTGCCCATGTCGCTTGGGGCCAGAAGGCAAAGAGGAGAGGGAAAGAAGCCGCTGGTCCTTGCACTTGCTTCTTGAAAGAGACCCCCAAATGAAAACCCCATGGAAGCTGGCAGTTGGGCAGGACCCCAGTCAAGGCAGCAGTCACCATGCTCCAGGAGGAGAGGACTGGGAATGAGGCAAAGGGGATCATCTGAGGAGCCCTGAAAGGGGAAAATGGACCCTGAGGGAACAGAGGGCCTCCAAGCATCCCCAGTGAAAAGAAGAGCACAAACATTTAGGTAGAGAAATGTATTTCACTCCACCAGGAAATAGAGGAGGGAAAGGGGAGAAGTGCAGAAGAGGGAGCAGAGGAAGGACAGACATTCAGGTTTGAACTCAGGTTTTCCTAACTCCAGTCCAGTTCTTCAGCTGCTGTGAGGGTCTAGTTTTGTCGTAATATACTCAACAGAACAACCACCCAACCAGATCTAACCCTTCAAAAGCCTGATCTCCAATAACCCTTAAGGTAAGTCCTAGAGCATTATTATCTCCATTTGACAGATGAGGAAACTGAGTCCCATTCCCTGCCCATCAGGCCTCTCATCCCACTAGAGAACACTGAATTTTGTCTACCAGGAAAGTCTGTGGACTTGCTGGGGAACAGCCCTAATCACTTCCAGAAATTGAAGTTGAATTGCTTAGAATAGGGTGAGTTCAATTGTCACCTGACTCCAGAGCTGCAGAGCCCAGGACGGAGGCAGGTAAAGATTAGAGAAAGGCACGAGTCATAGGAGAACCCCCCTCCCAGGGATGGCACAGCCTGACCATCCACCTCCCCTGCCTCACCTCTCTGGATGGCTTTATGCAGCAGGCTCCACCCATTCTTGTCCACCATGTCAACATCCGCTCGGTGGCTCACCAGGGTGGTAGCAATGCTCTCCAGTCTTCGAGAAAGGGCGAGATCTAAAGCGAGATCTCCATTGGGATCCAGCTCATTCAGCTTCAAGGGCAGCTATTACAAACAGTTGAGTGGGTGAGCAATCATCAAGGACACAGCACACACCAATCCCAGGGGTTCTTGCCTCTGATCCAGGCAGCCAGACAGAGGAGTTCGGACAATGCGTGTACACGTCGCCTATCTCACCTGGCACCTGTTCCCCTGGGGGGCCCTCTGCCCCTCCTCCCCCTTCTCGCCTCCGGGTCTTCAGGGTGGGCAGTCAGTACCTGGGCATCCATCTCAATGAGGTACAGGAAGACAACATCCTCACGCTCCAGCCGGATGGCTTTGTGAAGTGGATGTTGTGTCTTGGATCGGATCATCTGGTAGAGCAACTGGGCGCTCATACTGCTAAAGTCCTCCTTACTCAGATCGTCCTGTGGAGGAAACCAATGCATGAGCCAGAGACCCTGGCAGCTTGCCTGGCCCCCTACGCCACCACCTGGAGACCTCGGAGGCAGGAGGCTGGAACAGCAAGCCCAGAGGCATCCTCCCCTTCTCTCTTTCCAAAGCAGAGAGGTGAACAACTTCTTTTTTAAAAATATATTTTATCAGTTTTCCTATCATTTATCAGCAGTTTCTACCTATCATTTTTTGCAAGGTTTTGAATTTTACAATTTTTCCCTACCCTCCTTTCCTTCCCCACCTCCCACAGAAGGCAGTCTTAGTCCTTTCATGGTATACATTGCTCTCACTTGAATGTGATGAGAGAGAAATCAGATGCTTGAGGAGAAAATAAAATATTAGAGATAGCAAAATTATGTTGTACATACGATATGACATTTTTTTTTTTTAAATTGTAGGTAACAGTCCTTGGTCTTTGTTCAAACTCCACAGTTCTTTGGTATTCTCCATCACAGAGTCCCAAATTGTCCCTGAATGTTGCACTGATGAAATAAGCATGTCCATCAAGGTTGATCATCCCCCCCATGTTGTTAGGGTGTACATTGTTCATCTGGTTCTGCTCATCTCACTCAGCATCAGTTCATGCAAATCCCTCCACGCTTCCCTGAAATCCCATCCCTCCTGGTTTCTAATAGAACAATAGTGTTCCATGATATACATATACCACAGTTTGTTAAGCCATTTCCCAATTGATGGACAGCACCTCAATTTCCAATTCTCTGCTACCACAAACAGGGTTCCTATAAATATTTTTGTACAAGTGGTGTTTTTACCTTTTTTCATAATCTCTTCAGGGTATAGACCCAGTAGTGGTATTGCTGGATCAAAGGTTATGCACATTTTTATTGCCCTTTTTTACCCTTTTTCATCACCTTTTCAGGGTATAGACCCAAAAGTGGTATTGCTGGATCAAAGGAGATGCAATATTTTTGTTGCCCTTTGGGCGTAATTCCAGATTGCTCTCCAGGAAAGGTTGGATGAATTTGCAAGCTCCACCAACAATGCACTAGTGTCCTAGATTTCCCACATCCCTTCCAACATTGATCATTGTTCTTTCTGGTCATATTGGCCAGTCTGATAGGTGTGAGATGGTGAGGGAACAACCTCTTGACTTGCTTTAAGAATAATTCCAGACCAAATAAGGAATGGAGAACAGTATAAATTGCAAAGTGGATGATTTAGACTATGTTAAATTAAAATGCTTTTGTGTTAATAAAACCAACACAGTCAAGATTGGAAGGAAAATAGAAAGCTGGGAAACAATATTCATAGCTAGTGATTCTGATAAAGGACTCATTTCTAAAATATAGAGAACTGAATCAAAGTTATAAGATTACAAGTCATTCCCCATCTCACAGATGGTGAAAGAATATGAACAGGCAGTTTTCAGATGAAGAAATTAAAACTATATGTAGTTATATGAAAAAATGTCCTAAATCACAATTATTAGAGAAATTCAAATAAAACAACTATGAGATATTACCTCATATCTATCAGACTGGCTGAAATGAAAAAAAGAAAAACGATCAAAATTGGAGAGGATGTGGGAAAAGTGGGACATTAATGCATTGTTGGTGGAGTTCTGAACTGATCCAACCATTCTGGGGAGCAATTTGGAACTTTACCCAAAAAGCAATAAAATTAATCATATCCTTTGACCTATCAATACTATACTAGGACTATATCCAAAAGAAATCAGAAAAAACAGGAAAAATCTCACATGTCCAAAGTATTTATAGCAGCTCTTTGGAAATTGAGGGGATGCCTATCAATTCAAGAATGGATGAAAAAGTTATGGTATATGAATGCTGTGAGGCCTTTAGAGAAGAAAGAAAAGAACTTGACACTCAGCGAAGGGAGCAGAACCAAGAAAACATTGTACACATTAACAACAACACTGTGAGTTGAACAACTAGGATGGGCATAGCTCCTCTCAGTAGTTCAGAGGTCAAGGACAACTCTTGGGAGACCATTCATATCCAGAGGGGAAAACCACAGAGTCTAAATGCATACTATGTTCACTTTTTTAAAAAGATGACAAGTTTGGTTTCTGTAGGCTGTAGGTTATTTAGGGAAAAGGCAAATCCAAACAAGGATGGCCTGTCCTCTGCTCTCCTTTTGGTGACTTCATCAGTCCCAACTCAATTATCTCTAGGCAGCTGATTCCCAGACCAACACAGGGGATCCTGACATCACCAACTGCCTACTGAGCATTCCAAATCACACATCTGATGGGCATCTTAAATAAAACTCATTCTTTCCCCCCAAATACATCGCCATTTGAGGTAGCCTCCCCGATCACTACCCTCTGTCTCTTTTCCACTTGGACTGCAGCGGTGTGCTCATTGTCTCTCTTTGGCTCTCCACTCCCTTCTCCCACAACTCAGCAGACAAAGGAACCTTCCCAAAGTGCTGCTGGTCTGACCATGCTGCTGCCCTGGTCAACAGGCTCCAAGAGTCCACTCCTAACCAATAAAATTGATAAACCTCTAGTTAATTTAATTTAAAAAAGAAGAAAACCAAATTGCTAGTATCATAAATGAAAAAGGTGAACTCATCACCAATGAAGAAGAGATTAAAGTAATAATTTGGAATTATTTTGTCCAACAATATCCCAATAAATTTGATAATCTAAGTGAAATGGATGAATATTTACACAAATATAAGTTGTCCAGGTTAAATGAAGAGGAGATTAAATACCTAAATAACCCTATCTCAGAAAAAGAAATTCAACAATTGAACTCCCTAAGAAAAAAATCTCCAGGGCTATATGGATTCACAAGTGAATTCTATCAAACATATAAGGAACAATTGGTTCCAATTCTATATAAACTCTTTGGAAAAATAGGTGAAGATGGAACTCTGCCTAACTCTTTTTATAACACCAATATGGTGCTGATATCTAAACCAAGAAGAGTTAAAACAGAGAAAGAAAATTATAGACCAATCTCTCTAATGAATATAGATGCAAAAATCTTAAAATCTTCGCAAAACGATTACAGGAAATTATCACTAGGAAAATACACTATGACCAGGATTTATACTAGGAATGCAGGGTTGGTTCAAAATTAGGAAAACTGTATTATTATCTATATCAATAACAAACCTATCAGAAATCTTATGATTATATCAATAGATGTGAAAAAGCCTTTGACAAAATACAGCACCCATTCCTACTAAAAACATTAGATAATATAGGAGTAAATGGACTGTTTCTTAGAATGATTAGCAGTATCTATCTGAAACCATCAACAAGCATTATATGCAACAGGGATAGGCTTAGAGACATTTCCAATAAGATCAGGGGTGAAACAAGGATACCCATTATCACCATTACTAGTCAATATTGTGTTAGAAATGTTAGCTTTAGTAATAAGAGAAGAGAAAGAAATGGAAGGAATTAGAATTGGGCAGGAAGAGACAAAACTCTCACTCTTTGCAGATGACATGATGGTATACCTAGAGAATCCTAAAAAATCATCTAAAAACTACGAGAAACAATAAGCAACTTTAGCAAAGTCGCAGATAGAAAATAAACCCTCATAAATCCTCAGCATTTCTATAGACAACAAGTAAGTTACAGCAGTAAGAGCTAGAAAGAGTACCTTCCTGCACTGTACTCTACTGGGCAGCAACTGTCCTTCCACCTTTCCACTCTAATTTTTTGTGGGCACCTGTGTTATACTGTATACAAAGTTTGATATATACATAAATATACTTATAACACTTTTATATATCTCATAACTATACACAAATTATATGTAAAAGTTGTTTGCATATAGAAATATATCTCTGTAGGTGTGCATCAATTCTAAATGTGTATGTGTGTGGGTGTGTGTAAAAACTCCCCTTCTGAGCACTTAAGGACAACACTCCATCTCTAGACTCATCCCCAAGCTGTTCCCCCAGCCCAGTGCCCTCTCTTCTCACTGCTTAAGCAGTCAACCAATCAATCAGCATTTCTTAACCCTGTGCTATACATATATTCCTATGTATACAAACACAAAAGAGAGCCCCCGACTTTAAGGGGGAGTAAACATACAAAAGGAAGTTGCCAAGTGAGGAAGGTGGGGTGTAGGGCTGAAGGGGAAAAGCCCACAGTGGAGACGGTGAAGACTTGATGCTGTCAAACTAAGTTTATTCAACTTCAATGACATGGAAGGAAGCAAGGGATTGTCTTGTTTTACTTCTGCAGCCTAAAGGAATGACTATGACTGCAGCATGTCAATGGTGACTCAGTTTTTTCTACAGGAAGCATCGGGAGAATGCTCAGTTCAGGGTTATTTTTCTGCCCCCTGAACCTGGGCTTAGAGCACCACATAAAACCAGCATCCTGGTAGATTATTTCAGCAGCGATGCCTACCACCCAAACTCAAACCCCAAAAAACCAAAACTACCTTCTCCCAGAACATTTCCTCTGACCACAGGAATTCCCAGATGACAGAAACAGCAAAGATGAGAGAGGGAGCAGAACTTACCCAGTGGCTGGCAATGATTTCTGCACAATAATTCATCAAAGTGGTAGCATTCAATTCTTCTGCAGTTTGATAGAAACGGATACAATTCCTTACATTGACTAAGGACATGACTCCTTTCTCACATCTGCCCAAAGAAGCAGAACAGTGACGATCAGTATCATGAGATAAGAAGCTCTCTCAAATTGCACCTCTCTAAAACAAAAGAGCCAAAATGATATGTTATGAAAATAAATTGTTGCCCTTTTTGTGAAAATCAAGATCTGGTAAAGCAAAGATGTCTACTGTTACCACCAGTATTTTACAATGCTAGAGATGCCGGTTATATGAACGAGTTGAGAAAAACCAGATGGACTAAGGGCAGACAAAAAGAAGTAATTCTGTGTATCATCTACAAAACCAATAGGAAGAGCTAAAAAGGTAAATTCCATTTAAAATAACTACAGATTGTATAAAACTCTTGAGAGTCTATAGATCAAGAAAAACACAATTACAAAAATCACTCTTTTTATTTCTTTAAATATTTCCCAATTACATGTAAAAAATTTTAACAATCAGTGTTTAAAATTTTGAATTCCAAATTCTCTCTCCCTCCCAACTTTGCTTCCTCCTTGAGAAGGGAAACAATTTGATTTTGATGATATATTTCCCATCATTTGGTGATAATATTTCTATAGTAGCCATTTTGCAAAAGACAACACAAACAAAATAAAAATAAAGCTTTAAAAAAGTGTACTTCAGGGTGGAGCCATGATGGCGACAAGAGAGGATCTTCTCTTAGGTGCTCTCTCGTAAAACTTATAAACTAAGGACTCTAACTAAATTTTCAAGAGACAGAACCCACAGAGGGACCTAGTGAGGCAGTTCTCCTACTCAAGGTAACCTGGAAAAGTGCAGAAAGGCTCTGCTCCCCGGGGTCGGAGGGGTGGCCTGCCAGAGGGGTGGCCTGCTAGAGTGAAAGAACTTAAGCCTCCCAGAGGCAGTCCCAGGGCAGTTTCCTGACCTAGGCCTGGGGAGGACCAGGCACAAGTTGGGGCAACAGCGGGGGACCTCTGCCAGAGCGAGCACGTGAAGCCCAGCCCTCAGGGCACACAGACAGCAGCTTGGCCAAGGTAGTCCAGATTCAGGAAACAGAAGCAGGCAGAGTGGGTAAGCAGGAGACCCCATGGCATGAGCATGCTGAGCATAGGGAGGAAGTGGAGAGAGACTGCTGAGTTCTGTCCTCTGCCCCTGGAACAGGACACTGGGGCTCTGACCACATTCAGATCCTGATCGCAGTCTAGGCCCCCCCGACCTCAGCCCTGTGGCAGAGGGGGGCGCTTATGGTCATTAACAGACCAGGAGGGAGGACAGAGCCTCTCACACTGAGACCATTGTGGGAGTGTCCCAAAACCTCAGGAAGCACCCCAAAAACAGGCTAAGGCTGGGAAAATGAGCAAACAAAGAAACAAGAGGAAGACCATTGAGAAATATTTTGCCTGTGAGCCCAAGAAGGATCAAAACACTCAGTCTGAAGATGAGGAAGCACAAGCTCATACATCTGAAGACTCCAAGAAAAACAGAAATTGGGCTCAGGCTATGACAGAGCTCAAAAAAGACTTTGAAAATCAAATGAGGGAGTTAGAAGAAAAACTGGGAAAAGAAAGGAGAGAGATGCAGGAAAAACATGAAAATGAAGTCAGCAGCTTAGTCAAGGAAATCCAAAAAAATGCTGAAGAAAATAGCATGTTAAAAACCAGCTTAGGTCACATGGATAAAACAGTTCAAAAAGTTATTGAGGAGAAGAATGCTTTAAAAAGCAGAATTGGCCAGATGGAAAAAGAGATAAGAAAACTCTCTGAGGAGAACAAATCCTTCAGACAAAGAATGGAAATCAGAGAGATTGCTGAATTACGAGAAATCAGGACTCAATACTTCAAAACCAAAAGAATGAAAAATTAGAAGAAAACGTGAAACATCTCATTGAAAAAACAACTGATATGGAAAACAGATTTAGGAAAGATAATTTAAAAGTTATTGGAATAGCTGAAAGTCATGATCAGGAAAAGAGCCTTGACATCATTTTCAAAGAATTACTACAGGAAAATTGCCCCGATATTCTAGAAGCAGAGGGCAAAATAGAAATGGAGAGAATCCACCGATCCCCCCGAGAAAGAGAACCCAAAAAACCAACCCCCAGGAATATTATAGCCAAGTTCTAGAACTCACAAGTCAAAGAGGAAATATTACAAGCAGCCAGAAGGACACAGTTCAAATATCATGGAGCTGCAGTCAGGATCACACAGGACTTAGCAGCAGCTACACTGGAAGCTTGTAGGGCTTGGAATATAATATACCAGAAGGCAAGAGAGCTTAGAATGCAACTGAGAATCAACTACCCAGCAAAAATGAATCTCCTCTTCCAAGGAAAAAGATGGACTTTCAATGAACCAGGGGAATTTCAAATGTTCCTGTTGGAATGGCCAGAGCTGAACAGAAGGTTTGATCTTCAGATACAGGACTCAGGTGAAGCATAGAGGGAGAAGGGGAAAATATGAAGGACTTAATGATGATGAACTACATGTATTCCTGTATTGAAAAATGACACTGATAAGACTCATATGAACCTTCTCAATTAACAGAGCAGATAGAAGGAGATTTTATAGATGAAGCACAGGAGAAAGCTAAATTTGAAGATAAAATATTATGTAAAAATAGAGTCAATAGAAAAAAAAAGGGAAATGTAATGGGAGAAAGAAAAAGGAAAGAGGGAATAGGCCAAGATATTTCATGTAATAAAATTTTCCTTTGTTACAATGAGCTATTGCAATGATATGGAAGGGGGGAAGGCAAGGGGAAATTAGGGAATCTTTGCTCTCATCAGAGGTGGCTAGGAGAGGAAACAGCAAATATACTCAATGGGGTATAGGCATCTGGAGTAAGAAGGGGGGGGGGGACAGGGGGAAGGGGTGGAGATGTGAATAAAGGAGGAGAGGATGGACCATGGGGGGAGAGTGGTCAGATATAACACATTTTCTTTTTTACTTCTTGCAAGGGGCTGGGATTGGATGGCCTGTCTGGGACCATTGGGCCAGGTGGATGCTGGGCCTAAGGGGTGGTATGGGGGCTTGGGGCCTCTTGGCCACAGGGCCAAGGATCTGTCTGCTGTGCCACTCAGCTACCCTACAGCAGAGTCAGAGTGAAAGGAGAGAGAAAATATAGTACATGGTAGTGGAGAAATACAAAAGGATGGAGTTGTGATCAGCAATGGCAACAGTGAAAAAATATGGAAGTAACTTTTGTGATGGACTTATCATAAAGAATGTGATCCACGGATGACAGAGTTGGTGGTGTTGGAACACAGACAAGCATATTTTTCATTATTATTATTATTATTTTGGGGAGGGTGCAGGACAAATGGGGCTGGTTGGCCTGCCTGGGGCCGCGTAGCAGGGTGATCATTGGGTGTCTGAGGCCGGATTTGGACCCAGGTGCTCCTGGCTCAAGGGCTAGTGCTCTATCTGCCACCCAGTTGCCCCTACTATTATCACTATTTTATTTTAGGTCTTTTTTTTTTCTTTTTTTGGTTTTTGCAGGGCAGTGGGGTTGGGGTGGCTTGCATGTCCACGGCTGGGTTATTGTTGGGTGTATGGGGCCAGATATGGGCTCGGGTGCTCCTGGCTCCAGGGCTAGTGCTCTGTCCACTGCTCCAACCTGGCCATACCTACAATTATTACTATTATTTTTTTTAATTTTAATTTTAATTTTTTTCTCTCCCCTTTATCGCTCAAGCAAGCCTATATTTTTGGGGGGAGGGGTATTTTGTTTATTCTTAAACAAGAATATTTTATTAATGTATAAAAAACATTATTTGTACAAAATGAGAATAAATAAATATTAAAAAAAAAAAAGTGTAGTTCAATCCATACCAGAATCTATCAGTCCTCTCCCAGGAGATGAAAAGAATGTTTTATCATGGATCCTTTGGACAACTGTCTTGGACCACTGTCTTAAGAAGAGTAGTTAACTTTTTCAGTTACTGTTACAATATTACTATTGCTGTGTACATTATTTTCCTGGCTCTGCTCATTTCATTCATATAAATATTCCCAAGATTTTCTGAAACATTCTGCTCATCATTTCTTAGAACACAATAGTATTTCATTGGAGCGTCTAGGTGGAGCAATGGATAAAGCACCGGCCCGAGAGTCAGGAGGACCTGAGTTCAAATCTGATCTCAGACACTTAATAATTACCTAGCTGTGTGGCCTTGGGCAAGCCACTTAACCCCAATGCCTTGCAAAAAAACCTTAAAAAAACTAAAAAATAAATATTATTCCATCAATTTTCAATTCCTTGCCACCACAAAAGAGAGCTGCTATAAATATTTTTGTACAAACAGGTTCTTTTTCCTGTTCTCTGATTTCTTTGGGATACAGAAATAATAGGGGTACTGCTCAGTCAAAAGGTATGCACAATTTTATAGCCCTTTGGTTCTAGTTCCAAAGTATTCTCCAGTTTGGTTGGAGTACATCACAACTCCATCAGCAGTGCATTAGTTGCCAAATTTTCCTACCTCCCCTCAAGTATTTATTATCTCCCTTTTCTGTCATGTTAGACAATCTGTTAGATCTGAAGTGGTATACCAAAGTTATTTTAATATGCATCTTTCCAGTCAGTAGTAATTTAGAGCATTTTTATGTGGTCATTGACAATTTTGACATTTTTCTTTTTGAAAACTGTCTATTCACATCCTTTGGTCATTTATCAACTACAGAATGGCTCTGATTTTTGTAAATTTGGCCCGGTGCCTTATATAGCTAGAAAATGAGGCTTTAATGGAGAAAATTGCTGCAAAACTTTTCCCAGTTTCTGTTCTCCTTCTAATTTTGGCTGCATTTTGTTTGTGCAAAATCTTTTTGGTTTCATGGAACCAGAATTTCCATTCTACTTCCCATAATCCCCTCCATTTCTCATTTGGTCATAAACTTTTCCCTTATCCAGGGAACTGAGAGATGGTTTTTCCATGCTCTCCTAATTTGTTTATGGTCTCACCATTTATGGCTAAATCATATGTCCACTTAGACCTTTTATCTTGGTATATGGTATGAAGAATTAGTCTGTCAAATTGCTTTACACTTTCCTCAGTAATTTTTGTCAAATGTTAAGGTTACAATGGTCATTTACTACTCTGTACTGTATACTTGATGTATTCCACTGATCCACCATCTTTTTCTTAGCCAGTACTAGATTGCTCTACTGAGGCCTGCATTGTAACATCGTTTAAAATTAGGGGCAGCTAGGTGGCGCAGTGGATAGAGCACCGGCCCTGGAGTTAGGGGTTCCTGAGTTCAAATCAGGCCTCAGACACTTAATAATTACCTAGCTGTGTGGCCTTGGGCAAGCCACTTAACCCCATTGCCTTGCAAAAAAAAAATATAGTTTGAAATCTGGAACTGCTCATCTGCCTTCTGTAACATTTTTTCCCACTGATTCCCTTGATATTTATTCTTGAACTTTTGCTCTTGCAGATGAATTTTACATTTTTTCCAACTCTTTAAAATAATTATTAGGTAGTTTGATTGGTATGTCATTGAATAATAATGAGTTAACTTAGGTGAAATTAGGGTTAGGGTTATTATGTTGACTCAGCCTGCTAAATCACAAAGACTTATTTCTTCATTTGTCTAGATCTGTTTCTGACTGAGAGGCACTCTATAATTTTGTTTATACAGTCCCTGGGTTTGTCTTGGCAGGCAGACTCTCAAGTGTTTTAAATTGTCTGCAGTTATTTTGAATAGAATTTTTCTATCTCTTCCTGCTGGGTTTTGTTGGCAGTATATAAAAATGCTGATGACATGTGGATTTATGTTACATCCTGCAACTTTGCTGAAGCTGCTCACCATTTCAACAAGTTTTATTAGTTGATTCTCTAGCATTCTCAAGTACCATCATCATTTCATCTGCAAAGGTAGAGTTTTGTTTCCTTGTTGCCTATTCTTATTCCTTTAGTTTCTTTTTCTTGTCTTACTGCTATAGCTGGCATTTATAGTATAATATTGAATAATAGTCGTGATAATGAACATCTTTGCCTCACTTCTGATCTTATTTGGAAAGCTTCTAGTTTAACCCCACTACAGAAAATGCTTGTTCTTCATTTTAGATAAATTCATTTATTCCTATGCTGTTTATTGTTTTTAATAGGAATGGGTGTGGTATTTTATCAAAAGTTTTTTTTCCGCATCTACTGATAAAATCATATAATTTCTGGTTTTGTTACTGATATGGTCAATTATGCTAATATTATCATAATAATAAAACAGCCCTGCATTTCTGGTACAAATTCCACCTGGTTATAGCATATGGTCATTGCTGTAATATCCTTGCTAGGATTTTATTTAAATTTTTTACATATATATTAAGGAAATAGGTCTATAGTTTTATTTCTGTTTTTGTTTTCCTTGGTTTAGGAATTAAAATCATATTTAGGTCATAAAATGAATGTTAGGACTCCTTTATTTTTTTTAATCTATTTTTTCCAAATATTTTACTGGGATTAATTGTTCCTTAAATGTTTAGTAGAATTCACTTGTGAATCCATTCTGGTTCTGGGGATTTTTTCCTTAGGGAGCTCACTGATGGCAAGTTCAATTTCTTTTTCTAAGATTGGGTTTTTTAAGAATTTTATTATCCTCCTCTGTTAATCTGGGCAGTTTACAGTTCTGTAAAACATTCATTTCACTGAGATTGTCAGTTTTACTCATGGATAATTGGAAAAATATCTCCTAATAATTGTTATTTTCATCTTGATATTTTTACCCTTTTCATTTTTGACGCTAGCAATTTAATATTTTTTTAAATAAAATTAACCAATGGCTTACTTTGTTTTTTTCATAAACTAAGTTAATTTGCCAATTCAATGTTGCTGTTTTTTACTTTGAATTTTATTAATCTCTCTTTTGATTTTCAGAATTTTCATTTTGGTTTTTAATTGAGAATATTTAATTTGTTCTTTTTCTATTTTTTTGCATACCCAATTTATTGATCTGCTCTTTCTTTTACCTTATGGGTTTACAGACATAAATCTCTCTAAATTATTATTACCTTGGCTGCCTTCCACAAATTTTTTGGATGTTGTCTCATTGACATTCTCTTTAATGAAATTATGGATTGTTTCTATGATTTATTCTTTGATCTACTCATTTCTGGGGATTAGATCATTTAGTTTCCAATTAGCATTTAATCTATGCCTCCAATATCCTTTATTAAATGTAATTTTTATTGCATTGTGGTCTGAAAAAGATACATTTCTACTTTTCTTGGTAGTGATGCTTTTATGCCCTACTGCATGGTCAATTTTTGTGAAAGAATAAGATATACTCCTTTCTATTCTCATTCAATTTTTCTTAGACATCTATTATATCTAACTTTTCTAAGATTCTGTCTCCATGACTTTCTTATTTATTTTATGGTAAGATTTATCCAGCTCTGAAAGGGAAAAGTGGAGGTCCTCCACTACTCTACCTTTATTATCTGTTTTCCCCTAAAACTCAATTTCAATTTTCCTTTAAAAATGTGGATGCTCCTGGAGTCAGAAGTAGCTGGGTTCAAATCCGGTCTCATATACTTAATAATTACCTAGCTGTGTGACCTTGGGCAAGCCACTTAACCCCATTTGCCTTGCAAAAACCTAAAAAAAAAAAAAATTTAGGGGTGGCTAGGTGGTGTAGTGGATAAAGCACTGGCCTTGGAGTCAGGAGTACCTGGGTTCAAATCTGACCTCAGACACTTAATAATGACCTAGCTGTGTGGCCTTGGGCAAGCCACTTAACCCCATTTGCCTTGCAAAAATCTTAAAAAAAAAAAAAGAATTGAAAAATGTGGATACTATGCCATATGGTAGTCCTTAGCAAGGTATGAATGGCCCTTTTACACCTTTTTAATTAGGTCTACTTCTGATTTTGCTTTTGTCTGAGATCATGATTACTACCCCTGCCTTTTTTACTTTAGCTGATGTGCATTAGATTCTGCTCCAGTTCTTTATTTTAACTCTGCGTGTGTCTTGTTGTTTTAAGTATGTCTCTTGTACACAAATATATTGCTGGATTCTATTTTTCTTATACATTCTGCTGTCTGCATCTGTTTATGGGTGATTTTATGATTCACAGTTATGTCTAATCTGTGGATTGCCCCTCATCCTAGTTTCTTCTCTTTCATCCTTCTCTCTCTTTTTTACCTTGTCCCTCTTCTAAAATCAAGAGGGGGTGGCTAGGTGGCGCAGTGGATAGAGCACCGGCCCTGAAGTTAGGAGTACTTGAGTTCAAATCCAACCTCAGACACTTAACAATTGCCTAGCTGTGTGGCCTTGGACAAGCCACTTAATCCCATTGCTTTGCAAAAAAAAAAAAAAAAAAAAGAAATATAACGTCTAGGCTTCTTCTTTGTTCATGGCTTAGACAGTCCAGTAATTTCTAAATGATCTCTCCTTGATTTGTGTTCCAATGAGATATTTTACATTTTATTCTATTTTTTCATTTTATTGTTTCTTGATGCCTCATGCAGTCATTAGTTTCTACTTGTACAATTCTAATATTTAAGGAATTATTTTTTTGAGTGAGCTTTTCTACCTTTTTTTTCCATTTGGCCAATTTTCCTTTTTGAAAAAAATTTTACAATATTCCCCCAATCTCACTTCCCTCCCCCACAGAAGGCAGTCTGTTAGTCTTACAATTTTTCTTTTTAAAGACTTATTTCTTTTAACATTTTTGGTGCCTCTTTTACCAAGCTGTCAACTGTCCTTCAACTATTTTCTTGCACTGCTTATTTCTTTTCCCAATTTGACCTCTACCACTCTAATTTGATTTTGAAAATAATTTTTTAATCTCATCCAAGAATTCTTACTTGGGCTTATGTAGAGTTCACATTTTTTTAGGCTTTGTTCACGGCTATTTTTTCATCATTGAGTTTAAATCTTGGTCTTCCCTGTCACCACAGTTGCTTTTTCTAAAAGTTTTTTGCCATTGCTGTTTGGCCATCTTCTAGACTATTACTTGACTTTAATGCTATGTTAATCTTGATTTTCTTGCCAGGGTCGGGCTGGGGCAGGCAAGGAAGGAACTGCCCCAAATTTCAGGTTTTAGCACTACTCTTTTCAGAGCTAGTTCTAAAGGATCTGCAAGCTTTCAATTCAAACCGGGGAAAGGTGTGATCATTGCTTTCCTGGTTGGTGCTCTAGCCCTTCCCTAGGAAAGGCTCCTAATCACATGTACTTATAATATAATGTTCAATCGCTCCTTCTCTCTCCAGAGGCTATGAAGCATCCTGGAAATTGGATGGCCCTTGGCAGCATCTAGAAGTTCCTTTTTAACATCCCAAACAAGTGGTCTCCCAGACTCTGCTCCAACACCTGACTTGGGGAAGGCCCAGGTCCAGCCCCACCCCAAGCCCTGCCTGTGGGAGGCATCACATTGGGACAACTATCCCAGCTGAGAAGGCTTTCCTGCTATTTCAGCCTCCATATCATCTCTCTCAAGTCATCCCTTCTTCTCTGATTCTCTATTTCTGTATCCCAGGCCCTTCCTCTTGACATTGGCCCATCAGCCCATCAGCCCATCCTTACCCAGGGGCTGGGCCTCATGCTTCTACCTGCAGCTCTTAGTCCTTGTGCACCTCAGGAAGCTCCTGACCAGGTCACTCTTCTTCAACATGGACTTCAGGAATTCTCCCTTAACCTCTCCCTGGATGCTGCTCGCAGGCCAGCCTCCTGCCTACCCTCCACCTCCAGGCCCTATCTTCTTCCACCAGGGAGTGTCCACCCTCCCAAACTACTTCACAGAGATTAGGTGGACTCAGTTCACGCTGGGGTGTGTGTCATAGTTTGACTCTAGCTCTGTGTGGCTCAGAGACCAGATTTGTTTAGTGCAAAGGAGCTGCCTAATAAGCAGCCGTCACATCTTTGCTCCTAGAGAACGTGTAACTTCACAGACACTGGGGATGGGTCACCCCTTCTCAGTTCTCCCTTCTAGCTGGATGAATTAATACCCTTCTTTCTAAATTATTTCAGATCTGGATTTTGTTCTTAGTTAAAAATTGCCATTATGCAGAGCAGATGGAAGCAACGCATGGACTGAAGGTTGTTATCTTGTTACTATCTGATTATATTTAACATCTATTGATTAGAAAAAAGTGAATTCAAGAGTTGAAATTCATCATCTCACCTAACAATACTTTTTGTTCTTTGTTTAGTGAGAAGTTCAAGTGTTCTGTTTGTGTGGTCACATCAAGTTCGTAAGAAAAAGGAGGATCTTTTAAAGTGGTATTTCCTGTAGACTTTTTAAAAGGCCATGACCGGGGCAGCTTGGCAGCTAGATAAAGCACCAGTCCTGGAGTCAGGAGGACCCAAGTTCAACCAACCTCGGACACTTAATACCTACCTAGCTGTGTGACCTTGGGCAAGTCACTGAACCCCACTGCCTTGCAAAAAACAAAAAATAAAAAAATAAAAAAAGCCATGACCTCTAGCTCCACCAGCAGGACTTCCCCAAGCTCAGTCCCTCCTGAGTGACTGGACCAGGAGCCCCCTTGAGCTCTCCTTGAACCCCAGGCTGTTTCCAGGGAATCTGTGACTCACCTTTCCCGCAGAAGTTGTAGTTGGAAGCGGTTTGCCAGCCTCATCAACTCTGTCAGGAAGACGTCATCTTCCTTGAGCTCCAAGTCATCAGTGTAGACCCAGCGAAGCAAGGCCATTGTCACCTCAGGGTTAGCATCTGGGTAAGAAAAAAGCAGCTCAGCAGAACCAGGAGAACAGCATGTGATAATCAGCTCTGATGGGCTTGGCTCCCCTCAGCAATACACCGATCCAGAACAATTACAGAGGCCTCTTGACAGAAAATGCCATCCCCAGCCAGAGAAAGAACTATGGGACATGCTGAACGCAAGGTGCTTTCCCTCTTTAATTTGCTCTTTATTTTTTCCTTCTCATGGTTTCTCCCTTTTGTTGCTGCTGCATTCACAGCATGACTAATATGAAAATATGTGTAGCATGATTGTACAAGTGTAACCTGTACCTGTACATCACTCTGCTTGCTATCTTTGGAAAAGGAAGTGGAGGAAGAAAATCTTATTAAAAAATGAATGCCGAAAACTACACGGAACTGGAAAAATAAAATACTATTAAGTAAAAAAAAAAAGAAACAGGAGCTCATAAAAACCAATTGAGCCAAAAGCCTTTTGGAGGAGCCTGCTAACAGCTGGGATGGAAGCCACACCCTTCTTCCTGGGTCCCCCACTCCTGGAGCTCAGGAAGATTTCAGTTCTAATTCAGTCTCAGGTATTTATGTATGGTAGGACCCTAGACAAGTCACACCGCCTCATCCAGGGACCATCTGCTGGGCTCATGTGGATGGAAGGGCGCATTTGCCTTTCAAGAAATCTATGTAAGGGGAGCTAGGTGGTGCAGTGGATAGAGCACCAGCCCTGGAGTCAGGAGGACCTGAGTTCAAATCTAACCTCAGACATTTAATAATTACCTAGCTGTGTGGCCTTGGGCAAGTCATTTAGCCTCATTGCCTTGCAAAAACTAAAACAAAACAAAACAAAAAAGGAATCTCTGTGAAGTCTTCAACTTGGTATCTGGTCCATAGTAGTTGCTTTAAAAATGCTTCATCCCCTCCCTCTTTCCCCTGTTTTATACATGAAGAAACAGAAGCAGTCCCAATGAAGTGACTTGTCCAGGGTCACACAGTCAGTAAGCATTTGAGGCAGGATTTGAACCCAGATCTTCCTCACTCCAACTGGGCCAAAGAAATAAGTATCATTCTTTCCGACTCCTCCCTCCAGACAAACCCCGCAGTGAGATGTCAGTCACCCTAGGTCTTCTACCCAGCCCATCCCAACCTCCACAATCACAGATCCAGCCCCAGGCCTCTCTTCTGTCACTCTCCCCAAGCATCCCAGTTCCTCTTGGTACATCTCAGTCTGGCTGTCCTTGGGCACACCAAGTCCTCATACTCATCCAGGACACTGTGGCCTTCCTAGTCAGAACCCTATGCTGGCCCCCTCTATGCCACCCTCATCCCCTTACTCTCCTTCGCCTCACATGGCCAGTCTGCTTTCACGTGGTATGGGGTCTACCTTCTCACCACCTCTCTCCACTCACACAATCCCCATCCTCCTCGTGGTCCCTCACCTGAAAGGGGGCAGCAGCTGCTTATGGGGTGGGGGGTTGCCCCAGATCCATCCTCCAATCAGCTGCCACAATGACCTTCCTAAAGCACAGTTCTTACCACACCCCTTCTCCTCATCTCCAGTGGTTCCCTGGGGCTTCCAGGGTCAAAGACAAAATCATCTGGCATCTCCATGTCTTCACCAGCTGGAGGATTGTTGTCTTCCCTGCTCAAGGTTGGGGCCCATCTTTTACCTTCCTTTGCACCCAATAATGTGGCCTGAATAGCCAAGGAAGATTCAGGGAAAGCATGAGAGCCATCCCCACTTAAGCCTGCTGGCCCCAGGTGAGCAGAGGCAGGGGTGGAGGGAGTTAGCCGAGGCTAAGATGAAGCCCTAGCCTCACATTCAGAGCTAGCCAAGACTGGACGACTGACCACATCAGGAAGATGGCAGAGGGGATCCTTTCTGATGCAGGGGTCACATTTGATGGGTTCTAAGAGTTCTTCCAAAGCTGAAAGCAAAAATTTCCAAAGTCTACAAATAGACTCATTTCCACTGGGAGGTCATCCCCTGCCCCTGGAAATGGCCCAGGAAGGACAGGGTAGTGGGTCACTTGTCAGGAAGAAAGACTGGAAGATTAAAGCAGGGGACGGAGGAGATGGAGACTTTAAGTCCCAGTCAACCCTATGAGGCTGTGGTGCCTCTGAGTGGAGCAGTTGTCCTCAGTCCCCTAGAGGGTCCTCTCAAGCTTCACTGGGGAAACCTGGCTAAACAACAGTATAGGTGGCTCAGAAAGATCCCACTAAGTCCACTCATGCTGGTGCTGCCCCAGGTTCTCCTTTCTTAAATGGAACCATGCATAGACATGCTCTAACAGTCACTGGCCTCAGGAAGCTCCTTTGGCCCCAGCAGGTTCTGCATTAAGGGTGGGCAACCAAGCAGCACATTTTGTTCCTGTGCTAGACTCCAATGAGGTTCACGGCCATCAAAGGACATGTCCCCCACAGGCTTGGGACCAAAAGCCAGCACTGGGACCCAAGTTACTGAAACCTCTTCCCAAAAAGGCTTTCACCAGAAGTATGAAAAGCAAGCCAAGCTGGCCCAGGTCTTGCTAGGCAGAGACTCACCTGAGAGGTCCAGTTCTTCAGTGGAAGCCAGATTAGTCAGACTCCAGTTCTCACTGCGTGCAGCCAACACAAACTTGTGAGCGTTGATGAGCTGATTGCCAACCTTGATTTTCAGGTCACTAGTCAAGGAAAAGAGCCACATGAGCTGAGCACCACAAGGCAACCCCCTAAGTTCAGCTTGTCTGTGGAATCACAAAAGGCTAACTGTCTGTCTAGAAAGCCTTCAGACGCAACAGCTAAACACTCACTGTAGCTGAAAAAAGAGAATATGGGGCTAACCTCCTGCCAGTTCAAAATGTCTTCTATGAGGAAGCCCATGACAGTCAAATGATCGGAACCCTGGAGATTCAGTCATCTTATAGAACTTCACACAGAACAAGCTGAACCACTGGTAAGAAGTTAGCAGGAAAAAGTTGGGGCCCCCAAGCCAGGATGCTCAGAGAGCTTAGAGAAAGGCCTGGCTTTGGGATCAGGGAGACCAAGGCCGTAGGGGCAGAGGAGAGATGGGTGTAAACTAAATTACAAAGGATCTGCCACCTACACCTGCAGAGAGTTTCACATCAATGAAATCACAGGGCCAGAACGAAAAACAGAAGTCAAAGAAGGGATAAAAGCACTCCTGCTTCTGCCAGAACTGCTCCCCCCACCTCCCAATGCCTCAAGTCACATAGCAGAGACCAAATCACCTGACCTTCAAGAGGGATTCATGCTAAGGAGCTAAGAAAGGCTGCAGGGGGGTCTACCAGGGTACATCCTTGCCATCATCCTGCAGGCTCACTCTCTCAAAGGGGGCAGCTAAGAATACCCTATTCTTCTCAAAAAACCCCATTCAGATAGGAAGGCATGGCAGTGTTCCATCCAACCTCAGCCCACAAATGGACAAAGGTTGTTTTCTGCAAGCACGTCACCCAATCAACCAGGCCAGAGGAAGAGCCTCAACACTCCCGTGGTACGGAAGCACAGGAATGGGAGTCGTTTTTAAATCAGAGCTCCTAAAGACCCCAGACCACAAAGACTCTGAGGCACGTCCTATTCTCAACCTGTCTGAAAATGAAAAGCACTTGAATCTCAATAGTAGAATTAGGCTAAGAACTGGGGCTAAAAATAATTTCATCCAATGCCTTTTTTTTAGGTTTTTGCAAGGCAAATGGGGTTAAGTGGGTTGCCCAAGGCCACACAGTTAGATAATTATGAAGTGTCTGAGACCGGATTTGAACTCAAGTCAGGAGGACCCAGGGCTGGTGCTCTATCCACTGTGCCACCTAGTAGCCCCCCAATGTTTTCATTTTAAAGACAATGACAATGAGACCCAGAAAGGGACATGATGTGCCCTTGGTTATCCAGTCATATAGGGAACCCAGATTTCCTGCCTTTCAGATTGATGATCAGTTCTCGGGGATGCCTCAGTGTCTCAGGCATAGAACCCTATCTCATGTCAAGCTCAGACCTAATCTGGGGGGGGGGGCAATCCCCAGCATTGATTTGTCCCCTGACCACTCTTCCCCAAGTATGAAGCCTCTATTCTGACTCCAACCCATTTATGGACATGACTAATGTAGGAAAGGGAATTATTACTTGATGATACATATTTGCTACAGAGGTTTTGTTTTCCCTCTTTTTTTCTTAATGAGCCAAAGGCAGGTGGGAGGGAATTTTTATTCATTGAAAAGATTTAATTTAATTTACATTTTAAAAATGTCATGGAAAGGAATTGGAGGTGGAATGCAAAGGGGGGGCATTTTAAGTTCAGGGAAGATGTGGGGAAAAGCCCAGGGGCTAAAGTACAGAATGTGCCCGTGCCCAGGCCCAGGCTTCCAGGCCAGAAAGGTGGGGCCTGGGGGCCTTCAAACCCAGAAAGCAGTAGAGAACCAGGGAAGAATGGGGAGCAGAGTGGAGGCCAGGTTCCAGCTGAGGGGTAGCCCCCCAGGAGATGCTGGCCAGGTTTAGTCCGCGCTCTGTCCAAGTGCTGAAGGAAGACTTGGGGGCAGAACCCATGGCGTGCCCTTTTATTTCTTCCTCTCGGATTCACTCCTTCCCCCATGTTAGGGTTCGGGCTCCAAACTTTCTGTCTCCTCAAGTCTCTCACTCCTTCTCCCTTTCAACTGAGGGCCAGACAATGGAGGCTACTGGTCATGACATCACCTCCCATGCTCTCATTTCTCCCAGGCCAAGGCCACCCTCCTCTCAGTATCCCTGAGCCCCAGCCCCTCTCCTCTTCTCCAACAGACAGCCCTCTCACCAGATAGACTGGTTCCTTCCCTGCTGCCTCAAACATGCCCACATATTTCCTCCCATCCACAAAAAAGCCTTCCTTCCCCTCTACCATCATCTCCCAGCCCTGTTATCATTCTCCAAAAGAGCAAACTCCTTGGAAAAGCTGCTGAGACCTGTGCCCTCCCGCTGGGTCCCGTTACTCATTCCCTCAACTCTAACCCTCTGATACCACCCTCCTCAAGGCGCAGGCGCTGCCCCACCCGCTTCTTGGACAGCAAAGCAGCCTCGGCTCCCTTCCTTCATTTTGAGGGCTGACTCCTGAGGAGCTTAGAGGCCCCTCAAAGTCCTGGAACTTTCTCAGGCTAAGCCACCCTCATCTCCTCACACTAAAGGTCATAGCTAATAATATCTTGCATTTGTAGAGCCCTTTTAGGATGAGCCCAGGAGGTCTTCTCAACTACCTGGGAAGGGAGGAAGGGGTGGTCATAATACCCATTTCACAGATGAGAAAACTGAGGTTCAACGATTTGCCTGGGTCACCCAACTAATCAGCGTCTTGAGGCAGGATTTGAACTCAGCTCTTCTCAAGGGTAGGCCCAGCACTCTGCCCTGCACCAGGTTGGGATATAGCATATTAGTGCATGGGAATGGAAGAACACCAGAATGAACATCCAGAGACCCTCCCAGTATTTGTCTCGAGACACTTTATGGAGGGAAAAGGACATGTTGGCAAACCCCAGAAGAAGCTTCGGAGCCAAGTCATTTACCCCCAAGATGGCACTGACTTCTCTTTCGAAGATGCAGTAGCAGCCTTGGTCTTTTTAGGTAACCCCGCTAACCCCACATTTCCAGGTGAGAAACATTCAAGGGCACTCACACTCTCTACCCTGACCTCATCTGGCCACCTCTGCCCTCCCCTCACTCACCCCCCCAAATTCTCCCTTTCTGCCCCCAGTGGCCACCATTCTCCCCTGTTCCAGTCTCCCCACTGCCCTACCATCTGCCTCCCTGAGGGACAGAAAATGGAGGCTACTGGTCATGACATCACCTCCCATGCTCTCATTTCTCCCAGGCCAACCTCTGCAGCAGAGTAGTCTCCACTTGCATCCAGTGCTCACCACCTTGTGACAGGGCTCCAAGCCCATCCCAGGAGTCCACAGTGATCGTATGACCAGGCCTGCCCCACCTGAGCCCTCCCTCAGCAGCTTCCACTGAGTCGCTTCCCTCCTCCACAGAGTGGATCCCCACACCTTTGTTCCGCTTCTCTTCTCCTCCCAAGGTGATTTCACCAGTTCCTAGGAGTCCAGCCGACCCAAGCTGGTATTTCCCTCAATGGGCAAGGCCCACTACCAACCCAAAGCCAACCTTCATCTCCCCCCTGAGCCAGACCCTCCTGTAGTATTCTCTTCCCCCTTCCTCTCTTTCTCCCTGACCAGATCAAATAGTGATCAAGAAGTCTGACAAGAAGCCACAGACAATAATTCTTCTTCCCCAGCGCAGTCTGTCAGGCAGTAAGCCTGGGTGCCAGACACTCAGATACTGTATGAGGATGCGGGGGAGGGGGGATAGGGGTACAAAAAGAAGCACAAGCAGGTCCCTGCCCCCCAGGAGCTCCCAACCTAATGGAGGAGAGAATAAGCAAACAACGACATACCAAAAAGACAGGACAAGTAGGAGTCAACCCCAGTGATGAGATGGACCAGGAAAGGCAGCTTCTGGGGGGGGAGGGTGACAGGGAGAGCAGGCCAGGCAGAGGTCCCAGGCCAGTCAATACCCAGAGGCTGGAAGTGGAGCATCTTGTTCTGCACAAAGAAGCAGCCAGAAGTCCACAGCCAAGAGAAGCAGGGTTGGTCTAGGGGATTGGGCCCAAAATCCAGAGATCCTGCTTCACAGAAAAAGTGCACAGACATTCAGAAAGAAGCAGTTGGAGTGAGTTGGTGGCTCTTCTCCCTGAGTCCTGGAAATCACTGGAAACAGGAAACAGATGCATTTAGAGAATAAACTATCAGGCTGATGCAGAGGTCAGCCAAAGGAACTGCCTAAAGCCAAGAGACAAGGGGTCTTATTGGAGGAACATCCAGGAGGCCAGGACCACTGAAGAGTCTGAGTCAGGAAGAAGGAGGCAAGATGGGGAAGGGCTTGAATGCCAGACAAGAAGGATCATTGGAGTTTATTGAGCAGAGGGTGACATGACTAGATGGGAAAGGCCCTTTGGTGGCTGACCTTAAGCTATACTGGAGCAAGTCCAGGGTGAGGGAAGAATCAGGGGAGAGAAGGGGACCTTGCCAGAGGCACCCTGAAGGTGAAGCTGCTGGGCCTTGGTACCACACTGGATGGGGGGAGGGAAGAGTCCAGGCTGACTCCTAGGCTGGGAGCCTGAAAGACAAGGAGGGTCAGTGCACTTCAGAGCAACAGGGAGAGGAGGAGGTTGGAGAAAAACAATGATTTCCATTTGGGTCGCATTGAATTCAAGATGTCTCCTGGACATCCTGTTGGCAATGTCAGAAAGGCAGTGGCAGATGTGGCCTTGGATATCAATGGAGAGACTGGAGCAGGAAAGGCAGAAATATCAGCAGAGATGGTATTTAAACTCATGGGAGCTCCCTGAGGTAAGGAGTCTGGAGGGAGGGGAGCAGAGGGTCCAGGACAGAACCTGAGAGACACCTGGGGTTAGAGGGCATGGTCTGGAGGAGCATGAAGCCAAGGAGACCAAGAGGGAGAAGGAGAACCAGCATGGGGGGAGTCCCATGAAGCTAGAGAGAAGAGAGGGTGATGGGTGATCCACAGAGTCAAAGGCTGCAGACAGGTCCAAGGAAATGAGACTTGTGGCAGAAAACTTGCAAAGACTTCAGTTATCCAGATTTCTGTACTTGTGTACACCTTCACACCCCCCCTCACACACACACACACTCACACACACCAGCTGAGCAGTTAATAACTTCTTAACTTGCCTCAATGATTACTTCATCCTTTACAAAACCAGATGGATGGCCCAGAGGTCATTCTGTGGAGAAGAGCTCACTACCTTTGAGTGAGAGAAGAATAATGACAATCCAAGTCTGAGATTTCAGAGATCTCAAGGGAAGGATGGGTAGGATCCCACAGGCTCCAATTCTACAAGGAAAATCTGGTCAGGAGAATTGGGAAAGTCTTGAGAATGGAGATTTGAAGACAAGGGAAACCAACCTGATGAGGAAAGAAGAGAGAAGCTACCCAGGGAAACATTCCACACATACCCACAGAGAACTTGAAGTCAACTTAGTTGAAGAAAAACAAGAGCCTCCTCCTTTGGGATCCTGTCCTGAGGGCTGAGGGGCCATGAGAAGGGCCCATGCTCCACATGCACGAGGTCAGAACAAAATAATTAATGGGGAAATGAGAGGTGGAGCAGTCACCAGGCCCAGAGGTACTGAAAGCAGTGGCAGATGGGATTGTCGAGCCATGGCCAGGGATCCCTGCAGACCTGAGAAGAGTGGGACGAGTGCCACAGAACTGGAAAAAGGAAATGACCTCATTTTTAGAAGAAAAAAGGATGGGGGGAAGGAGAAGAGAAGGGAATGGAATCTGCAACATTGGTGAATGAAGAAAGGTGATCTGGTTTTACCTGCCCTGGGGGTCACCCATCCCAGCCTACCTTTATTTCCTTTTAGATGAGGGGAATGATGTAGGCGCAGTTTACCCAGGTTTTATCATCTACTTAACAAGGTCCCTTGTGCTATTCTGGGGGAGAAGTTGGGGGGACCTGGAGGACATAATAAACAGTTGAGCTGGAGAGATTAAGGACTGACTAAAATGGAAGGAGGTTTGCAGTAGAGGGTCTAGGATCATTTGCGTCTGGCCCAGTGTTCTCTCACCTTTCCCTTCTTTTTATCTGTGACTTGGATAAAGGCATCAAGGACCTGCCTATGGTTCTTACCAGTGGATGACCATCCTCCTTTGGACACTCCTTTGCCATAAACTGGGAGGGCTGGAATAATGACCTATAGGGACCTCCCCAGCTCTCAAACTCTGGCTTAGGACCCTCCCAGCATTTCACCTCAGGGATCCAGCTGCTCCATCAGCAATGACCACTAGAATTCTGGCTCTTTTGGATCTAGTCTTTTTTCTCTGGTTCACCCCCCACCCAATCCAACCTCCACTCACACCATAACTCTAGTGCTCTTGAGGTTTCCAATTCTGCCAATCAAAGTCCTTTTTCAAGTGGCACTCGCCAAATTATCCACAGCCCTTTCCCAGGGCTCTCTGCCCAAGACTCAAAGCTCCATCCACTCTTCATTCTCCTTGGCCACTGTCTTGAAACCTCTGCTAATCCAACTTCCCCATTTCAGAAAAGACCTCTCCTCCCTGCCATTCCTAACCTCATTCTGTTGAGGCCCCCTAATCAGACAATTTCTCCAGAATATCATCTCTTCAAGTGTTTCACAACCCTTGGCCCATGTCTCCCCTTTGCCCTTTCTCATTTAGCCTTCCTTCTCCCAAGACCCCACTCTATAATAAGAGCTGACATTTCTACAGCAAAGTTTGCATGGCATCTTACATATCCAGTCTCTCCATCAAGTGATGATGGATGAGAAACTGAGGCTAAATGGCTGCTCAGAACCAAAAAGCTATTAAGTATCTGAGGCAGGACTTGAGCTCAGCTCTTTGACTCTTCATTCAGTGTTCTGCTACCAGCTGCCTCTACTGAGAATAGGTCTATGCTCAATAACATGAAGCAAGCATCAATTAAATAAGCAAGATCATATGCAGGATGCTGGAGGCCCTTGTAGGAGGGCTCTACCCAGGTCCCTGAAAGGCCAAGAACCCTCATGTACAAAGGTAGGAGGGAAAGACCCTGGTAGAGGGAACAGCCAGCAAACCTTCCTAGCCAAAAACCTTGGCCTCACCTAGAAAGACAGATGGGAGCTAGACTGAGGTCTAAAGGGCAAGCTGAGGAATCTCTGTTTTTCCTTAGAAACAAGAGGGAGTCACTGAAGACTTCTGAGCAGGGAAGTAAAATGTGTCGGGTCCAAACAGGTTTGCTCAGCAGCCACTTCTCGATAGGGTGACAGGAACACTCATGGGAAGAGGAGCAGCCAGAAGGCTGGGGTCCACTCACCTGTACTGCTCCTGCTCATAGAGATCCGCCACGATTCTCAGCAGGCGCGTGATGAAGCAGTCGCTGCTGCCTTCTTGGTGGGCCTGTGCGGCCAGGAGGCGGCACTGCTTCTCGGTCTCGGCCAGCTTCTTCTGCAGCTTCACATACTCCTGTCGCAGAAGCTTCAGGTGCTTCTCCAACTTGGCCACCTCCTCTGTGATGGGGAACAAAGAGGGCAGTGAGGAGGAAGGCTGCTGGGCAAGAGGGCCTGAACCATCCCTGCCAGAGTGACTCCGGGGCCCCACCCCCAGACACGTGTGCACTTTTGCACACACACCCCAAAGGCTCACACCAGCACACGTGCACATGACTTGTGGGGCAGGACACTGCAAAGGGAAAGGAGAACAAGGGACTGGCTCTCTACAGTCCTGAATGACAGGGCTGAGCAACCTAAAGCAATCATTCTTACAGCGTAAAGAGAGCATTAACACACATTTATGTGATGAAGTTCCTCAGCTCTCATCAAAGCCACAATGAATCATTCTTTATTTCTAGGTTTGTTTTTTTTTAACTTTATTTAAGGCAATGGGGTTAAATGACTTGCCCAAGGTCACATAGCTAGGCAATTATTAGTCACCTAAGGTCAC
This sequence comes from Macrotis lagotis, assembly GCF_037893015.1. Taxonomy (NCBI): domain Eukaryota; kingdom Metazoa; phylum Chordata; class Mammalia; order Peramelemorphia; family Peramelidae; genus Macrotis; species Macrotis lagotis. The sequence continues at coordinate 1,645,762 of NC_133663.1, read as the reverse complement.
ATTTGAACCCAAGTCCTCCTGACTCCAGGGCTGGTGCTCTATCCACTGCCCCCATATTTTTGGGTCTCTTAAAGGGCTCAATATGCAACCAGCTGTGATGGACCTGACAAAATACTGTTGTCCTCTGACACACCCCGGAGGTCCTCATGCAGTTCTGGTTTGGAAGCTGCCAAGGGGGTCTCATTTTCAGGGAAGCAAAATATGTGTGCATGCACACACACACACGAAAATCCTCTTCTTTCTAACAACAGTTTTATCAGCTGAGCCTCTGCAGACCCAGGGACATCCAGGAATCAGCCAAAAGGAGACCCTCTTCTTTCCACTGCCTTCCCAGAAAAGTCCTCTCCCACCTCTTCCCTTTATACTAAGTGAGCACGGAAGCCACTCGCTGAACATTCTGAACACCACTGCGCACTATCTCTGAGGCACTCCTCAAGCCCACGGGGAGCTCCAAAAGTTACATCGCTGGGAAGGAGAGGATGCTACTGTGCTGCCCTCCCAGAAGAGGGCGAGAAGGGCTCAGGGTCCCTGCTTTTCCCAGTGACAGAAAGACCTTGGGGGCTCCCAATGAGGCCCTGCCGTGGCCTTCATAACAAAAAGTCACTGCCCCAGAATAAGATGAGACAGTTCTTTCAAACCGACCTTCTCCTGAGCTCCCCAACACGATCTGCTTCTATAGCTTTAGAGAGGGAGAAAGGGTGGGAGCATTTCCCAAGGGCCCTTGGGGCGCTGCCAGCTCTACAGCTGTCTCCAGGGAGCTCCACAACTGCCTTTCCCGGGCAGCACCAAGTAGAAGCCTTGCTGACAATGAGGAACTCAAAATCAACAAGCTACAATCTACCCCAGCTTTCTGAATAACCTGAAAAGAAATGGGGGGGGGGGAGGAGGAAAGGTTTGAAAAGCTGATCAGAGACCCACAAGTCTGGAATAGGCTGGGGAATGGAATGGCCCACTGGCACAAGGTCACACGCCCTTCGGCTAATTTATAAAGACCAAAAAACCCTGGAAAGACAGCTGACAACTGGCTGCAAAGTGGAGGGAACAGAGCCCAAAGAGCCATTGCTACAAGCCCAACACAATAGTCAAGATCCTCAGCTTTGTACGACTTGGTAAGGACACATGAGTAAATATGCTGCCTAGCTCCAGAGAGAGAGCCCAGGGCGCATCGGGAGGCCGACTCATGCTCATGCAGGAACTGGCTCTGCCTCACTCAATGGAAGGTGGATTGGGGACGGGAGGGAGCAGAGAATTTGGGACTGAAAAGAAAAACGAATTTTTTAAAATGTTTATTCAGACCAAATTATGTCATTCTATAAAAATTTCCCAACCATGAGCTGAATGTTAGGAGCCCAGTGAGTGGGATCATTTTAAAAAAGTGGCTTTCCAAGGGCTAGCCCCCAGCCAAGACCCAATTCCCAAGCACATCTGCAAAAAGCCCTTCCCCTCCTCCCCCCAAGTGGGACTCCAACTACTGTGCCAACAGGGAGGGAGAGGAACTCCCAGGGAAGCTAACCTTGACTTGGACACGCACAGGGAGGAAATACGCTGTAGAAGGGATGAGAAGAACAAGACCCAAGGAAGGCCAAAGACTGGGAGATGACGCAGGAGCCTCTCCAAGGGAGAAAAAGGAAGAAGAGGTGGGAGCAGAGCAAAGATGGGGAAGCACCCAAGAGGAAACACAAGAAACAGCAAAGGGAGTCCAGCAAGAGGGCTCCCGACCAGGAGCCTTCTGAGCAAAGATTGAGGAAGATGTGGAAGCCGAGTCCAACAACTCCATCTGGACCCAGGCCAGCGCTCTGGATGTCACCAAAGAATCAAGTGGCCACCACAGGCACCACAGCAGAGAGATGCCAAGAGCCCCAGAAAAGGGGAAGGGTGCAGGGAAGGAAGTAAGAGGCCCTTGAATGGCTCTGCACAAAGATGGCAGAGCAGGAGAACGTAGCCCCCACTCCAAGTCAGTTATACTCCCCGGCTACACCGGCTCAGGAAGGGAGCCTTCTATCCTTTCTTCTTCCTCTACCCTACAAAGACCACACCAGGAGGGCTGGGTTCAGGTCTGATATCATATTCAGAAAAGACAATGGACAATTACAGGAGGCCACCAGGGTGGTAAACAGTCATATGGAGACCAGGAATGTTGTGCTTGAAAAGAAGGCTCAGTGGGACTGCGAAGGCCAGTCTTCTGCCTCTGAAAAGTAGTTGTGGGACAGGGACAGGACTTATTCTGTTTGACACCTCCCCCCAAGCCCCAACAGAATCAAGAGTAATGGGGTGGAGGTTGGGGGGGAGTACGCAAAGGGACAAATTTAGGATTCACATCAGGAAAAACTTGATAAATTAGAGCTATCCAAAAGAGAGGAGTGGGCTGCCTCAGTTTCTCACTGAAGCAAATCTATAAAAACAAGGGCCATTCCCCAATAGACAAATGGTTAAAGGATATGAACAGCAGGATGCAATGTCCTCTTAATCCTCAAAGACCTTTTTACAGCTCTCTTCCATCCTTCCTTCTCTCCTGACTACCTACCACCCCTTATGGGAGGAGTGAGAAAATGGACAACAGAAAATAGCAGAAATATTTAATTTTTTAAAAAGCTATGAACAAACAATTCTCTTTTCTTTTTTTTTAAAGGTTTTTGCAAGGCAATGGGGTGAAGTGGCTTGCCCAAGGCCACACAGCTAGGTCATTATTAAGTGTCTGAGGCAGGATTTGAACTCAGGTCCTCCTGACTCCAGGGCTGGTGCTCTATCCACTGCACCACCTCGCTGCCCCTGATCCCCTACTTCCCCAGATTTGCATTCATTCTCTGTGTCCCCTCAGTGTTCTCCAGGAGGGCAGGACAGGTCCTACTGAAGGTTGATCTGGGTCTCCTTGAACAGCCACCCAGGGTCTGGCAACAAAGCTGACCTGACCACAATGCTAGAGCAGGGATTGGGGGGGGGGGGGATTGTCTGTCCCTGGTAGGGCCCAGGGTCTCAATTCAGGGCCTCCCTCCTTTCCAGCTCTCCATGCTCTGGTTAAAGCTCCCTGCTCGGTTTCTCTGAGTCTTTTCCGGTGACAAGCCTGGGGCCAGGCAGAGAGCTCTCCTGGGCTCTCCAATCCCTTGCCCACACTTCTCAGACCCTCATGTGGCACCTATCAAGAGCCAGGCTGTACACTGAGGAAGCATTTTATACATATCATTTCATTTCATCCTCACAACTCTGGGAAGCAGACACAGCTACAGTGGAGATCTGAGAGCAGTAGGTTAAGCAACTGGTCCAAGATCTGAACTCTGACCCACTACATCACTGGGCTATCTATGGAACCTGGGTCCCACTGGCTATGGGATCTTGGTCAGGTTACTTCATCTCAGAGCCATGAGGGTTCTGAGGGTAAACTTTGGTAGAAAGAGTTGCCAATCTACTTGGAAGACCTGAGTTCAAATTTGGCCCAGAATCTTGTCATTGTGTAGCATTGGGCTCTTTCTGAGTCAGTTTTCCCCTCCATAAAATGAGGATCATCATGGTTCCACACTTTCCCAGGTTATCATGGGAACCGAATGCGCAACGTCTGCCGCGTGCTGCCAACCTTCAAATGCCGTTCTTGCTGGCTTCACTGTGGTGACAGCCACCATTTTTGCCAATGACCTCGATGAAGGCCTGGATGCTTGTGCAGAAGCCAGGAAGAGCTCAGCAGCTTCCAGCGGGGCAGACTTGGGGAGAGAAAGGCCGCCTTGTCCGCTGGGGTTCAACAACCCCTTTTCCAAGTGCAGGAAGGGGGAGGCCCGCCTAGAAAACAGCTCCCGGGCTGGGAGGCTTCCAAGGCTGCCAAGCTCAGAAGTGAGGGAGTGCCCTTCCAAGTCCGGGCCCACAGGCCCCAGTCCAGAACTGGGGGAGTGTGGGGGGCTGGCGGGCTCCCACTCGGGTCAGGCTTCACCCACTAGCACCTGCTCCACACCAGGCCCTGCGCTGCATTTTCACACGGAGGAAACTGAGGCAAAGCGGGCCTGGGTCCCACGCGTGAAGAGATGGCGCCGAGCTCCAGGCGTGGGGCCCAGGACCAGCCCCTGCTGGGCTACAGGGACCCCTGCAAAGGCGGGGAGCCGGACACGGGGGGCAGGAAGTGGGGGGGAGGGGGCGGGCGAGGATGAGGGCCCCCAAGAGAAGCTCCCGGTGCCCCCCGCCGCCACGCTCGGACCCACTGCCACCCTCCCGCTGCCACTCGCGGACACGCCCGCGGACACCCCCCTGCCACGCTCGGACACGCCCGCGGACACCCCCCTGCTACTCGCGGACACGCCCGCGGACACCCCCCTGCCACTCGCGGACACGCCCGCGGACACCCCCCTGCCACGCTCGGACACGCCCGCGGACACCCCCCTGCCACGCTCGGACACGCCCGCGGACACCCCCCTGCTACTCGCGGACACCCCCCTGCCACGCTCGGACACGCCCGCGGACACCCCCCTGCCACGCTCGGACACCCCCCTGCCACTCGCGGACACGCCCGCGGACACCCCCCTGCCACGCTCGGACACCCCCCTGCCACTCGCGGACACCCCCCTGCCACTCGCGGACACCCCCCTGCCACTCGCGGACACGCCCGCGGACACCCCCCCCCACCCCCCACGCCGCGTCTGACAGCTCGGCCCCCCTGCCAGGCTCGGCCCCGGCGCCGCCGCGCGCTCCCGCGCCCGCTCGCACAGTCACGCTCACGCGCGGGGCGGGGAGCGGGGGCCGGCGTGGCCCAGGGGACCCGCGCCCCCTACTCCCCCGGGCCCTGGCGGCCCCGGCCCCCCGCGCGCTGCGGGCTCCGCGCCCAGGCCCCGGCCGGCCGCCCCGCCCCATCCCGCCCGGCGGGCGCCTTACCGTCCGCCATGTTGGCCGCGGCCCCTCCCGCGGGCCTCGCGAGACTTCCGCTGAGCGCGGCCGAGGCGGCGGCGGTCGTCGCGAGAACGCACGAGAAGGGGCGGGGCGCCGCGCCCCGCGCAGGCGCCCTGAGCCCGCCCGCCCCGCTTTCCGGCGCCGGTCACGTGTCCGCCGAGCCCGGCGCCGCGCGCAGGCGCACTCTCCCCGCTGCCCGGCGACCCCGCCCCCCCGGCTCCCGGTCTCGGGCCGCCCGGAGCCTGCGGAGGGGGAGGGGCCGGAGGGCGGGGGTCGCGGCAGGGCGGGGCCTCTGCCCGAGGGAGGGGCCCGGGGCGGGGCTTTTAAAAAGTGAAGCGTGCAAAGCGGGGGGCGGCCGGGGGGCGCGGGGGAGAGAGCCCCGGCCCTGAGTTCCGACCCCCCACAGTGACCCGGCTGTGTGGCCTCGGGCGAGGCACCTAACCCCGCGGCCTGCAAACCCCAAGCCCACCCGCCCAGGGCCCCAGGAGCGTGGCCCGGAGAAATGGGAAGCCGGCAGCTTGGATGGAGGGGTGCCGCTGGAAATCGGGGTGGCCCAGAGCCCATGCCACGCGGCACCGGCAAGCAGTTCTTAGCAAAAGCCGAAGGGCCGCAAACTAGAATGGCCCAGGGGTCTTCGGAGCAAAAACAAGTGAGCTGGGGGCTTTGGGGAACGAAGTAAGGATTGTTGTCACCCCAGCGACGTCCCCCCAAAATCCTATTTCAAGAAATCTTCACCAGAAAACTGCTCCGCCTCTTAGACTCTGAGTGCACAGTGGAGAGCAAGCCTCTGAAAGGGGCCCTCATGCCCACCGCCAGGACTGGCACAGCCCACACCCAGGCCTTCCGGCTGCGCCCGCCACCCAGACACCAATGCCAACACAAGGAGACCCAGGCAGGAGCCCCTAAGTTTAGCAGTGAGGAGGACGAGGCCTTACAAGTTTCTTCCCAAAGGCAAAGGGCTCAATGCGGCCAGTCAAACCCCAACAAGGCTGAATATGATTCAAGAGCAGAAGTGGCCCTTTGACAAAACAGAAATATTTCAGCCTTCCTGATGAAAAGATCACCGGTTTAAATGGCTCATAATTATCCTTAGTCCAGAGTGATTGAAATAGCTTTTAAATAAACTTTTCTGCAGAAAAGGAAGCAAATTGCAACAATGCCCAGCCTCATATGCAGTTTGAAAGGCTGGCTCCTCCCCTTCCGTGCCAGCCACTGGTCAGGGTGGCAGTCTAATCAGCGCACTCACCCCCACACCATTCTCTAATGTTTTCCCCACCCTGAACAAAGGGGAGTCCATGGTAATCCGGATGGCCTTCTTTGAGCCAGGTGCACTTGGTCAAATGGAGCCTGGCACAATCTCGGGTCTGATCAGGTCGGGGTCAATTCTTGTGCCTTACACTCACATAACTGCACATGGGTACCACCAGCTACAAGCAGACTATACACATATATGTATACATATATGTATGTGTGTATACATGTCTATAAACCAACAATCTCCTCCTGCATTCTGTGGAAGCCCACCGCCCTACATTCCTCACAGCATAAACTCAGAAGTCAAACCAAACCAAAGCAAGCAATCATAAGAAACTAAGCAAAGGTAAATGGTAACCATTCCACTAAGGGCGGATTATACAGTCATCCTTTCAGTGCTGTACGGCAGAGGTCTGGGAGTGGTTCTATGTTTTGCTGACTTTAAAAGAATGGGAAAGGACAGGAAGTGTAAGACCTTTTCTAGAAAAGAGGGAAAGGAAGGGAGGAAGGATGAAGAAAATTGCCTCATATCACAAGGGTGTTGGAGCAATTACACAATGCTTCAACTGAAATACAAAAGGAAGGGGTAAGCAATCAAGCTCAGGTTAAAGCAACTGCAAAAAAAAATGGCCCTAACTAAAAGAGAGAAACTGGGAAGTTAAATTTTGCTGAAAACAGCAGACATGGAGACAGAGATAATACCAAACACATAAGCACCAAATGGCATTGCATCTAAATTCTTAAAGGAAAAGCTCAATGAGTTATAGAAAGAAATAATAATAAAACTATAATGGGGAGGGGCAGTCAATTTACCCTTTTCAGACCAAGATAAAGCTAAACAAAGAAATGGAAGACCTGAATATAATTTTAGAAATAGCCATCTGGATAATATTTAATGGAAGCAGAAGCATGAATACAGATTTCTCAGCTTTGCAAGGCACCTTCAAAAAATTAGACATTAGGGCACAAAAACATTACAAATTCAGAAAACCAGAAATAACATCTTTTACAGACCACAGTACAATAAAATATATTCAATAAAGGACTATTGAAACAAAGATTAAAAATGCTTTCATGCAAAGTGGAAAAGGAAGGGAATTCATCATTGTCCAGAGAGTGAGGAGGAGTAGTCAGGCAGGTGGGAGGAGAACCAGGTTCATGAGCAGAAGCCCAGTGGTGAGATGGGGAACGAAGTGGATCCCGGGAAGCTCATCTCTCCTCAGCCCCCTCATCTGTAAAATGAGGGCATTGGACTCGGTGATGTCTATGATCCTATGCAAACCCAGGGAGAGGAACCAGAGACAGACGGTGGTCAACAGTGTCCAGAGTTCTAGGAAGGGCAAGGTCAAGGAAGAGAAAAGCTGGAAAAAGGTTATTGAATTTAGCAAGAAAAAGAAGACAGACCCCAGAAGGAACCAGTGATGAGGTCAGAAGCCAGGTTACAAGAGACTCAGATTCAGGGGGAGATGCATTGGAGAATTTCCAGGAGTTTGGCTGTAAAAGAGCTGAGATAGGGTAAGAGGGCTTGCAGCAGGGTCACACATTGAGGAGATCTGAGCACGTCTGCAGGTTGCAGGTGAGGCAGCAGCAGCTGGGGGGGAGGGAGAAATCCAGGAGAGAGCAGGGATCAGACAACAGCAGTGGGGGGTCCACCTGGCTTTAGCAAGGAGCACGAGCCAGAAGAGGCCGGAGCCAAGTCGGGGAGGATGATGGTGGATGCAGACACACAGGGTGATGTCAAACGGGGAGAAGATGGAGCTCCTCCATCTTCTGAGGCTAGCAGGAAGCAGTCCTTGGATGAGAGAGATTCTAAGGAAGTTCAGGTCTCCAACCTGGAGGCCTGCACCCCTGCCTCACTCCAGCTGATGCAGCTCAAGCTGGACCCATTTCCTATTGCCGTCATCATCCATTTAAAAGGAGATTTTTAAGGATGCCTAGTTCCATTTAGGAGAGCTTGCAGCCAAGTGGCGCTTGGAGGTCCATTTGATCCTCAAGGAATTGCTGGGGGTGGGGAGGTGCTGTCATTGTCCTGTACTGCAGATGGGGATGCTGAGGTCAAGGGCTAGCACACATTGAAGGCGGAACCAGAACCCCAGTCTTCCTCACCCCAGTTCTGTCCACTGAGCCAAGGAACTGCCCCTTTGTAAAGCTGATGCTGTGCCCCCCAAATATCAGTAGAAACAAGATCCTCAGGTCCCTAGACTGGCAAGGGAGGAGGGGCTCCTAGGGGGCTCCAAGGCCAAGTGGTCCCTAATGGCCTGCAGGCAGGCTTTGGGCTGGAAAAATTCAACCTTTCCTCCTCAAAGTTCTTATTCCTTATTGGGAGCATATGCTTTCTTCATCCGTGCTGGAAATGGAGTCCTTGTGAGAGAGCTGGGCTGACCTGCTGCCACCACCATCTTGAGGGGATCCCCCTCATCGACTCTAAACCTCTGAGGGTTCAGCTAACTGCCCATAAGCCTTGGCTCTTGCCATATGAGCAGGCCCTTGGGGCCTCTTCCAACTTCTCTTTCCCAGGTCCTTGCTTGTGCATGTGTCTCCTACACATTCATCCCTGCCACGGGGATTTACCTGTTCCCCACACTTCTGCAGGGACCGGGATGAGCCGTGACTTACGGTCATACAGGTGCAGTGTCTGTGGAAGCCACCCCCTTCAGGGGGCCATGCCAGAAGAGCAACTTCAGGTTCATGGTCCTTGGTGGGTCCAAGGCCACTTAGGGTGATCCTTCATGAGCCCTTACCAAGCCCTTACTTTTTCTTTAGTCAGACAGGAGACACAGTTCAAAGCAAAGGAATCTAATGAAATAGCATGGGAAAAAATGCCCCAGCTTTCCCCTTTCCTTCTAATCTGTTTGCTTTGGTTTTATTCACTTGACCTCTCATAACACTCGTTTGGTCACAGATTCTTCCCTTATGTATAGATCTAATAGGCAAATTATTCCTTGCTCTCCTAAACTGTCTGAAATAACAAACAACATAGTCCTGATAGTCCAATAATCCTGATCCATATCTGGATCCTGGCCCAGAGGACTCTGGAGAGAAAGTGAGGCAGGGGACTTAGCACTACCCCCTGCCCCCCACTCAAATCCAGTTCATGTGCTTGTCACAGCATCACCTCCCTGAGGTCATGGTCTTCTTCGAGAACAAAGGCCAAAACAACAGCAAACACCAACCCTTTTATGTCTAAACCATGAACCCATGTTGACTTTCTCTTGGTTAAGTCTTAGATGTTTCTGCCCTTCAGTTGGCCAGGTTTTCCCAATAGCTTTTGTCAAATAGTAAGTGCATAATATCCCCAAAGTTGGGGTCTTTCTGTTTGCCAAACACTAAATTACTATGACCATTTACTCTGTGTTTTTTGGACCTAATCTATTCCTCTGATCCATCACTGTTTCATAGCCAGGACCAGACTGTTCAGATGATTATCATTTTATAATACAATGTGAGATTTGGTCTGGGATGTCACCTTCCTTGACATTGTTTTCATTAATTCCTTTGATACTCTTGACCTTTTGTTCTTCCACATGAATTTTGTTATGTATTATTTTTTTCTATTAAATAGTCTTTGGAAGTTTGATTAATATGGTACAGAATGAGTAAATTAAAATTTAGATAGAATTATCATTTTTATTATACGGCTTTGACCTTGAGCCATTATTTTTCCAATTGTTTAGATCTGGCTTTGTGTGAAAAATGTTTTATAATATTCATGTAGTTCCTGGGTTTATTTTGGGAGGTAGACTCCCAGGTATTTTTTTTATCATCTGCAATCAGTTTGAAAGGCATTTATCTTTCTATATCTTGCTGCTGTTTCTCCCAGGTGCATTGTCCTCTCAGGGTCACCAGACTGGCATCTTGCTGAATGTGGTATCTCTTTTCGACCTGCCGCCCTCTGGCGCCGGTTCTTTCATGGGCTTTGCCTGTCTCTCTTCAGGGCTAGGTCTGTGGCAGAGAGACACTAAAACCCGAGTGGGGCAGACTAATGGTGTCCAGCCGGGGAGCAACGAACCAGACTGGGATAAGGTGTTCTGGCTAGAGAGCAAAGCCCTTCTCTGCTACAGAGAACTCCCTAGGCTAGTGTTCAACAAGCCTCCCAAGAGCCAATCCAAAGGCAGCCAGCCTGGAGTGGCCGGGCTCTGAACCTAACAGAGTGGACGCATTGGAGTCTCAGCAGCATTCCTCCTCACCTGATACAATGAACTGCTGTCACAAACTAATTCCCAGTAAGCTCACATATGCCCAGACCACAGATTTCCACAAGGTGCCCAGACCACAAATGCTATTCACACAGCAAGAATTGACTTTGATAGAGGGCAGGGTATTTGGCAGCTGAAGTTGGGGAATGACGATGAAAGACCTGACCAGAGGGAAGGCAGGGTGGGCCAGAGATGTCAGCAAGCTTGATCAGGGGCTGGCCCTGGGACCATGTGAGCTGGAGGGTTGCCAGACCTGCCTCTGGTCTGGCCCCCAACTCTCCTTGTGCAACAGTGACTTGTTGGGGGGGGGGGGTCTGCACCACAGGGGACTCAGTCCCTCTCACTTCCCCCAGCAGGGGACCATGGGCTCAGCCTAGCAGTGACTGCTGGCCCAGCACAGCCTGGCATGAGCCCTGGGGGAGGCACCTAGCTCAGATCATTCCACAGACCCTGGGGACCCCTCAGGCCTAGGCTGCAGTCCCTAGTCCCAGCCTTAGGGCCTGGAGAAGAGATGATGCTCAGGCCCCCTTCCTACAGGAAGGCTCAGGGAGGGGGTGGGGAGGTGGGTTTGAGACACTTGCTGGTTCAGATGTCCCCTCTGACAAAGTGCCTGGCCTCCTTTCCTCCATCAGCCTTCCTCAGGACACCTGCCAGCCTGAGGACCTACCTGGGTGGAAGCCCCTCAACTCTCCCTCCATCAATCCTTGCTGTTTGCTCTTTGGCATCCTCAGACCCGCCCCTAGCAGCCAGAGACTATTATTATCCCCTCTTGTCAGAGGGGGAAACTGAGGCACAGAGCGGGCTCTGACTTGGCCAGGTCCACATGGCCAGAGCCTCAGGGTCCCCTGGTGGCCCAGTGGTGAGATGCCCAGTTCCTTCAGTAGCAGCGCAAGTGTAAGCCTCTCTAGGTCCTGAGCATGTCCCTTGAGTCTGGGGGCCCCGGGGCTGCTCCCCTCTGGCTGGCTGTCTCAAAGCCCTCCCCTGTCTGTCTCTCCTCCCTCTTCCTTCCCCCCCCTACTCCTTTCTCTCTCCCCACCCCCATCTCTCACACATATCCCTCCCCTCCATTCTCCTTTCAGTCTCCCCCTAAACCATTTCTTCCTTTCCCTCCTCACCTTTTTTCCCCACTTCCCCCCCTTCCTCTCTCACTCCTCTCCTGGATTTCTCTCTCCTCCCTCCTCTCCCTCTCTCCCTCCCTCTCTTATACCCCTCTCCCCCATCTCTCCTCTCCCTCCCTTCCCTTCCTCACACACCCCTTCCCCCCTTCCTCTCATACACTGCTCCCCAGCCCTCCTCTTCCTCTCAAAGTCAGATTCGTGATAGGCTCCATCAGAATTGAATTTGAAGGCTGTTCATGGGAACCCCCTCCTTTCCCCATAGTTCCTCTGGATAACCTTGACTCCCCTCCCTTTCCCCATGTCAATTCTCTTGGGGGACCCTCTTGAGAAATCCTTTGGTGATTTGACTAGCATGACGCTGCACTTCTTGGTGCTCATTCAGCGACCATGGCTGTTCTGTGGGTAGGACACATAGGGAGGTGGCATAGATCGCCAGGTGACCCTGGGTGCGTCACTTCACTCTCTGCCTCATTCCCTCATCAGGAAAAATAAGAGTGATAACACTTCCCCTCTCCCAGGGCTGCTTTACAGACCCAAGGAGACAATAATTGTCATTTTTGACCAGGGTCTGGCATATGAACCTCACATGAAGGCTATTGGCCCATCGTTCCAGCTCTTTGAGCTTTTCTTGACAGAGATGCTGGAGTGGATTACCGCTTTACTTCTCTAGCCCATTTTATAGATAAGGAAACTGAGGCAAACAGGGAGAAGTGAGTTGCCCAGGGTCATCCGGCTCTGGAGGGTCTGAGCTGAATTTGAATTTTGAGTCTTCCTGCCTGCAGCACCCTATGGCTGGCCCCAATATGGCCTTCTGTTATTCTGACCATCTTTCCCTCATTCACATCTCCCTCAATGTCAGTGGAAATCGTTTGACAATCCTGTGTAAATCTTGACAACTTAACTTACAGCTATTTGCCATATTTTGTCATTTTAAGTCACATTTTTCCTATCAATCATTCCATGTGGAAGAAATCAGAGCTAGCAATAACTAAGTAAAAAATGTTCTAAATCACTCAGAATCCAAGAATTGCAATTAAAAGAACTCTTGAGGTCCCATTTTCTACTCAATGGATGTAGAAAAATTAGGACACCCATGTACTGTTGGTCCAACTGTTCTGGGGAGCCCAAAGGGCCATAAAACTGCCCGGCCTTTGGTCCATCTCATATCCCACAGATCCAAAAATCAGAAAAGGGCCTTTGGGAACTATAAAGAATTAGAAATCGAGGGAATGTCTATCTATTGGGGACCTAAAAGGTGTGGTGGGGGGGCATGAGAAATGACCAGCAGGATGATAGCAGTAAAAACCTTGGAAATGAGCAGAGCCAGAACATTTGATAGAGACCTGAAAGGTTGAACTGCTTGATGAAGACGATGGTCCCAAAGGACCAATAATGAAAAATGCCTCCAGAGGGGTGACGTCCCCTTTTTCTGCCCCACCCCCACCCCACACAGTGGGTATTGTATTTCTGGCCTTCTCAATGGTTAGAGGAAAAGCTGAAGGTAGCATTTGTGAAAATTTTAAAAATATTCTGTGTTTACAATACAAATGCTGATGTTTGTGGATTAATTTGGATTCTACTGCTCTGCTGAATAATTGTTTTTTCACTGAATTTCTAGGTAAACCATCAAGTCACCTGCAAATAGAGACATCTGCCTCCTCCTTGCTAATACCTACTCTCACTTTCTCGCCTCATCACTGTAGAGTGGAGACAGCCCTGTTTGAAAACAGCCCCCAGAGCGGCAAGGAACCCCCTCGAGAGGGATTCCTGCTTCTTCCAGGCCAGATGGCACATCTACTTGCTTCTTTGGCTGAGGAAGGGGCCCAGTATCCTGCACACTATGGCATATTGGAGGGTGGTGATGCCCATAGCCTTCACCTCTGAGAGTTGGACATGGGGTTAGCGAGGGGGGTGTGAAAGCACCGGCAGACATCTTCAAATAGCTTCTGCTCCTGGTCCTTGGTGGCGCTGCAGAAGGGCACCTTAGTACAGCTTCTCCTCCTCTCTGGAGTGCCTCTGGCCCATGGACAAGGGATTCTGGTTTAAGATAAATGCCCTTGAACATACGAAGAAGCTTTTTTTATTCTTTTTAATATTTCTTTAAAAATAGAAGTAAAGACTTCATTTGAAACTTTTTATCAAGGTAACTTCTTGTTATCTTATCGAACAATCCTTACCTATCTCAGGTGTGACTTAAGTGACCAGGTCAATTTAATAAAATTTTTGGATATGTTGCTATAGACTATCAAAATTTTTATGCAACAATTTTGCATTAACGTTTATTCCCTTACTTTGCCCTTTTTTCTGGATTGGGAACAAGGACCATGTCCATATCAAAAAAAAAAAAATACTATGACCGGCAAAACCCATCTTTTTTCGAAAACATTTATGTAGTTTAATGATTCCATTTTTAAAATGATCAATAAAATTTCTTTGTAAATCTATCCAGAGGTCTACTAAATTTATCTTTCTGAAATTGTTCTATTTGTTATTTCCGATTTCCAAATGTTTATAAACAAGGTCATTTCATTTACATTTCATTGATTTGTTTAATTTTCTCCATTTGAACCTCTCCCCCCAATACTGATCTTATTAATTTGGTTTTCTTACCTTTAAAAATTAAAATGAGCAAGTGGCTTCTTAATTATCAGTCATCTTTAAAGTCAGCATTTTGCTTTCTAGAAATTCTGTTATCAACTCTCCAATGCCCCAGATCTATGTGTCTCCAGTGTGTGCTATGGAATGACTAATCTGGTATTTCTGGTTTTTGCCAAAAAACCAAAAATCTTCACGTTCAATTTCTCTGCTCTTTTTCTCTCATGATCACAAATTTTTTTATTAGGTTTTTGCAAGGCAAATGGGGTTAAGTGGCTTGCCCAAGGCCACACAGTTAGGTAATTATTAAGTATTTGAGGCCACATTTGAACTCAGGTACTCCTGACTCCAGGGCCAAAACTCTATCCACTTTGTCACCTAGCCACCCCGTATGAATTTCCTCCTAAGTATTATTTGCTGTACTATTATCCATCTCCTTAATTTTTGATTTCAGTGATTTGGTCTTTGACAATGGGGTTTTTTTGAGTTTTTACTTGGAATTCTACTTCTTTTCCTCCTGTCTTAATATTGTGTGCACATGTGGCATATGAACAAAGGATGTATTTCAGATTTTTGCATTTCTTTTGAGGTTTTGGGGTGCCCCAGGAAGTCATGGGAGTTGAAATGTAGATTCTCTCTCACTCCAGGTCATAAGTCTTTATGGCTAGCAAGACCTTTTTCAGACAGGTTTTGAGACTATAAATTCCTTTATCTCTTTCATTTGGATTGAAGTTGGGAGAAGAATGCTGTCATTCAGAAAACATTGCTGCACTCTTGGAACATTTCAAATAAGGAGTTGAGGGGGCCAGGAACCTGTAGGAGGGTGATGTATGGCACATATAAAAGAGAACATTCTGCATGTGGGGGTTAGCAGGGAGGCAAAGAAAGTGTTCCAGCACAGAGGAAAAAGTTTTGCCTCCGGGGCTAAGGGCACTTGGCAGGCTGGGCTGCCCACCTGGGGAAGGGGATCACGCCACAGACTTCTTCCAACACAGGGGGTCTGGATGGCCAGAAAAGGGAAGGGGCCTGGGCACAAGACGGAATAAGCACCGTGGGATGTGAAGGCAGTGCCCTGTGCCCTGTTGGGAGACACCAGGAAGGAAACTGGGGACAAAGTCCACACCATAGTCTGGAAAGGGGAAAATGTAGGCAAGGGCTGGAGTTACCTGACTGATGACTTTGTCGACCGGGGTAGAGGAAGTGACTGATGGGCTGACCAGGGCTGAGGTCTCTGGCTGGAGAATGAGGATGGGGCATAATCGGATATTGTTAGGGCATGAGTGCCTTGCCCCTTGCACACAGTGGAAGATTAATACATGCCAGCTCAATCCAATTTCAGTTGTCAAATTGTGTTGGATGGATGAGACACTTGGGACCTCTGCCACCCCACCATTTAGCTGGGGGGGGGGGGGTCCTGTGCTTGTGAAAAAAGGGCTCCAATTACCCTCTCATCTTGCAGGTGGGCCCAGGGCCTCTGAGCACCTAAGGGTGAGGGTCACCCCAGGCCAGGTCCTCCCCTGTGCTTGCTAGCATGTGCTGGAGAGGCGAAGCACTGCCTTGCTCTATCTATGCCTTGGTTTCTTCCCTCGTAAAATGACCAGAGAGATTTCACAAGTTTTGTGAATTTTAACGGGAAAAAAAAATTGGTCGTCACTCACTAACCTCTACTGGAGATTTGGCATCTCCTTCAACTCTGAAGGTACAAGCTGTGGCCCTGCAGGGGACCCGCAGGCTTCTTTTGGGGCCAGGGGTCTCGGCTCTGCTTGGACCTTGGCCCAGCCCCAGGACCCTCCTCCTTTCTCCTCCAGCCCTCCCAGAATGCTGCAAAGCCCGGGCCAGCCTCCCACACCCCCTGGTCACTGAAGGGCCAAGTCTTCCCCCATTTCCCTAAGGCTTGCTCCAGAAACAGGGTTCCCTCTCACTGCGCCCCCAGTTGCTGTCTGGGTCCTTGCTGGAATGACTAGCAAGGTCCCTTCTTGGATGGACTCCCATGAGCCCTTCCCTTCTGCCCCATCAGAACACTTTCTCTGGCTCCCCAGGAGGCACCCCTGGGCCGTCTCTCCCCCATTATCTGGTCCCATCGAGCACTGCCCCTCTCCAGGCCTAGGCAGCCACACAACAGAAAAGGACTGACCGGATGGCAGTAAACTAAAGCTCAGTCTGAAGCTGAAGGAGGGTCCAGTTGAGCTCCTCTTTCTCCACCTCGGGCGATGGCAGGTTTCCTGGAGAAGCTGCGCAGATTTCTAACCCAAACCCCCATATCTGCTGTCCCAGAGAGCCCACCCCCACCAAGGCGCCCAGGTGGCCATGCCTTTTGGCCCTCTGCACCCTGAAACCACACGGGCTCGGGAGGTCGCCTAGAAGTCATCCTTTATTGAGTGACAGACAAGAGTGCTTTACAATACGGTAAACCTCACAACAGAACGCACGGCAAGAAATACAATCAATGAACCACACAACTAAAAACATGGGAATGAAGCAACAGTCAGTCCAATGTCGTCGATGCTGAGGAAGGGCCACCCCGCGCACTCAGAGGTTGGATGCACAAGAGACTCAGGGAAGCTGGCCTCCCCAGATGCATCGGGGAACCCGAGTCAGAGTCCAACTCTCACAAGAGGCTGGGTCCTTTGTCCAGCCCGCTACGGTGAGCAGGATCCCCGCCCTGAGGCGCTGGAGTACCAGAAGCCAACTTCCCATGAACTTGAACAGGACGAGGCCCGTGGGCTCCCCCATGCCAGGGAAGAATGGGAGGAGCCACCCAACAACTTGGGAGGGGAGGCAAACCGCCAACAGTTCCAGAGTCCTGACAGTTATTCTCATGTCCACGTTGTTGGCACCAGTTGAAGAGGAAAGTCGCCTCCTGTTAACAGGGAGGGTCTGAGGCAAACGGGCTGCCCCAATGCTTCCGCGCCATTCGCCACCGTAGAATGGAGAGGCAACTCACGCAGTGGTCAGACTGGAAAAGAAGGCACAGATGACACCCCTGCCTGCCACCAAGGGAGGAACGTAAGTCCCAACATCTCCCTGGGCAGTATGCCCCTCCAAGGGGCAGTGTCCCCCTTCAGTCCAAGGGGCACCCTGAGTGACCATGAGGAGGCACTAGTCCATTCAGCGAGTCCACCGGGAGACCCTGAGCACTCCGTGTGGGCAGCAATCCTCATCAAAGCAGTCAAAGTGTGGGCAGCCCTGGCAGGGAGGAGCACAAGAACCAAGAAAACCCTCTCTGAGAAGGAGACTCCCCACCTACAGCAACTCTCCAAGCCCTTCCCTAGCAAGGTCATGGCAGAGGACACTCACCATGACCTCACCACCACCAGCCATGGAGCCTTTTGGGCCCTCTCCTGCAGGAAGGGTTTTCCCCTGATCTCTCTCCACTGTGGCCACACCCTTATGCCTTGAGGGGGACCTCGTGGGGACAGGAGGGACCTGGCCACAGGAGTTGGCCAGGTGTGCCTTCTCAGGCTGCATCCCTGCTCCTGTCCCACCCCAGCAAGGGGGGGGGGGATGGGATCCCAGGGCGTGTGTGCTCCAACACGCCCTCCTAGCTAGCCACCGGACCCCACCAGGCTCTCCATGTCACCCTCACACACCCGCTTCTATCAAAGCATCCATATACTGCCATGGCCATGGGGGTTTCAAGTATTCAGTTTGCATAAGGAATCAACCTGAGATTTTCCTAAACTGCACTTCTCGGGTATTCAGTATATTAATCTTTATTCAGTACAGAAAAAGTCAACAACTGGACAATTATTGGAAAAAATTATATTTTGGAAGAACTCACTACGTAAGGTGACAAAATTCCAAAAATCAAATTACATGAAAATATACATCGCAATTTCTTTGTACATTAGGTGTAGAGAAATGGGGCAGGTGTGAGAAGGACACAGCATCTCCAATCCCAAACCCAGAAGTTATTGGTGGAAACAGCTTCTGGCAGGCCATGCTTTGTGAGTCCAATATCAACATCAGGCAGAATGAAGACAAAAGGACCCCCAAACCCCCTTGGGTTAATTCCAATCCGCTGACTTTGGACCAGGAGAGTGGGCGGGAGAGCTTGGCGGCCAGAAAAGATTATTGCTACACCCAATCGAAGACGTGCGTGATTGGATGACAAGAGGAGAGAGCACCGCGGGCTGGCCGCCCTGGCAGGTCCTCATTCAAGTCAGATGGCTGCTCGCTGAGGGTCTCTGGGTCCAACTCGACTGGAAAATGCTCAGGCAGAAGCTGCAAGAGCCCAGCAAAAGGTTTCCAAACAAAGAAAATACCAAAGTCTAGTAAATGAAAGCGTTTAATGAAGCCTCAATGGTTTAAAGGAAAATTAAATGGACAAGTTTAATCCTAATTGGTTTTAATCCGACATGCTTTAAGAAGTCTCTTTAAACTGATAAAGAAACAATGAATAGGGAAAGAAAACCTGCTAAAATCTTTCGAATGTACACGATTCTTAGTCTAACTAGGAGAGCATCATTTGGTACACCGTGGCTGGGGGTGGACATGGACAGTATAGATATTTCCGGGTCACGTTGTGCTATGTACAGGTCTTTACAACTCTTCCTGAAGGTTAAAGCAGTTCATTAGAATTCAATGCGTCATCATCTCTAAGTTGGCACTTGGCAGGCTCTTGTCGCACTGGTAACTGGCATGTTTGATTGCAGCCCAGTTCCAGCCAGTGTCCGGCTAGGTGGGGAGAGTGCCATGTTTCCCAAGTGGAGACCTGCGACAAACACAAACAGCGACATCAGGCTCACCATCAACATGCACCAGACTGGCAAGTAAACAGGCTTTCCTGCTGGTCCCAGGGAGGCATCATCTCTTGGGAAACTAATGCTCAGCTACACAAATTCTGAGGGAAGAAAATGCTCAAAGAGCTGGAGGATCTCGTTATATCTCTGCCACCACCCTGGGACCTGTCAGGGTCACTAAGCTAGGAAGCATCTGCGGCTGGATTTGAACTCATGGCTGCCAGGCCCTGTTGCTGCTCTGTGCATGGTGGTACCCCCTCCCACCCACCCACCTCCAGCTGCCTCTAAAAACTCATGACTCCTGGAAGGTGCAGAGGACAGAGGATGATGGTGGTCAAGGACACTGCAAGCGCCAGGCTGGTGGAAAGAGCTCCCAAGGAAGGAGGGCAAGATCTTGGCAGACGAGGCCCAGCAGCACTGGCCCTCAGATGGTCAAGTTCTTCAACTGCTTCTGTTCTCTGCCAAAGGGCAGAATTTCTGCTCAGAAAAGACAATACAGAAAAGCCCTCGGGGGCGGCTAGGTGGCACAGTGGATAAGAGCACTGGCCCTGGAGTCAGGAGTACCCAAGTTCAAATCCGGTCTTAGACACTTAATAATTACCTAGCTGTGTGGCCTTGGGCAAGCCATTTAACCCCAATGCCTTGCAAAAAACAAAAACCTAAAAAAAAAAGCCCTCAGACACAGGTTCAAGGAACCTGCTGATGGATGCGGCAGCCGTGGCTTCAGTAGGATGGAGACGAGCACAGGTCAGCAGGAGAAGGGCCTTTGAGTGGAGGGCCAGCGTGCAGAGGGATCACTCCAAGAGATGACAACACCATATCTCCTTTTCTGACAAAGTGATCAGACTGCCCAGATGAGGGGCAGACCACTACCAGGGCTTCTCCCCCAAAGTGTCCAGGGAAGAAGAGGTCCACTCATAGAGAGAGTAGACTTGAGCTGGAGCCCCAAAGCATCGCCAAGGTTCTTCGGTATGGAAGAGGGACAGACAGCAGGCTTGTCAAGTGAGGAAGGGCAGCGCCAGCTTCAGATCAAATGAGGTAATGGTCATTGTTGAGGTAGAATGCCCAGCTGGAAAGTACGTCATCCAAAGAAGACTCAAGCTTCCCAAGGCCAAGGCAAAGGATAGGCTGCTCAGAAGTGGAAGGGTCTTCACCAGCAGCCCCAGTCCCAAATCAGTCAAGTGGGTCTCCCAGCTGTAGTTGTGGGCACCACCGTCAGCCCTCCTGGGAAGGAAGGGGGCCAGAGTCTGACCCGTTCTCTGCTCAGTGTCAGGAGGGGGAGCACACTTGACAAGAGGCAGAATTGGGCCCAATGCCCAGAAAAAATTGCTCCAGGCAGCCTGAGCTTTGGCTTCAGTGGCAAATGGGGGGGAGGGGTCCTCCCTCCATCTTCCAGAATTACTGGTGCCCATCCCAAGCAGGGTGCAGAGATGGGAGAGCCAGAGGGGAGGCCAGAGCAAAAGCTCTGTATTCCAGGGGAAGGTGTTGGCCATCTTCTGTAACTGAGAGACTCCAGCGCAGGTTGGTCAAGCAAGGGGAACGAACACGGCCGAGGCTCTTAACATCAGCTGGGCACAAGTGAGAATGATCTAAACCAGAAGCGGAAAGGGGAGAGACGAAGATTCCAGGACGGACCCCTGCCACTGACGAGAAGTCTGTCCAGGATAGGGAATACCATCCAGGAGAGACCTTCTCAAAGGGGGACAATGACAAAGGGTCTTGAATTCATTGATCTACACATTAGGACATTAGGAACTAGTGAGGTCAAACCTCAAGAGAGAATGGAAAGATGGGGAGGGGGCTTCTAGTTGACTCCAATGATTCGAAGCTGCAGAGCATTTTCATCCTTGAGCGGGACCAGAGAACAAGACTAGTGGGCATTCAATGAGTACTGAGAGAGGGGGAACTTGAGCTCAAGAGTAGCTGGCCCCCAGGTACTTTTCGGCTCAGAATCTGTGAACACAATTAAATGGGGTTGGAGACCTGCCTGGGTACATCAGAATAACACTTCTTTTAACTAATTTTGTATTTTAAAAAGGAGTAACACATTTGCAAAATTTTACCAACTGTGAAGTAACTGGGGGTTTTGAAGTCACAAAGTCAGGTCTTTTTGGCTTTGCCCAATTCCAAATGTTTTCAAAATGCTTTCTTTGTGCTCAAGAAGTTGTAAAATAAGAAATTACATTCATGCTGAAAGCTAGCCAAAGTCTCCAATTTGAGGACATCCACTGTCCAAAACACAATTCTTAAACATAGGTTCTATGGAGAGTGAGCACTAAGGGGTGAAGACCAAGAGAGGACAAGAGAGGTGGGTCCACAGCATAGGATGCCAAACTGATGAAATGAGACATCTGAGAAAAATAGGGAATCCCTGGAAGGTAAAAAACTGGCAATTGTGAGGGGATGCTCATTGGGGAATAGCTGAATAAGATGTGGGCTAAGAATGTAATGGAAGCCTTTTGAGCAATAAGCAGGAGACTGCATCAACTGACACAGTCTGAGGCAGGAAGAACCATAAGACCCTTGTCTACACCAACAGCAACACTGTGAAGATCAGTAATAGGATCAAGGATCCAAGATTAACTACAAAGGACTTACAAGGAAGCATGCTATCCATCTCTGGTGAAAGAACTGACATTGTCCAACCAGAGACTGAATCTTCCTTTTTGTTCAAGCTTTCTTGTACAAAATGACTAATGTGGAAATATTTTACATGAATGCACATGTATAATTTATATCAGATTGCCAACTAGCTCAGTCAAGGTGGGCTAAAGTTTGGAAATCAAAACTTTTTAAAAAAAATAATAAAAATTGTTCTAACATGTACTTGGGGAAAAAAATAAAAACTTAAAAAAAAAAGAATATAAGAAGGGTCGTGGCATGAGTGGCCTGCTATGTACATCCTTGGAGGAAATGTCCATCTTGAGATTAGAAACCCATTCAAGTAAATGAATAGCCAGGAGTCACTGCAAAAATGAAAAGAAAGGCTCTGGTGCTGTGCACCAGACAGAATGAACAACAACCAGAGGTTGGAAGGGGGAAAAACCTTCAATTTGGTTTTTACTGATAAACCAGCAAGAGTAAACTTGACATAAAAAAATAAGAAAAACAAATAAATGGAGCCAAAACCTGTATAACCCTAGGTGAGGAGGTAAACACCCTGAGCAAACCTGCAAGACTGCTGAAGGACTTCAACATCAAAATTTCATTTTAAAAAAGGGGTGAATAAAATGGATCTTCTACCTAGGGTGAGTCCAACCTAGATGCACTTGAAAAGTCGAACTAAAATGAATTCCCAACCAATCTTTCTACACAAGCTTCTCTGGGGCTGAGAGTGAGAGGAGCATATATATATATATGAGCCTCCCCAGTAGAACCTAATTTCATGGCAGAAAGAAATCTAATTGTGCAACGGGTCAATGCACAGCCAGCCAGGAAGAAAGGCTCCAGGCGAAGGATTGGGTTTGTCCAGGCCAGAGTCTGAAGGTTTTGGGCAAGGGAAGGATGGAGCAGATCAAGCAAGAATGCCAAGAAGAAAAATGCTCAGAGTTTGACAAATCTAACCAAAAGAACTCTTCTCAAATAAGAAAAACAGGAAGGAGGAAGCTGCCTATGCATTGTCACCAAATAGTCAGAGGATCCACCTCACCCCTCAAGGTCAAAATCCACAAATGTAGACAACAGAAAAATGGCCAATGTTTTTGTTTTGTACGTGTACAAGACTTTGTAAAGCCCTCCTCATCAGTCCTGCTCAATGCAGAATGCAATCTGAATGCAAGCCAAAAAGTTTTGACATGGTGTAATGCTACTCTACCCTATTATCCCAATGGAGACCCCCAACAATCCCAGGAGGGAAGTTCTATCAGGAACCCCATTTTACAATTGTGGAAACTGAGGCACAGTGGTTCAGTGACTTGCCCAGAGTTCTCAGTCAATAAGCCAGGGACTGAGTCAGGATTCCACCTCACATGCTGGACCCAGCTTATAAAGAGAGTTGGAGGAGGAGAGAAGGGATGGGTGCATTTTGGCGACCTGGACACACCCAATGTGGAAACCTACTCTGCCTGACATATCTACAAGAATGTTTCCTTCTTTTTAGTTGGGGGCAGAGGAGAAAATTGAATTTTGTTCTATGAAGAAAAAAGAAAACTATGTTATGGCCCAGGGCCCACCCTGTCATGGTCACCTTGGTCTTCCCCATACCTGTGGCCACCAGAGGGACTCCCAGGAAGGGCGGGGCCAGGAGGGATGAGAGTAGCTACAAAAGGAAGCTGTCTAGGGGTCTCCCCAGCCAGGGTCTATCTTGACAAGAAGAAAAGCACATGGGGCTCATGTCAGAGAACAAAGGGGCTGCTCCCACTCAGAATGGGTCCATCATAAAACCCAGGTTCAAGCTCCATCTCTAAAGTCATACATTGTCAAGCAAGTGAAGATCTAAAGCTGCAGAGAGAGTACACCACACCCACGAATTAAGAGGCAGACTCCAATAACTTTAGGCAAAAAGAGTGGGATCAGCGGCAGCAAGAGGGTGCTACAGTACACAGAGCACCAGGCCTGCCAGGGAGTCCCAAGTTCAAATAACTTCCCGTCTGCCTCAATTTCCTCAACTGTAAAGACTCCCCAGGGTCTGGCATGTTCTAAGTCCTCTACCAATGGTGGCCTTTGGCCTAGATCTTCCTTCCCTTCAAAGTGACCAGAATGCTGGCTCCACCTACTGAGCGCTGGGATGCTTTTCTTTCTGGTGGCTACTTCTTGGGCCCCTTTGCTAGACCCCCTAATCTAGCCTAGTTCTTTGCAAGTCTTCCCTTGGCAAGCTCTTCAGCTCCCAAGGCTCTAGGATCAGAAGACTCTAAACATGACATCCTATCCAAATCTCTGTTCTACAGGACAATAAGCACTCACTGAAGAGGCCAGCGTCCCAAGGGATCACCACCTACTCACCTGACACCCTTAGCCCTACCGACCAATGTGATGCATGAGTCCCTATCTGTCTTCACATCCTTTATCCCTTTCCACCTAGGTAATAGGTAGAATAGGCCACATCACAATAACCTGGTTCCGTTTTAACAGTTACTAAATTAGAAGAAGACAAGGGGAATAATTCATAGCTACCTTCAGTCTCATTTATTATTTTAACTATTCAGCCATGTGGCAATTTAAGGGCACCCCCTTGGTTCCTAGTTCTTTGCCATTACAATAATTGTTATACATTTTCTGTGCACAGAGGACTTTTCCCTTCTCTTAATTTTCTCGGGGGCACAGGCTTAGTAGTGATTTCGCTATGGGCAGATCCAAACTGTCCAAGAATGGCTTTTTCAGTCCAAGTCACCGCCAGCAATTCTGTAATGGTCTGGAACGTTTTTCTGCAAGTTCCAACATTTGTCATTCTCCTTTTTGTGGGCCAATCTCTTGGGTATGAGGTAGAATCTAAAGAGTTACCTAAATTTGTTTTTATCCTTTCTAAACACAAATGGTATGGTCGTCTTTTGCCAAATGTCTTTAATTGCCTCTGATATATTTATGTTCATAAATTTTGTTGCTGTTTATTAAGATGGTCAATTAGGATTATAATTTTCCTAATATTAAGCCGAGCCAGAATTCCTAGCATAAATCCAATGTAGTCACAAGTGCCTAATCTTTGTGCTAAGTTGCTGTAGACACATTTATAGTTAATACAAAATTTTTGAGTCATTGTTCATTCAGATTAGTTCATAATTTTCTTTCTTCATTTTAGGTCTCCCTGGCCTAGCTGCCAAGAACCCATCTATGTTGTAGAAAAAATTTGATTAAGACCTCCTTTTGCTATTTAATTTGCAATTTATGCAATATGGGGATGAACTGTTCTGTTCTTTAAATTTTTGATTGAGTTTGTTTGTACTGAAATTATACAACCAAAGCATAAATTAATTAAGCAAATCAAATGACTAAAACGTCCATATCCTTTGAACCAGGGAATCCATTGCTGTCCCAAGCCCTAAGGAAGTCTGTGATAAGAAAAAATTCTCCATGTCCACCAAATATTTACAGAAGCACTTTTTGTGGTAGCCAAGGCTTGAAAAAAAAAAAAGTAGATACCTATCAACTGGGGAGCAATTAACAAAATTTGTCCATGGTTATAATGGAAGACTCCTAATAAGAATGCTGTTGTGTAATCAATACAGAAAAGCCTGGAAAGATCTCCATGAATTGATGCAAAGGAAGTCAGCAGAGCCAAGAAAACAATCTACACCTAAAACCATGTGAACAGAAATAACGACCACACACCAGAAATTAAGAGTGGATGTGGCAAAACAGTAACAATTGTGCAGGACTGGACTGAAAAAAGAAGATGCCCCCTTCTTCATGGCTATCACATTCTGTACATGTTGTTGGATGGATTCACTGTCTTAGTTGTACTGATTTTTTCTTCCTCTTAAAAACGACTATTTTGGGGTGGCTAGGTGGCACAGTGGATAAAGCACCGGCCCCTGGAGTCAGGAGTACCTGGGTTCAAACCCAGTCTCAGACACTTAATAATTATCTAGCTGTGTGGCCTTGGGCAAGCCACTTAACCCCATTTGCCTTGCAAAAACCTAAAAGACTGTTTCATACGGGTCAACTCTCTGGGAGGGGAGAGGAATCACATGGTGAGCTTAAAAATATAAATTATGAACTTAATTTTAAATAAAGAATTTGTTTGTAAATTCATCTGGTCCTGGGATTGTTTTTCTTTGGGAGTTCAATTAGGGGTTTTTCAATTTCTTTTTAAAAATTGTCTCTTAATTTTACTGCTCATCTGTATATTTTATCCTTTTATAAACATTCATTCCATTTAAATTGTCAGTTTCCCTGGCTGCAAACTGGGCAAAATAGTTACTAATAACAGTAATACTCAAGTTTTCAACAGTTTACTTAAAAGGAAAATTTGGCATATTATCTTAATGTCATTTTTTTTAGGTTTTTTTTTGCAAGGCAAATGGGGTTAAGTGGCTTGCCCAAGGCCACATAGCTAGGTAATTATTAAATGTCTTAGCCCGAATTTGATCCCAGGTACTCCTGACTCCAAGGCTGGTGCTTTACCCACTGCGCCACCTAGCCACCCCCTGTCATTTTCTTTAAAGAAATTCTCTATGAGGAATTTTTCTAAGACTCACCAACTCAGTTTACCAAACTTTTAGCAAAGTGTTCCAATGCTATCCTCATGGAACAGGAGAGGGATGCAAATGATTGTGTTCTGATTAAATTTCAGCTTCAGACATATTGGGTAGAGGGCCCCAAGGGGTTATGCTGTTGCCTAATCCATTTGGTAATGTTTATCAAAGATTTGGCTCAAGATATAAACCTGCCTCTTTGTAACTTGCCCCGATTATTCCCAGCTTTGTCCCAGTCTAATCCATTCTCCATATGGTAAATTTCATATCCTGGACAGCTGTTAATGGGCCCATAAACATTCTTTCCTCTGGATGAATCAAAGTCACTGGCTCCTTCAACTGATTCTCAGTCACCTGGGTTCAAGGCCTCCCCAATTCCTGATGCCATTGGGATTTCAGAAAAGGAACTAAGGAACACCACTGCAAGAGTCACAATGGTCATTTCTTTGGATCATCATGGCAATGTGAAAGATGATGACACTGAGGCTCAGACCCAGGGTTCCATTACTGTTCAGTCTTTGAGGTAGAATTTGAACCCAGGCCTCCCCAAGTCCAGCAACAGTGTTCTTATCCATTTGATCCTGCAGCTCCTCCAAGCAGGTAATATTAACAGATGGCCAGTGAGAAAAGGTCATGGTGGCTTCACTAGGGGCGGATTGGTGTCACTAGCACAGAAAAAGAGTTTGACCACACCTACTAACTGGCTTTAACTTATGCTTTGGTCTTTCAAGTACAGGACTGACCGAGAGGGTCACCGAGATCCCCTCCTTTAATAAATAAGAGAACTGAGAACCTGGAAATAAAGCCCAGGAGGAAGCCAGGCTCGTCCTTTGCACACAATCCCACTGGAGATGACACTAAACCAATCTCCCATCCTGAAGATGAAGCTAGGTTGGCTGTCCTCCTGGTAGATGAAGGTGGTTCAATTCTGCCGGCCATCAGCAGAGCCATGGCAGAAAAAGTTTTTAGTCTGGGTTTTGTCACCAACAGTTGAAGTCTTTGAGAACTCACAGGAATGAGATCTTAGAACAAGAGGATTACTAAATGGGGAAAAGCATTCGTAAGGTTGAAAGCACTTACCCTGAAAAAGTGAAGCTATGAGCTGCTAAATAAAGGTCACTCAAAAGCAGTCTCTTGGCTTTTCCTCACACAGCGGGCAACTTTCCTTTTGAATTCTCCGTTTCGGTCTTCCCTCCATTCTTTCTGCAGGTTGACAAATGAAAGTAGAAGATATTAGAAGAAACTTCCTCTGAAGCTTCAATGTTTCAAAAGTTGCCTGCAAACCCACCCTTTGTGGGTTCCACCCACTTACCAATTTTAAATGTTAAAAAAAGATTGAAAAGGAAACAGAAACACCAATAAAAATAGGCAGGAAGAGTTGTACCAGGTGTTCATGACAAGAATCCCAACACCCTCCCGAAGTGGGGCTGGGTGTTTGGGGCAGGGACTCAAAAGGGGACTGACCCCTTATAGATTTCCCCCCTTGTCTCCTGAGAGAGTGAGAGACATATAACAGTAAAAGAATAAAGAGGGCGAGAAAAGCAAAACTCTCTGACCTCTCCTCCCCCCACTGATGGTATATGCAGATATGCAGACCCATACCCACAGTCCCCCCCCCCCACCTTTGCCAAGAAGGGCTAGTGCTGTGCACTCCTTTGGAATCCCTATTTTCAACTAATCAACCAACAAGCAGCCCCTGGATGAGCAAATGGAATGCAGCCTGTATCCTCAAGGAGTAGAAAACACTGCGCAAGGGGTTCTGGTTCCTGGGAAAAGAGGGGCAGTGGGGCAGGCTGGACTAAGCCTTGGATGTCCAAAAGAAGAGACAAAGGTTCAAAGGTCACTTCTTAGGTTTATAGGCAGAGGAAGAGAGAACACAGAAAAATGAAGACCACAGGAACACAGAGAACAGGCAGGCCTCAGATTACAGATAAGGAAACCAAGGCAAACAGTGGTTGTGTGATTTAAGGGTGAATCCTCAAAGTCTTAAAGTGTTTAGTGGGGCAGGGCTGGGGCCTCAAAGTCTTCTAGGTGGGCAGACAAGAGCTCTCAAAATACGGAGGGAGACCAAGAGATGCCTGGGAGCATGAAGAGAACCCAGGCAGTGACCTCATCAGCGCAGTACTGGCCAGGGAGCCCTGATCCAACCCTAGAGCCTTCTTGGACTGGGGCAGGACGTGTGCTCCTGTGCCATCAACAGCTTCCATAGGATGGTCATTCATATAGCTGAGGGGAGGGGTCCTCAAAGTCGTTTCTCATCTGCCATGACTTCTGAGCTTGGAGGCTCTAGGTTGTCTTCAGTTTGTCTACACTCTTTCTGCAGCACCTCATGTGGCATACCCACAGCTGGGGCGCACCAGGTAGCCTGTGCCCCTCTCCACTGGGCACTGCTCAAAGTGGATCGACTCCTCTAAGTGGGTCACAGTGACCAGGCTCCACCCTGTCCAGCAGGCAGCTGGAGCACGCCTGAATATTCTAATGATGAAGGCACAGTCCCCACCAGCTGCAATACTCATGGCCATTCCATGTGCCCACAGGGCAACTGGCATGGTCGCTCCTTGAGCAGCTGGTGGCACAGCAGAGAGAGCCATGTGCTGCCCTGGGCAGGCCACCACCAGTGTGCTCCAGTCTCTTCAGCCATAAAGTGGGGACCATCACAACGTTTCCCTGATTCATGAGCAGGTGCTCCGCACATGCACACTGGCAGCACATAATCAACACTTGCTCCTGACCCCTCCCCTGGTGACATCCATTGGTTCTTCCAAAGCCTGCCAGGCCCACAACTGGTCCCCAGAACCCCCATAGAGCAGGCTCATACAGCTCTCCACCTTGAACCAGCTAACAGATCTACAGTGTCTGTCCACAGTCTATTTTTAGAAAATAACCCAAAGCCAGGCTCTCAGGTACCCCAGGATTCTCTCCTTCTGGGCTGTCCCATTTTCTGGATGGACCAGAGAGTGTCTGAGTGGGGTTGAATGGAGTCGCTGTGTAGATCAAGCCTGTGTGCCAGTGCTGGGGAAGCTCATCACGCCAGGCTTCTCTGAGTCAGGGGTCAGGTTCAGGAGAAACAATATGATGCCCACTTGACTCCTGTGACCTCTGACCCACGGTGGGGCCTCCCCACTGGGAATGTGTCTGAAGCGAGCTGCTAGGCCTCCCGGGGGGGGAGGGGGGTGCCTCTTGGGACATCCCATCAATGCTATCCTGAGCATGCCAGCTAGACCAGAGTGGAGCCTGCAGAGCCCACTGTGATAGAGGAGAGGATCATGGACCAGGAACCTCTAGAGACAGAAACAAAGCAACAGGTGGCAGTGGACCAAACCTTAAGCCCAGAGGCAGCCAGCTACAATTGGGAAGTGGGTCAGGGGAGCTGCTGACAGCACCCCAGGACCCGAGTCAGGGAAGATCCAGGGATGAGGGCTGGATTCCCCAAGGAGCGAGGAAGCTCTGCCTAGCTGCAGCCTAGACCACGTGGAGGACTAGAAGAATGCAGACACCATCAGAGCCAAGTTCAGGGGGGACCCTCACCCCCAAGAAGCGAGTGAGAGTCACAGCCTGAGCTGGGTAAGGCTGGATACCTGAGCAGAAGCTGGGGGACAGACCACAGAGGGCCTGCCTAGAGGGGAGAGAGCGCTCCTTGGGAACCAGAGGGCCCGGCATGGGCTCTGAGAGAGAAGAGGGGATGGTGGGGGTGGCGCTCAGTTCTACCCATAAGGGACCTCTCCTCTGCCAAGGCCAAGTTAGGCAGATCCCAGGGTCTGGAAGGGCTGGAGAATAACACAAAGCCACGAGTGATACCTGACTAAACCCACAAGACCCATAGAGCCCTGACAGGAAACCCAAAGCTGCCCTCAGCCCGTGTCCAACTTACGGCTGCATCCACATTTGCGGGCGAGTCTCCGTTGGGATCCGCCAGCATAGAAATGACACTAATCATGATGGTTTCCACCGTGTGGATGGGGAGCCAGCGCTCTTCAGGCTTTTCATAACCATATTTATCTTCCCCAGGCTCATGAAGGATGGAGATGCACACGTCGCCATTCTTGTCGACTGGAAAAAAGCCACAGACATTAAAAACACAGGTTAGCAGCCAATGCCCTCCCAGTACAGAGGAGCGCTCCCCAGGAGCTGCCAGCAGAACCTCTCCCAACCCCCACCTCTGTAGAGTCTCTGAACTCTCCACGTCACTCTGTAGAGTGACTGATCTGACACCACCAGGGCCAGACTCAAGAAGCTTGGTGGGGTCGTCCCTCCACCTCCAGGCCAGCTCTAACTCTGCACTGGTTCAAGTCTGGACAGACCCAGGGACCCTTCTCAGAGGGAGGAATACGAAGGACACCAACGACTGGAAACACAGCTACCAAAACGTTGGGGGCCAAGCACCCCCCGGAGATCCTCATGCCTTTTCACTGTTCCTTTTGACTCAGAGATGACAGTAGACCAATCAGGACCCAAGGAGAGATAGAGGAAGAGGAAAGCGGGAGAGGGGCACTGCTTCAACCTTTTTTTGGGTGGGGTGTCCACATGAGCCTTTAGCTAAGTTTCCTGTTGTTCCAGCATTTCAGGTGTGTCCTACTCTTCCTGACCCCATTTGAAGTTTTCTTGGCAAAGATACTGGAGTGTATATATGTCCCATATGTATACATGTCCTTCTCCAGCCCCTCTGACAGATGAGGAAATCAAGGCACACAAGGGAAGTGACTTGCCCAGGGTCACACCCTAAGTGTCTGAGGCTACACTGAAACTCAGGAGAGAAGGCTTCTGATTCCAGGCCCAGCTCTCTGTGTCCCAAGGTGTCCCCTAGCAGAGTCTAAATCTGAAGCCAGGGCCTGTCCACCCTTACCAATCACACCCTGCTCCCTCCCTCTGCTGGAAGTCCACCAGGCACCTATTTGTGTCTATTTTAAAGGGAAAAATGGAAAGGAGAAAGAAGGCTACAAGACCCCAGCCTCCACAGATCTCAGCATGACAAGTGGGTGGGGCACTGAGGGCAGGAAGAGTATGCAGCCCCTTGCCCCCACCCCACCCCCACTCAGCGGTGGAAGGCAGCTCCAATCTCATCCACCCCTAGTCATGTCCTCCAGCCACAGATGCTCCATCCTCAAAGGCTTCTTCACCTGGCTGTCCCATACCCATTTCCTAAACTTTCTCAATGGACCCAGAGGCAGCCCATCTGTCTCTGCTCCTGAGCACTTCTTTCCCTGGGACTTTCTGACAATGCACCCCCTTTCTTGGAAGGCAGGCCCACAAAGTCAGCATCAAGTCCTGCTGCCCCCTTAGGTTCCTGAGGGTCCAAGCAGGAAATCTGGGCAAGGGAGTCTGGGGAGAGAGAGGAGCACAACACAAATGCCATAGGCCTCAGCCTCCCTCCCCACTGACAAACAGGAAGCCCAGATGGGATGAGCTCTGGGCCTAAGAGAGCTTCCTCAGGGGTACCCTAGACAGTGTGACAGGCCCATCATACACCAAGGAGAGGCATCAGGCCACCAGTCCAGGCCCCAACACATGGGACCCACAAGGACTCAACAGGACTTCCCACCAGCTACCAGACACATCACTGAAGAAGTGGAGAAGCTCTCCCACCTCAGTAGGGCAGAGAGCCTCCCCCAGCTACAAGCTCTTGTCCATCACCCAAAGCAGGAAGGCTGGTTCCCCTTCCTTTCTGGGTCAGGATCATGAAAACCTCATTCAGAAAGGACCAGAGGCACCATTTTTAGGCATGACCCCTGTCCAGGGTTTGAGGTCCTACGTGGACAACTGCATTTCCATATAGTTGGTTTCTTTTCCTTTTCCCAAACTATGCAAAGATAATGCCCACCATGTCTCTCCCAGTAAGCCTCGGTACCTACTTCCTATAGCAACTCCTCTCCAGGAATGGGGCTGGGCCTGTTCCCTGCCCAGGGAGGTGGTTGGCCCAGGGGTCTCCAGCAGCTGGAGACAGCCCAGCCAAGGTGATTCAAGAGTCCAAAGCCTCTACTCTGCTTCCTTCCTGATGCTATATCCAATGCCCCCCAGGTAAAAACAAAACTGGAAACTTACCATTTGGGTGCCATATTTCCGTGATGAACTTCATTTTTGGTGGTCTGAGGGGGTAGTCTTTTGGGAAAGTGAGATGAGCTTTGAAAACGCCCCCTTCACTGAAAAGACAAAGAGAACATCTTAGGAGAAACCTTGAAACAGTTAAAATCTCATTTCTCTTGGCTCTGATATTAGCCAGCGGAAAATGAGCCCCAAAGCTTACTTGGCCCAAGGGCATGCTCCCTAAAGCCAGGCTTGGGACTTTGAGAAAGTCAAGAGTGAAGGACCACAGCTAGATTTTACAATTTCCCCCCCAATCAGGCAATTTGCCAGTCTTTACATTGTTTCCATGGTAACATTGATCCAAACTGAATGTGATGAGAGAGAAATCATATTCTTAAGGAAGAAACATAAAGTATAAGAGACAGCAAGATCAGACAATAAGATAGCAGGTTTTTTCCTAAATTTAAGGTCTTTGTTCAAACTCCACAGCTCCTTCTCTGGATACAGATGGCATTCTCCATCGCAGACAGCCCCAAATTGTCTCTGGTTGTTGCAACTGATGGAATGAGCAAATCTATCAAAGTTGAACATCACCCCTATGTTGCTGGTTAGAGTGTACAGTGTTTTTCTGGTTCTGCTCATCTCACTCAGCATCAGTTCATGCAAATCCCTCCAGGCTTCCCTGAAATCCTGTCCCTCCTGGTTTGTAAAAGAACAATAGTATTCCATGACATACAGAAACCACAGTTTGTTCAGCCATTCCCCAAATGATAGCCATTCACTTAATTTCCAATTCTTTGCCACCACACCCAGGGCTGCTATGAATATTGATATTGCTGGATCAAAGGGGATGCACAATTTTGTTGCCCTTTGGGGCGTAGTTCCAAATTGCTCTCCAGAAAGGCTAGATGAGTTCACAGCTCCACCAACAATGTATTAGTGTCCCAGAAGCTTCCACATTTTTAATCCAGATCCAGTAACTTATTTTCCCAATGGGGGGAATGAATTAGAAACTCAAGATTTTAGAAGTGAATGCCAAAACTGTCAGAGCCAGTCCACGGTCATCAGTATTCCTGGCCTCTCCTGTCACAAGTCCCTCCCCTCCCGTGTCCAGACTTGCTGGACTGGGGGGGGGGGCGCTAACGTGGGGAGAAGCTCTTGGGCAGAATGGGGTCTCTCAGTTTAGGAGTGTTTTAAACTCAGCTTTTTCTCTGCCTAGATGTGTGCATTTTACTGTTTCTCTTCTATCATTTTTCACTGCTGGTTTTGGGGGGGCAAAAGCCCCCCCCCTTCTCAGGAAGTTCTGCCTTTTCCCCCTAGTCACCAAAATCCAATTTCTTCAAACTGAAGGGAACTGTGGCTGGAGGACTCCTGATTGGCTGGTCTGTGTGCTGGAAGGTCCAGAAGTTTTATCTATAGACAGCGGACCAAGGAGTCCTCAACCTTTCAAAAGGGGTGTGTGTGTGTGTGTGTGT
Source organism: Macrotis lagotis (assembly GCF_037893015.1). Taxonomy (NCBI): domain Eukaryota; kingdom Metazoa; phylum Chordata; class Mammalia; order Peramelemorphia; family Peramelidae; genus Macrotis; species Macrotis lagotis. The sequence continues at coordinate 1,612,368 of NC_133663.1, read as the reverse complement.
GTGTGTGTGTGTGTGTGTGTGTGTCTGTCTGCACACGCACACGCACTCTAGTCACTTTATTTTAGAGACATTTAACAGGCAGACATTAGCTGGAGGAAGGTAAAACACCCCCAAAGAAGAGACTGACCAGAGCAACCTACAGCCTGTCAGCTACACCTGTGCCCATCATTTCTCCCCAAGGATGCTCCATGCCCTCAGTCTCTTGGACAAGGCTTCAGACGGCATGAAGGCCCCACCAGCTTAGACCATGTGCTGCTGTCCTCCACTCCCCATCTGTAAGAACAGCACCATTCTCGACCAGAGATTCCAATAACCAATGAGCATGTATTGTGCAGGCTGGGTGCAGGGGCCCAGGCCTAGGCTCAGCCCCAAGGAGAGTCCAGGCACTCTGCAGAGGCAGCATTGCCTGGGCTTCTGTAGTCCACTTCCCCACACAGATGGGCAGTTCCTACTGCCCCCCGACTGTCTCCAGGCACTTTATTGCTAGGATTTCATTCAATCCTCTCTTTTGTCTGGCAACTCCTCGGGCAGAACTGCCTGCCTGTCCCCATCCCCTAGGGCAGCGCTCCATCAATGCTCACTGTAAGAGGCCTAGTTCCGGGTCAGACTCCTGGCACCTGGGCACCAAGTCAAGACCTGTCCTGGGGTGGACAGGTCACCAACTGTAGTTTGGGGCCACTCTGAGACCGGCCAGGCCAATCTATCTGATGAGAGCATGTCTCCAAGGAGTGGGATCCTTAGTCAAAGGGGGATCTGGCAGGTTTGGGGAGGTGGTCCTGTAAAAGTTATGAAAGGAGACATTTTCCTCTTCTTCGCCAAACAGGTGAGCTCCATTCTGGCTCAAGCTTCTGGACACAATGAACCACCTTTGGTTGCCCCCTCTAGCTCCACATCTGCGGCCTCAGCCAGGGCTGTGCCGGCCATAACGGAACCAGAACAAATCTCTGAAGCATTGTCCACAGTGACAGACTTGAAAAAAGTGCTAACTGCCATCATGAGAACTAATCACAATTTTCTTTCAAAGTAAGATAGTACTTTTAAAATCATGAGAAATCCCCCACCAACCTTTCAGGGTGAATATTTCAGCCCCAAGGAATACAGGTGGCAGCCTGAGGCCTACAAAGGAGGGCAAGACCCTGGACAGGCCTCAGTTTCCCCCTCTGTCAAGATAAAGTCATTGTCTGGCTTGCCTCTGGGCTGCAGCCCCACCAGCCTCCTGGGCAGTCTGGCTCACCCAAACACAGAGCGTGTTCCCCACCACCCTTTTCCCAGCATGCCCCAGGGTGCGGGGGGTGAAGCAGGAATTCAATTCTTGGAGTGGGTGAAGCTCCCGCCTCCCAGCTTCTCTTCTGGAGGAATTTCATTCTGCCTTGCCCTCTTCAAGCTTAGTTTTCCTCTTGTGTCGCGGAGACCTCTTATCCTTAAAAGACACAGACAGAGGCTGGGGAGGCTGCTCCTGTAGCCCCACTGACCCTTCCTTCCATAGTGATGAGATGGAAGGTGCTCCACATTCCAAATGTCCAGCCAATCACAATGGCGCCCCTGTCTGTGATGCTCGGGCCTTTGTAACCACATTGCCTTCCCTGGCCGCAGCTACCTCCTACTTTGTAAAGTGACCTGTCCACCCACGTTCCAGGCTTCGAGCTGCTGAAAAGGAGTCGGTGTGCTCAGAACTCAACAGCCTTGATTTACCCAGGTTCAGTTGCAACAAGCATCCCAACAGATGTGAACAAGGGCTCTCTTGAAGAACTGAGGGTATTTACTATCCATTCATGCTTGAGGCTTCGGGACCTTTGGTGGTGGTGAGGGTATCTGGGGAGATCTCTCCCCAGGCCTGCAATTTGCAGGCCCTGGAGTTGACTCTGGGAGGAACATGCCTAAAATGACGTTCCTTTTCTCTTGAAATCAAGCATTCAGAGCTGTGCTTGTCCCAGCTTTGGGGAGGTGTGCGCCATGCTTCCTTCACTGTTCTGTCACATCACTCTTCCCAGGGGCCAGAGCCAAGGGCCTCCCACGCCACCTAAATGTGCCACTGCTCACTGACTGACTTGGTTGCAATCTCAAACATCACACATCTCTCTTGCTCCCTCCCTCCCTATCTCAAACATCACATATTTCTCTTTGCCACCCCCACCCAATCCCCTTCTGGCTCAAATTCTTAGCTTCTTCATCCCCAAACTCTATCTCACGGCTCCCATTCTTTGGTGGAACACCTTGCCAGGAACAGCCCTTCCAATATCTAGTCCGCCTTTGCTTGGCACAGAATCATTTGCATACACACCGTCTCCAGGCAGGTTAGGTGTACCCAGGGAATCTCTCAGGCAGCAGGCCTGGTCTCATTGTGTCCCCAGTACCTGAGGGTACTGGGGGAATAAGAGAAATGGAATAAAGACACCTAGCCACCAGCCCTGGCCCAGACCATTTCATAGATGGAGAAACTGAGGCAAACGGAGCAGTGCCACCCTCAGGGTCATGAAAGGAGAATCCAAGTCTTCTTGCCACTGACCCAGCACCAGCTGCCCGATGTGTGTGTGTGCCACACACAGACACACTTGACCCACAGCAGGTGCTTAAGAAGCATCTATTGATGGATCTCACTCTGTGTTAATGACTTTAGGGACCTTCCTTACCTCTTAGAGTGACCACTCCGGGAAGGACACCAGGCCATTGTGGACAAGCTCTTGCCTTTGTCACTCCTAAGGCTAACTAATCCTACCCCCATACATTTCCTTGTCCACATAGCACCAGGACGGGAATCTGAGTTCTGAGTCTTGGGCCCCTCAGAGGGCCACCCACTGAAAGAGAGCCACACACCTGATGGAGCCCAAGATGACCAAACCTACTGCTGGGGGCGGGGGGAGGCAGCCATACACCTCAGGCCTCCTGGGCAAGTTTTAGGTGAGAGACCAGGTCACCCCCAGGACAGTTTTCAAAAGAATGACCTGAAAATACACTAAGGTCCAGAGAAACAAGGACTGAAGAAAGCCTCTGGGGTGTCCCCCTGCCCAATGCAACACCTTTGGTGCTCCCAGAGTGCAGACAAGGAAACAGCAGCATCAAGGCAGTTACTGATGCTGCAGTACAGTCTTATGGGAGAAGAAACCCATATGGGAGGAGTCCAGCAATTTGGGGTGAGCCGGCCCACGACTCATCTCTTACAGAGAAATGACTTGAACAAGTGAGCTACTCCCCCTGCATTCCACCTGAGATGAGATGGCCATGGACAGCCAGAAAAACTCAGGGACCACAACAGTTACCAAATCATTCCTTAAAATAGCAAGGTAGGGCACCAACAATTGGGAGATGTTGAAAAAGTTCTGCAAGAATGCAATGACCAGATGAGGACGGAGCTGGAAGCTCAGCCACATCTGTGTCCATGGACAAATCTAAACCCCCTGAACCCCAGGTTCCTTATCGATAAAGAGGACATCAGAGAAACACAACTAGTGACCAGTGACCAGGCTGTGGAGGACGCTTTTCCTTTCCTGCCTGCTGATGGGCTGAGTCACCAATGCCCCCCACCCCATTTCAGTCACAGCCTGCTCAGCTGACACCCCAGATGTAGTGACTGTGAAATAACCTGGCAAAGGGCAAAACAATAGCTGTGCCTGGCCAGTGGCGCCCTCTGGTGGCCCCCCCTGCAGCCACCCTCCAAGACAGAAGAGCAAGGAGCTGACATTCTGGTTGGGGGGGGACCAGCCTGAAAACCTCCTGAGTTCATCTCTGTCTGTAGTCGCTGACCCCGAGCTCTCTTCCCAAGAAGCCCCCAGGCGTTCTTCCTTTTCTGTAAAAGGCTCCTTTGGATGCCTGGAGATGTCGATCCTCAGACACAGTCCCTGCCCTTGAGGAGCTTCTGCTCCACCAGGGAGCCGACCACATTCTAACTACAGATATCACAACAGAACAAACACAAGGGAGCTTTGATGAGTCCTCAGGAAAGGCTTCATGGAGCCATGACAACGCTCCATGGGCACCAAGAACCTGAGTCCACCCCGAGTTTTAGGAAAATCCCTTTGGTGGACGATCCTGTGGGATACCAAGGGCTGGGAAGCACATGGCAGGAAGAGGGGTGGCATGGGGGCCTAGTTGTCTTGGTGACTGTCTCCCCATTGCCTAAAATGTCACACCATCAAACATCAGGAATTTTGAAAAGTTGGGTCCACAGTCAGCTTTGGTTTTGTGATATTTTGAGGCTTGCTCCAGAGGTCCAAGCCTCTCACCATGGCTGGGATGAGATTCACCTGACTAAGGGTAAGGAGGGATGGTCAACTTTTCTCCTTTGAATTTAGAATGGCCAGACCTTGCCCAATTACTAATGGGGACAAAACAGGTCATGGGGCTCCAGACACAGGATTTTTCCTTCAAGGTCATTTTACTGGAATTCATTTATTTTTATACTGAGATTCCTGAATGTTTCATCCAATTAAAAAGAAAAAAATTAAAAAGGAAAAGTGACCAACGTTTTAAGGCCAAATCCACATTTTAACTAAGTAAATTATTCCATAATAGGTTTTTTAAGCAGGTGAGAAACATTGGTTTTCTTCAACCAACTGTAGTCTCCACTGAACTTTTCTCTTTAGAAAAAGGACAAGTCAGGGGCGGCTAGGTGGCGCAGTAGATAAAGCACTGGCCCTGGAGTCAGGAGTAGCTGGGTTCAAATCCGGTCTCAAGACACTTAATCATTACCTAGCTGTGTGGCCTTGGGCAAGCCGCTTAACCCCGTTTGCCTTGCAAAAACCTTAAAAAAAAAATAGGACAAGTCAACAGTTTAGGTTTTTCCCCAGATGATTAGCCCTTTTTCATAGGATAAATCCAGGGCACCAAGAACCAGTTATCAATAAGCCCAGAACCAACTTTGGGGTTGATGGTCAACAGCAGGGGATACTTACTACAGTGTGTCCGGGGGGCCAATGATGAGGACTTCCCATCTGTACAGGTCATTGTCATCTATTAAGCCAGCAGAAAATCCTTCGACTGGATTTTTGTTGAGCTCTGTGAAAACAAGAAAACACTGATAATGTCCAAGGCCAGCACTGGGCCTCCAAGCAGGGAACAACGCAGTGATGGCCAGAAGACGAGGCTGCCAGGGGCCCCAAGAGCAGACAAAACGAGGCCTCTTCTACCCCCAAGAACACTGGGATGTCCATTGGTGAATGGTTGTGGAGGCAGGATCCAGAGACAAAGGGCTCCCAATGCAGAGGAGGGACGATGGGCACTCCAAAGGCCTGTCCTGGCCCATCTCTGCTCCGGATGGTTGTCTGGGGCTTCCTATTCAGCTAAGCCTACCCCCTGGAAACACCAGGACCATAGACTTTGAGCTGGACAATAGGGGACTGCATCCATCCATCTGGGAGCCAGCTGTGGCCCTCAGGGTCCCCCATTTCTCAGCCAGACTAATGGAAGCATCTATTTTTAGCTGCTTGTGATCCCAATTTTGGGTCATTAAATGGCTTCTTTTTAAAAACCCTCAGGAAAAGCAGGAGAAAGCTTTTCTCTTCATCAAGCAGAGTGTGAACCAAGGTCTCCTGCTGCCCTTGAGCTTGGGGCAAGCACGATCCAGTTGTTCTGAATTAACAAGGATTCCTCCAAATAACTAGCTATCTAAAAGTAAGGCTGCCCAAGGAACAGCCCTTGCCCCCCACTTTGCCATCCTGTCCCCCATCCCCTGGAACTCTTTCAGTAACAAAGGTTTGGGAATTTCAGTTTCTCTGTTCAAGCTCTCAAAGATGCTCCCCACAGAGCCCTAAGGGGTCCCTCAAGGTCCCTCATTGGAGGCAGATCCACAAAAGCCAGGAGTCTTTGAAGCTATAGGCTAGTGACTCCGCCATGCTAAAAAGGCTTCATGTCCATCCTTGGCACAGCTGGGAGCTGGCTACTTGGTGGAGGAAGAAAAGCAAAGACAGAAGGATGCCCAAGGAGATGAAGCAATCATATACACCATCCAAAGAAAGAGAAGATGATGAGCATCTTCAAACATATCCCTCAATTATTCTGCTGTGCTGGAGATGGTTCACCTCCCAAAGACCTGATAAGTATGAGCTTTAACAAAACATTGTTTTCTAATGTAACTTAAAAACTAAAATAAATCACCATTTTAAAACGAGTAGAAAAAAAATGTACCAACATACTTGGGACTTTTAATGTATCGGTTAGGAAAGAACATCAAACTCATTTCTTTGCACCAAATGCTGACCCACCACTCAACATGTCTGACTTGTTTCCTGGTTCTCTGCCCATCTTCCCTGGCTCTTAGTGCAAGGGCTCTGCAGATCAGGGGCTACCTCCCCTTCCCGCCACTCCCAGCTCAGTGGTCCACAATGAAAATGCATTTACTCACACCCTCAGAAGTCTGTGCTAGAGCCTGCATGGAACAGTCAATTAAGAAAGGTCCACAGACTGACTACATGTTTGATGTCACTGCCGAAGGAGCTTCCATTCCCAAAGTGGACAGTCATCATCACTATACTGCATGGAAAAATTCTCTCTTCTGCCCATCGCTACTAACTAGAATCAACATGCTTGTCAACACTTTGCAAAAGGGTTGTTGTTTCCATCATCTGAATGACTCAGTTGCTCTTTCTAATATCAATAACTTTCTTGGCAAATCCACTGACCTTAAAATTGAAAGCCAAATCTTCCTCTTCCTTGAATGTCTTTGCAGTGGAAGGAAGAAAAGAAGAGACAGGAAAGGAATCAAACAATCATGAGGGCCAGGCAATCTGCTCACATCTCTTTCAAGAGGAGATGAAGTGTTAACAGCACCTGCCTCAATGCTGCATCCTCATACCTCTTCTCGTCCCCATTTTACCGCGGAAGAAACTGAGGCTGGAGCCGGACCCCAAGCTCGGTGCTCTCTCCCCACTCAGCCATGAGGCTGGATCTCCCAGGCTCCAACTCTTCTTCCCAGGACTGTGCTAAGCAACCTCACTATTCTTTTCTTCAACCACGGCCCTCTCCTGCTCTCTCCAGATCATTTGTGGCCATGCAGGGTCATTCCTACTGACTTCTCTTTGTAGTTTCTCAGGGCCCCAGCACCCCACTTGGGAGGTCTCCCAAGTCTGCTCTCTTCACTCTCATCTTCAGTCGGCTTCCCCAGTTCGGACTCCTCCTACCTTCAAGGTCCATCACCCCCCCCAGTCTGGGGATGCCCTCCTGCCCTGCACCACCTCTGCTCTCTTCCTGCTCTAGTAGATGGAGAACTATAAGCTGTCATATGGAAAAGTGTTCTAATCATTAATAATTGAGAAACAGCAATTAAAACCAACTCTGAGGTACCACCTCACACCTCTAAGATTGGTTCAAATGACAGATGTTAGTGGCTGTGAGAAGTAAGCACATTATCGGTAGTCTGGCCAGTGAGGAATGCAATTTGGAACAATTCCCAAAAAGCAAACATCACTATTAGATCTCTATTCCAAAGGAGTAAAAGGATCCATATGGACAGTAATATTTGAGAAGCAGCAACAACCAACTGAAAACAGAAGGGATGCCCATCAGCTGGGTCACCATAGGGAGGAAGCATTTACAGAAGCAACCAAACCAAAAAGCACGAGGATAAACACAGTTAGTAAACAGGGAGAAGGTAAGGAAAAGCGGCAGTTTTGCTGATGGCACACAAATATAAATTCATATAAACACAAACATCAAAGACCCAAGTGAGAGCCCAGAGTCAACCCCTGAAATTGAACCTGACCACTGATGCCTAATGTTGGGGGGGGGGGGGGTCTCGCTAGGCAGCAGGGGGCAAGGGGATGAACAATGAATGGGAGATAAGGCTTGGCTTTGCTATTGACCAGCTGTGGGGCCAGGGACCAAGTCCCCCCCCCCCCCCCCCCCGCCCCATCCCATCCAGTTTCCTTATTTGTAAAGTGAGGGGTCTGGACCAGATAGATAATCTCTAAGGTTTCTTCCAACCCCGACCTTCTATGATCTATGTTATGTTCTTCTCCCAATAGCCAGACCAATGATTCATCACCCCAACTAGGTTCTGACCGCTTGGGTGTCCCCATGAGGGCAGCTCAATGGCACAGTGCTTAGAGAGCCAGATCTGGAAAGAGGACCTGTGTTCAAATCTGACCTCAGACCTTCAGGCCTGCCTTGGTGTCCTTTTCTGTCTCATCACCTTGCAGAGCTGTGTGAGGCCCCATAGAAATGCTCCAATGTGGCTCTTCTCCCCTGGGATGACCTCCCATCTTGCAGCCTAAGGGAGGTACCCTGGCTATGGGGATGGAACCAGGCCCACCACCATCTAAGAGCTGCCACCCTGCCTCAGGAGGTGGCAGTAATGCGAGTGTCTGGTCTGGACTCTCTCACTGGCTGCTTCCACTCTAAGTCTACCCTTCCCCACAGAATGTGACATCCCACCAGAAGGCAGCTTGTTGTTTCAGGGGCCATGGCCAAAGAGGGGACCTTGTCAGAGACTAAGAACAGCCCTTGTCTTTCCTTGATGGAGGGGCGTACTTCCCTGCCAGCTCTGCCCACCTTGTAAAGACGGGGGGGATGAGGCTGGGCATCTGGCCATCCCATCAGCCTGTGTGGAGGCAAGAGGGGAGTCTGGAGGCTATGCTGGCATACTAGGTGACGGATGAGGGCAGGGTGCTCTGAGAAGTCCCTCTATCTTTCATGGGTTCAGCTAGCCTTCTTCCAGGGGAGGGTGGGAGGATGGGAACAAGAGGCAGTGGGGGCGGCAGCCCAGCGACACTCAGGAAGATATTTCTTCTCCTGGGTGAATTTCTTCATCTGGGGTGCTGGAGGGAGAGGGCCCAGCTCTCCCAGGGTCTGGATTAAGGCACAGCTGAGAATGGAAAACACTGGACATTGTGTTGCCCAATTCAGACCAAGCACAATCAGCCTGGGAGAGCAAGGAGGCCCCAGGTTCAGGTCCAATCTCAGACATTCACTAGCAAAGGAGGCAGTCACTGTCAAAGAGGCAGCAACCAGCAGGTGCCTAATCAATGCTTACTGCCAACTCCCAGGCCTGGGATAACAACAACAAACCAGGAAAAAGACAAGACCAGCTTTAATGTCAGTCAGCCAGCTGGGACCAAGCCTGGGGGGTGGGAGACAGGGTCTACCAGAGGGGCCTGGAAGCAGCAGGCAGGAGTCCAGGAAAGACCTGGACAGTATGTGGTTGTCCCTCCTTGGTCTCTCCATGTTCCTTGACTGACTGGTGGAGGCTAGATCAGGTATGGGGGGAGGGGGTGAAAGGGAGAACATTATGCCTTCAATAGGCAGGGCTGCCAGAGCACTCTCCCACAACTGTTTCCCATGAGAAAGGGACTGCGGTCAGGGTCTGCCACTGACACCTGCAGAACTGTGGATGAGCCCTTGAGACTTACTGCAAATGGGATTAAACCCCAAAAGAGACCTAGCAATCAAAAGAAAATCTCTCAAGGACACTCAATTGATTTCAACAATTTTTTTTTTAGGTTTTTGCAAAGCAATGGGGTTAAGTGGCTTGCTGAAGGCCACACAGATAGGTAATTATTAAGTGTCTGAGACCGGATTTGAACCCAGGTACTCTTGACTCCAGGGCCGGTGCTTTATCCACTGCGCCACCTAGCCGCCCTGATTTCAACAATTTTTAAAAGGTTTTGAGGTTATAGATTGAGGAAGATGAAATTCCAGATCAAATAAGAACCTGACCATTTAAACCATCAGCTTTGCTGTCACAGGGGGAGACAAGTGAGGTCAGGTCCAATAAAGCCTCGGGTGCCCATCCATGACACTCAAGCCTCTCTTCCTAGTTTCTCTATGATCAGCCTCCTGCGTCGCCCTGCACCCGGCCAATGCCTGCTCCTCCAGTGCCCAGTCGTTGCAGAGGGCAGTGGAGCAGCCTGGTCAGACCCAGGAAAGTTGCCTGAACAGAGTTGAGGTTACTCCCTTTTTGGACTCCAAGGCTTTCTTTCCCATCATGCTCTGTATTCCTAGTTAACCAGCCACCTGGGCCAGAGGCCGGATCACAGGCTCTCCCCCCAGGACCCAGGGCATAGGCATGGGAGAGGTTCCCTGATTCCCACCAGCCAACTCGCTGATGGGGCCATCAAGTTCACTTTTCTGACTGCTGTAGGTCAGGACAACAGTGTAAAATGAAGCCAATGCTTGCAAATCTTCTGAAGTGTGACTTGCAGAAGCTTGGAAGCCCGGCATGCCCAGCAACTCAGGGGGGCTCATGTGCCAAAGGGCAGAGGACCCCAAGGGAACCAGAGGGACCTTCCTGGTCCATGAGCTATAGAAAAAGGAGGCAGTCGACAATCAAGGCCTTGCCCTGGGACACAAAAGCTGGAAGTGTCTGAGGCAGGATCCAAACTCAGATCTTCCCCCCCTCTTAGGTCCAATGCTTTATAAAAAGGGAAAACAAAAAAAAAATGGCTAAAACAGGATTCATGATAATAACACGAACTGTCTCATTGGAACTGGTCTATGGGAGGCAGGCACTATTCTTAGCCCCACTTTATAGATAAGGAAACTGAGGCAGTTTTCTGCCTAGGGCCACACAGGTAGGAAGGGTCTCAAGAGTCTAGAATGGTTGAGCTCAAAGATGTTAGGAAACATCCCCAATTCTCTCCCCACTCCTGTAACCGATCATCTTTGTGGGCACTTGGGCAGATGCTTGAAGTCATTCTGACCTTTAAGCTTTCCACAGCCCCCCAAAGCCAGCTGACAGCTTCTATTCCTCCAGTGTGAAGTCTCCCCAACTCTCCAGGCAGGGCACCCAAGAAAAACTGACATGCCTAGACGGCCTCACCAGAGCTCTTCTGAGGGTGCTCGCTGAGGACGTCACTCCTGGTCACGTGGCTAGTCTTTCTGACCAAAAGTATCAGCTTTTCCCAATACCAAAATTCTTGAAACATAAAAAGCAACAGACATAACCCAACTAACATATTGTGAGTACTTCCTGTTTCCCCAGCATGGCCAGGTGGCCCAAGGAACTGGACCACAGTCACGGAGATGTGAATTCAAATCCAGCCATCCGTGGGATCTGGGCCAGTCCCTTCTCCAGTAAATGGAACTCAACCCAGGTGGCTGTGAGGGTTGGAGGGAAAGCACTTGGGCTTTGCCAGCTCTTATTATCAAAGGCAACAGGGCAATATTCTCCGCCCTGTCTCCGAGAGCTGACTCTGCCCGCCAGGCACTAAGAAAAGGGCTGGTGAGAACACTGAGGAGCTGGGCTTCAGTTACCAGAGAGGGAAGGAGACTACTCTGTGTTTTCGTTTAGGTAAAATCATATTTGACATGATTTGAGACTTGGTCTCTCTAGCCTTGAGGGACAGCAGGTAGCTCTGACTGACTCTGGGTGCCCTCCTCAGAGATCTCAAGGCAAGTCCAGTGGTCCAGCCACCGTGGCTGTGGCAGAGGGGGATTTTGCTGGGTTGGACTAGACAGCTAGTGAGGACTAAGCTTCCTTCCAGCTGTAAATCCTATGATTCAGTGGACTTCCAAATGACAAAAATTCACTATGACCAAAACCCAGTGGAGGAAAACAATTCTTTCCTACTGGAGAAGATAAAGTAGAACATAAAAAGAAGCAACCACTGAGCAGAAACAGGAGAATAGTCAGATGTGACTATTCTCTGGAAAGTAACTTCGCTTCCCAACTGCAACCTATTTCAACTCAAGAGACCAAAGCTCCAGGGAAAACTCTGGAAAACAAAAGCAGCCAAGCCAAAGGGGAAAAACCAAATTAAACAACAGCCAACCCCAGCAGTGGTTCACTGTGGAAGCTCCTCCAAAGGGAGCAACAACCTTCATGTAGAAAACAGAATCTGCCCAAGACCAGGACAGTATCCACTAGGCCAATAAGGGGTCAAGGGGGTCCGTTCCTGACACTCGACAAAATGGAGAGCAGGAGCTGGCTGTGACACCAACTGCTCATGGCACCCCTGTAAAATGAGGCCCCCAACTGACAGTTACTTTTGTGGCAGAGAGGATAAGGCACAAAGTAGAAAAGGGGCTTCATTAGCCCAAGGAGATAACTTGGGTCGACCACAGCCTTCCTCCAACCCAGACCAGCAGATCCAGCCAACCGAAGCACTGAAGGAAGCCTCAACGACTGTTAAAGAGAATCTGTCACCCCTTCACTGGTTACACTAAGATCAATGGCATCTGTCCTACAACTGCAGTGGGGAATGACCAAGCACAAAGGACCTTGGTAACAAACCTTCTGAAAAAAGGTCCTTGGGGGTGGCAGGAGGCCAACAGTGCCACCTTCTGGGAGCTTCCACAGTCTAGGATCTGATGGGCCCAGAGATGAAGAAAACACAAAGGCTTCCTCCAGGAACAAACTGGTCAGTGAGTTAAAGATTCTGAGACAGAGTGGACAATGGAGACAGCCTGGATGCAGAAAGGCATGGACGACCTAGATCCAGTCTCCTGCCTGCCAACTTGAGTGAAGTGGTGAGTCTCCCATAGGATCACTCTCTCTGCAGCCTAGAAAGATGGAGAAGGCTTTAAACTGCCAGGCCAGAGCAGGTCATGACATCCATCTGCCTGATATGGAGACCACGGAGGGAAGACGACTATTCACAAACTGCATCTTCTTCCCTTAAATCCAGTGGAGTTTCTAACACACCACATGTGCCCTGAAAGACATTTTTGTCAAACTTGCTGGCTCGGCCCTTATTCTCATTTTATAAGGAAGAACCCTGAGGACCTCAGAGCACAGCCTTGAGCAGCATCATTCCTTAATTTCAAACAATGAATTCCATTTATTAATAATTAAGAAAAAGCCACAAGGTCAAGCATGTAGCTACAAATACAATGGGTCAAGAAGAAGTGGGGTGGGAACAACTGCTAATTACAGGTCAGAGGTTGCCTTAAAAGCCTCCAATTTCTGAGAGGCCAAATCTTGTTTCTCCCCTTACAAGGATGGTGAGGAATCACCAGGCCTGGAGTTAGGAAGATCTGAGGTCAAATCTGGCCTCAGATACCTACTAGGGAGACCCTGGGCAAGTCACTACACCCTACCTGCCCCAAGTTTCCTTATCTGTAAAATGAACCAGAGAAGGCAAACCACTCTCCAGTATCTTTGTGTAGGGCCACGAAGGGTCTGACACAACTGACCTCTGCTCTCAGTCCTCCTCACTTCCCTCCTGCACCGCCACCAGAGGCTTCTGACTGATCTATCTCTCCTCTGTCCCCCTCATGATCTAAACAGCAAGGACACCGGGGGGGTGTCCGAGGAAGCTCCAAGGCAGTGATCACGTTTCCTCTCCCTTTCTTCCCCTGAGTTCGGCATTCCAAATCCTGTCCCTGCCCAGGAGAGGGTCCTCCCATGTTTAAGCCTAGCAACCCTCTTCAGGGCTTCCTCCAGTCCTGGTCTTCATCTACAAAGAAGTTTGGAGCCCCAACATCAGGAGTATCATTGTTCAAGACTTCAGGAGCATTTGCAGCAGAATTGCCTCTGCACAGTGCCAGACATCAGGCACTTCACACCAGTCCTGCCAGGTTCTCCATCACCCCAACATGTGTCCCCAGGATCTGGGGCTCTGCTCATTGCCTCCTCACTGGCTCTTCTTCCATTCTACCTGCAAATCAAATAATCCCAACCTCTAATTTTCTGATATAGTCCAGTCCATTACACATTCTAATTCACAACATGTTTGCAAGGAAGTCTCTTCAAACCCCTAGTCACTACTGACAAATGCTCTGAAGCACTGGAAAATCTTAGGGCAGAAGGATTCCACTATTCACTATTGGTCTCAGTACCATAAAAATCCAGTCTACACAGAAATATCAGAACCAACCTCCAGGAAAAAAAAGCCAGAACAAAACTTAAATGATTTTTGTTGCATTTGTTGAAGAAAAATATAATTATGCTTTTTAGAACACTAAAAAAAAAAACCCACTCAAAAGGTAAACATTCCCAAAAGACTGATAATCACAACAAATTTTCTGTCATGTTTTTGAAAATCTGTCCTTCTGATCCTTCAAACTGTGAAAGGTAATATGAACATTTCGGGCATGGGTATCAATGTTTAGCCATATGCAGTTCTACCCTCTTCCCACAGGAAAATCTATTTTCAATCACTTTTTCTTAGGTCAATGACAAAATCAACACCCCAATATTTAGGGCAGCACTTTTGCAGGGCTAGAGCTTAACTCCCAACAATAAATACCTGAAGGTTAACAGACATGGGAAGACAAACAGAAATCAGTCTGAAAAACAGTGCCCACCATAACCACAAGTGTAGAAAAGTCCCCATGATGATTCTGTTGGAGCCCAGTCCCAGAAGACTGATAGTCATCCCTCTGCCACCCTTCCTTGTGGGGTGAGGGGCTATGGAGACAGAATAATGCATGCAATCTTAGGCTTCATGGAGCTTGTTTTTGCTCCCTGGAGGGACAGGAGGAAGGGAATACTAAGAAAGCATTGTGATGGAAAAGAGAGAGCAATAAAAATATATAAAAATCCTATAAAATAAAAAATTGGGGGGGCAGCTAGGTGGCACAGCGGATACCAGAGCACCGGCCCTGGAGTTAGGAGTACCTGAGTTCAAATCCAGCCTAAGACACTTAATTACCTATCTGTGTGGCCTTGGGCAAGCCACTTAACCCCATTTGCCTTGCTAAAACCTAAAAAAAATAAAATAAAATATTTGGCCATCACCCCCCCCCACTCTCAAAACCTACACTAGTGTTCCACATAGCCTTCAAAAGAGTTTATTAGTATCAGGTCAATTTACATTTGAATCACTTTGAGATGCAGCCCCAACTGTGCCCAGCCATCCGATTTCCTTGGTGAAAGATGCTCCCCAACACGGCTGACAGCTCCCTCCTCCTGATCCTCTGTTACATAACTCTCATGTTACAAGAAGAGTTGTTGGTTATCAGAGACAGCCACAGTATATGCCACCACACAAGTAAAAATAGCCCAGATTCCAGAGGCCAGAACTTGAGAAGGGGAAGGTGCCCTCCCCGCCCACAGGAGCCTTCCATATTAAGAAACTGCCCAGCTCCTAGTGGGGCACTACACCCCCCCCCAGCAGGTCCCCCTGTGTATGGTAAAAGGAATCCAAAAAGGACTCCTCAGCTGAGTTTTGCTTTTCCTTGTCTATCCCTGACCTTAGAGGGAAGTAGCTTTCCATTCTGAGAAGCCTTCTGGATGGAAGTTCAAGGACAAGGCAGGACTGTGGGCAGAGAACCCCCAAGGACGCACATGGCCCAGGCCATTCGCCTCCTGAGCTCTTCTAGGCTGCTTCAAGACACTGGAGAACAAAAAGGCACATGTGACTCCTGACAAGACAGAGTCCAGGTCCCTGTCCTGGCTGCCCCGAGATCCGGCTGTCTCTGTTCTGATGCCACAAACCTTAAAGCCAACCATAACAGGCTCCCAGCTGCAACAGGCCATACTGGTGGTCCAGCGAATTCAGTGCTCCTTGATAATGGCAACAAGGATGATGGGAAGGAATGTACACCAAAGCACAGTGTTCAAGGCCACTCAGACACAGACAAGCTGACAATTATATAAACAAACTTTGACCACTGGCTGACTCTAGGGGTGGATCTGGTAGTAAGACAGCCTCCAATGACTTTTTTTTTCTCCAATGATTCTTGATCAAAATGTGGCTCCGAGATGAGCAGAACCAGAAAAACACTGTACACCCTAACAGCAACATGGGGGTGAGGATCAACCTTGATGGATTAGTGCAAGAATCAGGGACAATTTGGGGCTGTCTGCAATGCAGAATACCATCTGTATCCAGAGAAAGAATTGTGGAGTTTAAACATAGACCAAAGACTATGACCTTCAAATTAGAAAAGAAAAACCCTTATCTTATTCTGTAATTTTGCTTTATTTTTCTTCCTTAAGGATCTTTTTCCCTCTCATCACATTCAGCTGAGATCAATGTAGACCATGGAAACAATGTAAAGACTAACAGACTGCCTTCTGTGGGGGGGGGTGGTGGTGGAGGGAAGCAAGAATGGGGGGGAGAGAATTGTAATACTCAAAATCTTACTTAAAAAAATGTAGCTCTCAAAGCAGTGTCCTGAGTTCAAATTCCCCCTTTCCTATGCCATTGCCTCTTGTGTAACCTGAATTTCTCTGAACATCAAGTTGTTCTCCTATAAAATGAGGGAAAATTTCTCAAGTGTTTTAGATAATCTAGGATTCTTTCAAGACACCAGACTACCACCTCACACCTCTCAGACTGGCCAATATGACCAGAAAGGACAATGATCACTGTTAAAAGGGCTGTGGGAAATCTGGGATACTAATACATTGTTGATGGAGCTGTGAACTCAACCAAACTTTCTGGAGAGCAATTTGGAACTATGCCCAAAAGACAACAAAAATGTGCATCCCCTTTGATCCAGCAACACCACTACTGGGTCTATACCCTGAAGAGATCAGGGAAAAGGGTTAAAAAAACCACTTGTACAAAAATATTTATAGCAGCCCTGTTTGTGGTGGCAAAGAATTGGAAATCAAGTAAACGCCCTTCAATTGGGGAATGGCTTAGCAAACTGTGGTTTATGTAGGTCATGGAACACTACTGTTTTATTAGAAACCAGGAGGGACAGGAATTCAGGGAAGCCTGGAGGGATTTGCATGAACTGATGCTGAGTGAGATGAGCAGAACCAGAAAAACACTGTACACCCTAACAGTAACATGGGGGTGATGATCAATCTTGATGGACTCACTCATTCTATCAGTGCAACAATCAGGGACAATTTGGGGCTGTCTGTGATGGAGAATACCATCTGTACCCAGAGAAAGAACTGTGGTGTTTGAACAAAGACCAAGGACTATTACCTTTATTTTAGAAAAAAAAAACACAAACCTGATGTCTTATTGTCTGATCTTGCTATCTCTTATACTTTACACTTCTTCCTTAAGGACCCAATTTCTCTCTCATCACAGTCAATTTGGATCAATGTATACCATGGAAACAATGGAAAGACTGACAAATTGCTTTCTGTGGGTGGGGGGTGGGGGGGAGGGAAGTAAGATTGGGGGAAAAACTGTAAAACTCAAAATAAATAAAATCGTTATAATGCAAAAAAAAAAAAAAGACCAGACTACTACAAGGAGAAACCCTCCTTTACCCAGTTTCTACAGCCTTTAGCATCCCTCATCTTTTCACCAAATGCAAGGCAATAGGATTAAGTGACTTGTTTAAGGTCACACAGCTAAGCAAGTATTAACTGAGACTGGATTTGAACTCCAGTCCCTGTGCTCTATCTACTGTACCACCTGACCATCTCCTGTTTTCATCCAACTCTTGACCTCCTCCAAGTGGTCAGGAAGAGCCCCTGACTCAACATTTAAACCTTTTGCCTGATTCAAGGAGAGAGACAACTTGGGGAGCACTTGGGGAATGGAAGATGTGCTGGGGACCCAGGACTGATCACAAGCCACCAGCAGCACCGCTGTACTGTGTCGGGGACTGCAATGTGCCTGGTCCCCGGTTCCTGGCTCTGTGCACTCCCTTTTGCGTTTGTTCATGGAAGTCTTTCCAGGCACCCCAGCTTTCATCCCAGTTGGATCAGCCATGACTTTGACGGACCACTTCCCAATGGAAGTTCATCACTGTTTCCAGTTCTTTGTCTCCAGGAGTAGTACATGAAGTCTTTCTTCTCATCAGTGACCGCCCCAGGTGAGGGCTGGTAGTGGCACCTCTGGGTCAAAGCACAGGAGTCATTTCTTTTGCAGTGTGCCAAGCTGTTAATGGGGCTCCCATCCTGGAAGCCCTCGACAGTAGCCACATCTGCCATTTACATTTCTCTTATGTGAAACATTCTTTCATATGGTTCATAGTTTATCATTCTTGTGAAGTCTACTCACCAATGGTGGAATAGCTTCTGGTCATGCCTTCCCTAACTTGGACTCCAAACCAACCAGAGAAATGTGATACAAAAATGCCCTCCCATCTGTCCACTTCCTGGCAGAGGTCACTGGTCATCAAGAGCTCTTTTTTTTTTTTAGGTTTTTGCAAGGTAAATGGGGTTAAGTGGCTTGCCCAAAGCCACACAGCTAGGTAATTATTAAGTGTCTGAGACCGGATTTGAACCCAGGTACTCCTGACTCCAGGGCCGGTGGCTTTATCCACTACACCACCTAGCCACCCCTCATCAAGAACTCTTAAGACTCTTAAGGTGGCCCATGGTTCCTTTGCACAGCAGGTTCTGGTCCCATCTTCTTTTTGGGCAGAAGTCAGTGTTTTTTTTTGCTGCTTCCCCTTCCCCAGTTCTCTGGAAAATAAAAACTGTCATCCAGTCCATCAATAGAAAGATGCTTTACCTGTAAAATGGACTCATTCAGTAAAAATTTAATGGGCAAACAATAGGCACCCTCCAGAAATCAGGATAGAGCGATTCACCTAAGCCCAGAAGTTCCGGCCTTCCCACTGTCATGAGCCTCAGAATCCATTAGGTCCAAAAGGAGATGGGGTAGGAGGGAGGTATGCACATCAGCTCTGCAGGCCTTCCTCAGCAGAGGCAGAGATCAGGTACGCCAACAGGAGGAGGGGAAAATAAACTTGGACATTACAGAAGATGTTCTGCTGAGGGAGCATGTTCTGCAACAGGGAGCCACTCAGGGTTGAAGAAAAAAAGGAACCCCATGAGATGCACCATGTAGTAGAGAAAAGAGCCCAGCAGATAAGGAAGCTGGCACTTCTCTTAGGCGAAGAGTGTTCTGGCTTCCAGTCCCCACAGTCAGGTGGAAATGGTGAGAAGGCGTGCTTCTTGGGCCCAGGGGTTGACCAATTGGCCTTTCCCCAGTGGGCAGGACCGGCCTTCTTCAAAGCCTTGGTGGGTCAGCTTCTCCTGCAGTACCCATCCCACTGGGCCATGGCCTTGGCTCTCAGAGGGGCATCTAAGTCCAAGTTCTCATCACCTGGCCCTAGTCTTTCCTCAGCTCTAATCTTGGATCAAATAGGAAATTCTCATTTCAAGCTCTCCCAAAATTAGACTCTTCTTACGAAGGTTTTTTACACTGACTCCAGTGTTTACCTAGATGACTTGCTTGTTCCTCATACACAACACACTCCATCCCCGAAAGTCAGGCCTGGAATCAGGGTCTCCTTCCTTTTTTGTTCTTTTTAAATTGTTTTTAAATGTTACTTAGTTATTTTTTTAAAAAACCTAAGTTCCACATTGTCTCCTTTCCTCAAGCATCCATTTAGAAGGCAATCAATACTAATTATTCATGTGAAATCATTCATCTACATTAGCCATGTTGCAAAAAAAAAAAAACAAAAAAAAAACCCAAGAAAAATAAAAATGTTCAATGACACACCTTAATCAGGATCCAGGCATCCTTCCAGAAGCCGCTCTTTCCCCATCCTCATAGCTGCCCCAACACCACTCTCTAGGATTACCTTCCGGCCACTCAGTACGGATGCTCTTTTATCGACAAGCCTTCTCCCATTAAAAATAGTAGCTCCTGGAGTACAGGGGCTGTGTTTCTGGCCTTTCTCTCCCCAGGGCCTGGCACATTATAAGGGCTTCAGGCCTGCCAATTGACTTAATCACTGGTTAGAAGAGCCCGGCCACCCAGGAGCCTGGCAATGAGGGACAGAAGAGGAGAGAGGAAAGAAATCAAAATTCTAGAACTTGTTCACTAGAACCACACTCCCTGAAAGTTGACTGAATTTGGGGGAGGAGGAAGAAAAGGCAAATGAACTCACTATGAGTCCCAGCACCCAACAGGGAGTCCCTGGCTGACCCAGCCCTATTCTGCCCTTGTTGGACCAAAACAACATCACAAGGTTGAGTCTGGTTACAGTGTGTCTGAATACTGGTTCTGAAGGCTCCACTGCAGGTTGGCCACAAAGAGGCCATGTGAACATGGTGGGGGGGAAGTCTCCCATTCTGTGCATCTTACACTTCCTTTTGTCACTTCTTTTTACCCCTCTGTGACTGCTTGCCCTATGGGAGTTTTCCTTAAAATAGTTTTTTTGGCAAGTCTGTTTGGCATTTGAACAGCGTGGCCAGCCCATCAGTTGTGCTCTCTGTAGAAGAGTTGGAATGCTCGGCAGTTCAGCCCAAGAGGGGACCCCAGGGTCCGGGATCTTCTACTGGTTGATCTTCAGTCTTCCTGAGGCAATCTAAATGGAAGCAATTCATTTTCCTGGTGTGGTGCTGGTAGACCATCCCAAGATGAGGAAAACCTCCCTCCCCTTCTGGATGGCACAACACAGATACTGTGCACTGGTGACAAGGATGGAGAGGGGCTGTTCCAGATCATTTAAGGGGTCTGGGACAGGCAAGGAGGTTTGGTCAGGTCCCTTCACCAAGACAAAACTCATCTGCTCACTTCAAGAGAGCTCTCTGGGTCTAAACTTCTTTAACAGGATGGGGTTGGACTCTGATCTCTGAAGACCAGTAATCCTCCAGTGAAGCTGAATCCTAAGCCCTACTAGCCTTAGAAATGGAGATCACCTGTCAACCAACAAGGGGTAAATGGAGAGAGATGAGAGATGATTAAGAAACAATGAAATGTTAAGATTCATCATACAAAGGACAATATTGGGGTGGGAGTGGGAATTACTAGCATAAAAGGGATATGTGATAGACTGAGTTCAACTACCCAGTTTATGTTAATTGAATCCAACTCTTTGTGACCCTATTTGGAGTTTTCTTGACAAAGATCCTGGAATGGTTTTGCCACGGCCATGTCAGGATCCTCATTTGCCATCTGAGGAAACTGAGGCAAACAGGGTGAAATGACTTGGCTAGGATGACATCTGAACTCAGGAAGCAGAATGTCTTCTCACAGGGCAGGCAGGGTGGGTAGCCAGACTTCAAGAGCTGGCGAGGTAAGGAGGAGGAAGTTGAGGGAAGCAAGGACAGACATTTCTTCCCCTGGAAATTTGTCTGTTAAAGGGAAGGGAAACAGAATGATAGCTTGAGAAAGATGGCAGGTGGTCAACGGAAATTTGTGAGTTTTGTTTTTTAAAGGAGGGGGGAGATATGAGCGTGTTTGTAGCTGCAGGGAAGGTGAAGGACAGCCAACCCTCCAAGGAGCCGTGTGGGATCTTCCCCACTGTCTTATTTTTCTACCTGAGGCAGAAGCTCCACATTGCCCATGCAGAACTCCTTCCAGCTGATTCCCACCCCCCTTGCCTGCAGCCACACTACCATCTCAGGAGAGTTTTGCCCATTTTGCCAGTCACCAAGACTGCAAACCTCTTAGTAGAAGAGTGTCCCAGCCTCAGAGGTTGGGGTAGGAGAAAAAGCAGGGGATGGAGAGTTGAGGTAGAGCTTCAGATTCTCACTTTTTCTACTTCTTTGAGGACTGTGGGAAGTCACTAAAGTTCTCGGGCTCCATTTCTTTATAAAATTGGAAAGTTAGATTAAATGATCTCGAAAGCTCTTTGGGCTGTGTTTCTGTGATCCTCACAGTCCATTCTACTTGGGGCCCTCTTAGCTGTTGTTGCTTGGGGGGCTTGGAGTTAGGAAGACTCCTCTTCCTGACTTCAGATCTGGCCTCAGACTCTTAGTAGCAGTATCATCCTAGCCAAGTCATTTCACCCTGTTTGCCTCAGTTTCCTCAGATGGCAAATGAGGATCCTGAAATGGCCGTGGCAAAACCATTCCAGGATAACAGCCTCTCAACTGGTCAACCCAAGAGCTATTTCTCAGGTCTCCCCTCTACATGCCCTTCTTGGCCTCCTGATTATTGCCAATGACCCCCCCCCCCCACGCTCCTCTATGGCAGCATATCCCAGGGCTCTGGACTGATCTTCTCATCAGCCCGACCCCTGCTTCACTAACCATCTCTATGCAGAGGGCTCCAAAGCCACATCCCTCTGCTGAGTTTCAAGCTCCTAAAGCCGACCTTCCATCAGACAGCTGGCTTCACCCACATTCTCCCTAAGCACATCTTCGGACAACAAGCCAATCTTCTTCCTCAACTTTCCTATTTCTATCAGACCTTTCCTCAGCTTTCTTGTCATCCCAGCCATTCTAGAGGGATGATCAGTCTCTCCATTTACTAAGTCTTGCAACCTCTGCTCTCCCCTCCCTTTTTGACCAACACCCTATTCGGGTCCTGGTCACCCCTCTCAAACCTCCCACTGTCTTGCCCCTCTCCAATCCATCCTCCACAAACTCCTTCCTTTGGTACTGATAGGCCTTCATTTTAGACTCCACCCTGTCTAGCTGAGCTGGTCTCAGACCCCTCCCCGACATGGGTGCTCCCCAGAGGCACCCTAGACAAGGCGGCACCTCAGTCTCGGCAGCGCGCTGCAGGGCCCTGCCCCCTCTTTCTCCTCACCTTTGACACTGCTCTGTCCCTTCAAATAATTGCAGCTGAAATGACTTGGGTGTAACAAGCTGCTTTCCCCTAGTCAAGATGAGCTTCCTTGAGGGCAAGACCACTTTCTAGGAGTCCCTAGCACAAAGTAACTGCTTAATAAATGCTCATTCAATGGAAATGTTGAAGAGATCTAGGCCTGAGACTCTTCCCCAGAGGTGGGGAGAAGATTGCCCAGGGCGAGATAAAAGGTCCATGGGAACGGCCACATTTATACAACAGAAAGAAAAGCAAGATGGTAGAAGTGAAGGGGCAATGTAGAAAGATAGATGGCCAAAGGAGAGTCTCACAAGATGGTCTGAGGAACCAAGCCAGTTTGGGGGAGCAATTCTATGAGGTCCATTAGGAAAGCACTGAGACCTGTCAGTTAAAGGGTTCTACAGTAGATAAGAGCACTGGGCCTTGTGTCAAGAGTCCCAAGTTCAAATCCAGCCTTAGACATTTACTAGCCTTGGAACCCTGTGCAAGTCACTTAGCCTCTGCCTCAGTTTCTTCATCTGTAAAATGGGAGTAAAGAGCATTGCCCAGTATCCAGCAGAGCAGAGCCCAAACCCTTGCTCGTTCTCCGAGATGGAAAAGCTTTCAATTTGGTCTCCAAGAAGCAGCCTTGACAACGCCAGAGAGGATGCCCACTTGGCAAGGTCTTTTCTGATCAGAGCAACCAATAAAGACAAGTATGAAAAATGTCCTCAGTCCTGGGTGGTCCTGGGTGCTGCCTCAGAGGTGGAAAAAAGAAGAAAAAACTTCAATGTGAACACTGCTCCCCTAGAGCTGAGACTCATCCAAGGACCCAAGCACAAAAGGAGGACAAGGCAGGCTGGCTCACTGGAGAAGGGCAGAAGTGTGGTCCAGAGGGAAGGGAGACAGTCCTGGGCACAGGATGCTTGAGGGCTACAATGAAGCCACTCAACAAGGGCCAAGTCTTTGAGAAACGTTTAGTCATCAATTTTATAGTCATCTATTTTTTCACCTCTACCCACAAAGTAAGCCCCTTAAAACCCTTCTTAGCAAAGCTCATCCACCAGTCCCATTGACAACCCCCTGTCCCCACCCCAATCTTCTTGAAGGGTAATTTGGCTAAATGGAAAAATCAGAGGATGTAAGGGGAGGCACCTGCTCTCTGTCTCAAGTGGTCATCGAGATTACATGAGGTGGGCATTGAGGCAGCAGGAGGTGGTGGTGGGGTGGTGGCAAGAACTAATAAGTAGAGGGTAACACAGTCATGTTTCATGTTTCTTTCCCAAGAACGCCACTGTGCCTCCCGCTGGGGACTGGCCACATATTTGAACCTCACTCTGAGATGCTGCCTACCTCTTTCTGAAGAGAAACACAGTCCCCAGTGCAGCTGACTTTGCAGTGCAGCTCTTTCTGGTAGATTAGGACTGAAAACAGGGTGAATGATTCAATGCTGTATTAAAAATGTCATAAGTTTTCTATGCAAACTATGAAAATGACCCTGATTTCTTTTAAAAAAATCATCTTTTTGGGTTACCCCAGACACAAAGATAGATTTCAAAGTAATAGAGAACTTGGATACAGTAGTTGTTTTAAAAATGCCCTCTTTATATCTTCGCTGACTTTGATACTTCCAGGGATCTGTAATCTGATCATCTGGGAAGCAGCTCAGTAAGCTGAGGCCCTGGTAAACGAATTAAAATAGGATTCTACCCAGCTGACCTCCCAAGAGGTATTCGCTGAAGGCCTACTGGGTGCACCCTGGCCACCAGAGAAAGCCAGGAGTCAGCCCTTTGTGCTTCAGAAGCTCACCATGTTGTTTGAGAAGTACAATGATGAAGGAAGTGAATTCCAAAGGGGTGTGAAAGGAGCCAGACTCCATAGAACATATCCATGTTTCCTTGTCCTTTACCCGTTAATGATATCCTAATCACAGTTCAGTCTGGGCATCCCCAAATCTGCCACCTCTCATTTTCAGATGAAGGTGTGTGTGGGGGGTGTTAAGGGTTAACCAGGAGGTATTTAAAGAGCACTTGCCTGGGGGTGGGGGCCCTAAGGAAGCAGGGTCAAGGAAAGGGAGGCAGTCCCCTGCTAGGGGGTGAGGGCATTCTGCAAGAGCAGTAGAATGGAGGAGACCATGTGGAAGGCTGTGAAAATGACCTGGCCCGTGGGGTCACCACTGACCCACAGTAGATGGGGAGCCTACCTGGAGGGAAGGAGGAGAAACATTGCATTTCAAGGATTGAGCCCCAAACATGGGGATTTCTGTGGGTGATTTAAAACCCTGGCACAGAGAACAAGAAAAAAGAGGGAGGCCTTCAGCTTCCAAGGGCTGGTGGGACACAGAAATGCCTTGGTGTTTGAAGTGATTCCAATGTAGCTCCTTCCTCAGGAGGGTTCCCCACTTTGCACTCCTCTTCAATCTTACCAAGCAACAATAACAGCATCCCAATTCAATTGAGAGGAAAAAAGCTCCCTTTTCCACCAAGTACAAGGATCTTCTGGGTGGGCACTGCCCAGGATGGAGACCTCCCATCGGTCTCGTCTGCCTCGTGGTCCCTCACCTCCATCTGCTCATCAGCCCTGTCATATTGTGGATCCTGCTATGTAGAGACTGGTCAAGAGGGTCAACTCATATTCAAGTCTTGGACGGGGCTGCCTGAGATGAGGAACAGAGACCGGCTCCAAGGGGCAGGAAAGGGGTGCTGAGGAGAGGACCTTCTCCTCAGGGCAGACGCACTCCGCCTCTGGCTGTGTCCTCAGTTGTGATGATCAGCGGCGGAGGATGGGAAGGGACCTCGGTGGTCACCTGTACCATGGGGGCTGTACCCACTGGGGCAGATTACAAAGTCAGGGCTCCTTCGCAGTGCAATTTACTTACTTGGAACAATGACACACACACACACACACACACACACACACACACACACACACACACACAAACAATTAGTACCTACAAAGACAGAAAAAGGACGCTAGAGGGGCCAAGAGCTAGATGCGGGCATGTAACACCGGGCGCTCCCTCCCAGGCTCCCTCCTGCTCCTGGCTAGACACGGTTCACTGCCGCTGGCTCTTTCCTGACACCCCGCCACCTCCCGGGCTCCCCCGTAGACCAGGGGAGTCACGGCAGGGGGTGCCGCCCCGTTCCATTGTGCTCCCCGGGGTCGCGGTCGCCCTCCCTCTGCCAAGGCTACGCGGGCTGCTTCTCCCTTCCCCCCGGGGCTCCCCGCGGCTTTCCTCCGCCCCACCCGGGCCCGGGGGCCGCACGGCCTCTCGGTGGATGACCACCCCGGGGCTGCAGAGTCCCGCCGGCCCTTGCCCCGGCCGACACCAGGCCCGGGTCCCCGGGAAGAGCCGCCGGGGGTCCCCGGGCCTCCGAGGCTGGCCCCGGGCTTCACGGGCTTGTGCTGTGGGAGGGCGGCCCCGTGCCCCGGCCGGGCCGGACCCCCCGGCCGGACGGGACCCCTCGGCCGGGCCCGGCGGGGCCGCTTTAAAGCCGGCCGCACGTGGGCCGCATTGTGAAGCGGCCGGGCGCCTCCCGGGCCCAGCGCGCCTGCGCCTGCGCCGAGGCCGCGCCGGGCGCCACCGCGCATGCCCGCCCCGGCCCCGCCCCCCGCCGCCCCGGCCCCGGCCCCGCCGCCGCCGCCGGGCTCCCGAGCCGGGCCCCGGCCCCCCCCCCCCCCCCGGAGGAGGGGGGCGGGGCGGGGCGGCGGGGCCGGACAAAGGGGGCCCGGGGGCTCCGGGCACACAAAGGCCGGGCCGGGCCGCGCTCACCTGCCAGCTGCCTCCGCAGGAGCAGCGCCGACTGCAGCTCCGTCATCCTCCGGCCGGGCCGGGGCCCGCGGGACGCCGGGGCCGGGGGCTGGCCGGCTCGCTCGCCCCTGCGCCGGGCCGGGCGGCGGCGGGCCCGGGGAGCCCGAGGGCCGGGAGGCCGGGGCGGCCCGACGGGCTGGCAGGCCGCCGGCCTCGCCCGGGTCACCGCGCGGGCGCTCGCCTCCGCGCTCCTCGCGCCGCGCCGCGCTCCGCCCGGGGCCCGCCGCGCCGCCGCGCCTCCGGCCCGCTCCCGCCCGCCGCGCCGCCTCGCCTCGCCTCCGGCTGCGGCCCGCGCTCGGCCTCGGCGGCTCCTTCTCCGACCCTCGCCACAGGCTCACTGCGCGCAGGGCCGCTCGGCGCAGGCGCACTGGAGCCGCTCGGCGCAGGCGCAGTGGCCCCGGCCGGCGCCGCTCCGAGGCGCTGGGCTGGCCGGCCCCGCCCCCGCGCGCAGCCGCAGTCCGGAGAAGGTCGCCGGGGCGGCGGCGGCTCGGAGCCTCCCTGCTGGGGAGGTCGGGGCGGGCGGCGGGGCCCGGGGGGCGGGGGGCGATGCCCTGCGCTGGGAGGCGGCGCCGAGGCCCGGTCCGTGCTGGGGGGGGCACCGAGCGGGAGCCGGGGGGAGGGGCCGGGGGCGGGGCGGCGGGGGGTCCAAGGGCAAGGCCGAGGCCAGAGGTGGGGGGCAGGGGGCAGGGGCTTCTCTTTTCTAAGCCATCGGCCCCCGAGGGCCCAAGGCCACAGGCCTGCCCTCCGCAGAGCCCAGGAGCCAGGCCCTGCCCCCGGGCCGGCCCTGCATGGGGGCAGCGGTGCAGCACCCTCTCCCACCCCACTCACCTGCGTCTCTCGGGAAGCCCACCTCCTCTCCTCATTTCCCTCCTCCTCCTGCCTCCCCAGTAGACTGTAAGCCCCTGGGGGCAGGGGCTGGCAGGACTGGCTGGGGGCGTCCTGGGGCTCCAGCCTTCCTAGTGGGTGTTTGATAAGTGCCATTCCTTTGAGTTTTTCTGGCCTGCCTTAGGGCATTCTCCTTTCCCAAAGCTAGTGACGTCTGTCAGACCAAATTGTATCAGCTGATCGTCTTGGGGGAACCACGCTGATGGGGGCTCGTGAGCTACAGAAAAGATACACCCCCCACCCCAACCCATCAGGGCTATGCAGAGAGCCAGGAGGGCAAGTAGGGCCCGACTCTGTGGCTCTGCCCACCTCCACCCTCCAGTCCTATGGGCCTCTGGCCCCAGCTTGCTTCAAAGCTCAGCTGAAGGACCATTTCCTATATGACTCCTTACTGCCTCCCCCCACCCCCCCCCCTTACCTTGTATTTGTTTGTACGCCTGCATGGTGTTTCCAACAAAGGTCAGAAGGCAGGGATGGACTTTTCCTTCATGTCTTTGTATCCTACCTGGCAGCTACATGGCCCAGTGGACGGAGCACAGGACCTGAGGTCAAATCTCTAAATACTGTGTGTCCTCGGACAAGTCATTTACCTCTGACTGCCTTGCCTCCAGAGCCATCTCCAGTCTTCTTGATCCATATCAGACCCAGATGGTTCCAGAGGAGAAAGTGAGACTGGGGACTTGGCACAGGCGAAGGGAATCTGGGACCTGAGGAAGATTTGGAGGCTAATCAAGCTAGGCCAGAAACAATGGAAGTAGAAGTCCCCTTAGAGCTGGACTCCCAAGATCCCAGGACCTCAGAGCTGACAGGAGCCCCTAAACAAGAAACCCCACCCAGGTGACCTCTAGCTTCTGCTCAGACTAGGCCAGGGACGCTGTTCCCCTGGCCAGGCAGCCCACTCTGCTCCCATTTGGAAGTTTTCCTGACAAAAGGCTTCACGGGTCTGCGCAGGCTGGCCCCAAATAACCTCCAGCTGCCTACATCCTCACTCCCTTGGAGGTTCAGCTCAAGCACCCTGTAAACCCAGGTCCACTCTGATTCCCATTTATATACCCTCACTAGGGTAGTGAAAGCAGGGGCTGTACCTAGCAGGCCCTCCTACCACTGTTGGGCAATAAGACTGGGGGTCTCAGCCCAGGGGGCACCTGGCATGATGTGACAATGTCTGAGGTCCCCCAAGTACTGCCAGGGAGGTGTCCATCCTCTCTCATTTGGACTCACTGGACTCCCTGTGAGAGTCAAAAGGGGTGCACGGAGCTCTGGGACCCTCAGGCCCCAGGCTGCCTTTTGTGTTTAGGTTATCTTTGAACTTTATCTTGGAGTAGGCTGCTTCCGGGTCTACCTACCCCAACTTCTAACCACCCTTCACTCAGCCACTGAAGTGATTTTCCTAAAACAAAGACTGTATGCCCCTCCCCCTTGCTCTACATGTTCCAGGGGCTTCCTAGCATCCTCAGGAAGAAATATCAAATCCTCTGCCCCCTTAATCCTTCAGCTCTCCTGCCTGGGACACAGACGCTCCCACCCAATGACGCTCAACTGCTCCTCAAACTCGGTGTTACCTCTTGGCTGTGGGCAGTGAGAGAGGATACCTAGCAAGCAGGCCTTTCACACTTCAGCTTTGCTCTGCCCAATCAATGCCTGATCCATATCTTCTAGTAATCTAGGTCAGAGTTGGGACCCATCTTCCTGGTGGTGGTGGTCATTCTTTTGGATGAAACTCTTGGAATCTGACACTCCCACTGGGTGAATCCAGGACCCTGGCACTAACTCACCAGGTCACCTCCGAGTCTATAAGCATAAGAAAAAAAAAGAGGAGTGAAGAGAGAAGGGGAGGAAAAGAAAGGAAAGGAGAAAGGAGGAACAGTGAAGAGAGTGAACTTCAAGCTTGGGAGCCCACTAGTAATTATAGTGCTTTCGTGAAGTTGGGAGATGGGGGCCAAGCAGATGTCACATGCATTCCAGCCCCTATCATCCTCTGATTTTAGATTCACTGCCTCACCACTGCCTCTGGATCAGGGCAAAAGCACAAGGCATGGATTCTTTATCCCCCAACATTTTAAATTTATTTTGCTAAACATCACATGGAAATTTTTTTTTAGCATTCATTTTTTAAAAATTTTCCGAATACCAAGAGAATTCCAAATTTTCTCCCTCCTTCTCTTCCCTCTCCTTGAGAAGGCAAGCAATTTGATAAAAGATTATCTATGTGAAGCAAAATAGATTTCCATGTTAGCCATATTACAAAAGAAACTACAGACCAAATAAGAAAAGTAAAGTAAGTTAGAAAGGATGTATCTGCATAAACCTGTATCATATTACTTGCCATCTTGGGGAAGGGGGAGGGGCAAGAGAGGGTAAAAAGTTGGAACTCAACATATCCTAAAAAATAAACGTTGAAAACTTTGTATATGTAACTGGAAAAAATAAAATACTATTTACAACAACAACAACAAAGTAAACTTCAATCTCCATGCTTTCTCTGGAGGTAGATGCTATTTTTCATCACGGGTCCTTCGGAATTTCTGGGGTTGTCATATTACTGAGAATAACTGAGCCTTTAATCAGACTGTAGGTAGATTTGATTTCTTCTGAAAACTGCCTGTTATCTCCTTTGAATATTTCTCAATTGAGGAATAACTTTATATTATATTATATATTTATAGTATAAATTTGACTCATTTACACATATATATATATATATATATCTCACAAGGTCTTTATTGGAGAAACTTGGTGGAAAAACATCCCCCCCCCCCAGTTTTCTGCTTTTTGTCTAATCTTGGCTGCATTAGTTTTTTGGGGGGTTTTTAGATGGGTTTTTTTGCAAGGCAAATGGGGTTAAGTGGCTTGCCCAAGGCCACACAGCTAGGTCATTATTAAGTGTCTGAGGCCGAATTTGAACTTGGGTCCTCCTGACTCCAGGGCCAGTGCTCTATCCACTGTGCCACCTAGCCACCCCTGCACTGGTTTTTGTAAAGAAATGCTTTAATTTGGTTAAATCAAAATTATTCATTTTATATCCTATAATGTTTTCTATCTCTTGTTTGATCATAAATTATTCCTTTACTCAGAGATACTTTATCTGAAATTCTTTAACTGAGAGATACTTTACTCAGAAATACTTTTCTGACAGAAAATATATGATTCCCCTAATTTGCTGTTATTATGCTTTATTTCTAAATCTTGCATCCATTTTCACCTTATTTAATAATATGCTGTGAACTATACCTAATTTATGGCAAACTCCTTTCCAATTTTCCCAGTGATTTTTGTCCAAAAGGGAGTTCTTGTTCCAGAAGCTGGGGTCTTGGGGTTTATCAAACACCAGATTACTGTGGGTCATTTTCTGCTGTGTACTGAGTACCTATCCTATTAATCCACCATTCTATTTCTTAGCAGGTTGTTTTGATGATTACTGTTTTTTAATATAGTTTGTGGTCTGGTATAGCTAGGTCATTTTCTTCACATTTTTTTCATTAATTCCCTGATATTTTTGACCTTTTCTTCTTCCAGATCAATTAAGTTTCTCTTTTTTCTAGTTCTATAATAGAATTTTTGGATATTTTGGTTGGTTTGAGTCAATTTAGGTCGAATATTGACTCATTGGCTCATATATTGGCTCAGTCTAGCCATGAGTAATTATTTTTTCTCCAGTTGTTCAGCTCTGACCAGTTCAAGGAGCTGTTTTCAAGCCCTTGCTGTGTGCCAGGAACTCTGCTAAGAGCCCCTGCCCTCAAGGAGCTTACAGACCACTGTAAAAAAGGAGCTGAATAATGGGAGCAGACAGGTGGCAAAGTCAGACTGGGAAGTACAGGCAGGAGGGAAACTGAGGATGGCTCTCCTGGGCCCATCCCCAAAATAGAGGCCCCAGAGGGATCTCTCCAAGGGGAATAGGGGCCAGCCTAGATGAGAGGAGTTCCCTGAGGTGCCCTGCACACCATGCTGCCTTGCTTCAGTTGCTGACAAGGAGTCCAAATAACTGATGACCCCTTGAGTTCCTCTAACAATTGATCTCCCAGTTGGGAGTCAAGGGGGCCTTTTAGGTGGGAAATGCCAAAGCATCATTCTTTAGGGGAGCCTCCAGCAAACAGGCCAAACTTGGGAGAATCAGGTGCAGATCCCAAAGGGTTTGACCAGGAATGTAGCCAGGAAGGAGAGAATGGTCTTGCCCCTGGACTCTGGACAGTGAGGGTTGGGAGAATGGAGGGAGGGCTGGAAATCATAACCAAATCATAACCAATCATAACCAAATCAGTCAGAGGGGGAGCACAGGTAGAGCCCACTCACCCTGGGCAAGGACTCCACCTCAGCAAAAATTGGCAGCAGAGGGGGCTCCTCAGGCTTGTGGAGAGCAGAGCCCTTCCTGCCAGGGAAAAAGTGCCCAGCAGCCACCCAGGGACAGGTCCCAAGCCCAGAGGCTGCCAAGGCTGAGTGGTCCCATCTCTCCCTGAGGTTCACTGGAGCCACACTTATTTATCCTTTGAGTGGCCAAACTTTCCCATTTGAGGAAAACTCCATGGTCATAATCTGAGTCACTTTCTCCAAGGTGTGAGTTGTGTTCACAATCTCCCCATTCTCCCTCAATCTAGAATGTGAAGATTGCCCTTTGGGGGCACTCAGGTTGTGGGCTTGTTTACAAGGCAGTGCTGTGGGCTGTCTCCAGACCACATGGAAACCTCTTTCCTTGTTGTGAGGCTTGAACTGGGGCCTGTCCAAGGAAAACCTGCTGTCCTGCCAAGCATGGGGGTGCTTCTGTGGGTGGGGCTTTTCCTCTGAGTCACGCCTGAAATAACAGTCCAGGACTGGACTGGGAGAGGATGGAGGGGCTGAAGCCCCAGATGAACCTCACCCTCCAGGGCCCACTGAGACCCGTCAGACTAACCTGCTATGATTTTCTGTTCCTGTATTAGGCAGATCAGTTCTATCTTTTCTTCTGTCCAAAGTGAGGCCGACCATGTGTAGCAAACCACGAGCACTTCAAAGAGATCTGTGACTCCATGGAGAACCAGTCCACCTCAAAGCCTTCCCTCTGAAATCCCCTCCACTCTCCCTGAATAGAGCCTGAATAAATATTATGGACTGGGAGCCCCTGGAGAGTGGAGATTGTTTCTGCCTTTCTTTCCCCATACAGAGCCTACCTGGCTCTCAGTTGGAACTCAGTTGATGCCCATCAATTCCAACTCTCAGTGCTAGGGGAGAATTTCCACTGGCCTTTATCAAGTGATCCAGGAGCCAGTTCTTCCACCATGGACTGTCCTGTGATGCCAGCTGTACTTGGGATGTTGTGAGTGTGACTCAGGCTCAGTCATCTCCATTCAGCAGCAAGACTCCTCATTAGCCCAACTGCACAGCCCTAATTAACAAAGTCATAGCTTGTGTGTGGTAAAAACAAGCCATGGGCAGAGGCAAAAAGGGAAGGATCTGGAAGAGGTTCATGTTGTCCTTAGTCCAGAGAGAATCATTCAAGGCAAGACTTGAGGCATGAGCCATTCATTAGTGATTCATTCATTCAGCAGGGAGGGAGCCAGGGCTTCACAGCTGCATAGGTCTGAGGACCAGGAATGATAGGTGGCCTGGATTAATCCTCCCTCCACCATCTTAAAGAGATTCCACAATTCCACAATTTGGGTAGCAACCAAATGTAGTAATCCATCTAGTTGGGTCATACTAGGGCATGCCATAGTTCATGGAACTCTGGTCCTGGAGGCAGGAAGACTCATCTACCAGAGTTCAAATGTGACTTCAGATACTTACTAGCTGTGGGACCTTGGGCAAGTCCCTTCACTCTGTGTCCCTCATTTTCCTCAGCTATAAAATCAACTGGAGAATGAAATGATAAACCACTCTCATATCTCTACCAAGGAAACTTCAAATGGGGCTATGAAGAGTCCAATATGACTTAAAAAAAACAACTAAACAGCAACCCATCTAGAATTCTAGAAAGTAATAGTGCCTTGAATTCAAAAGGCAAAAAAAAATTCTGAATAGAAGGTGCTTAAGTCAGCATGCCCTTCAATGAGCTGGGGTTTGGAAACCGGCTGCAATAATCTTGAGAAAAAGCTACAAAATGAACAACACACCATCAAACCATTAATTAAGCATGAACTGCATGTAAAGTCCTGTTCTAGGTGCTGGGGAGACAAAGGAAAAGTCAGGTAGGCCCAAGGTTTCAGCCCCAAGATGGGAAGGAAGGTCCAAGGTTCCAGGGATGGTGGTCAGGAAGGTGTAACAACAAGGTAGGTCCCATCTTTTCTTCCATTCATTTCCACTGACAATATTAGCCCTTCTCTAACTTTAAGCCATCAGGCGGGGCCAAGACTTTGATGCTGAGGATATTCTCTTTTGGGACTTCAGTAGATGTGGCCATCCCCTCACTAGGAGCAGGACAAGGCTGCATCCCCCAAGGGCAGCTTCCCAGGAGAATGATTGGGTCATGGGGTTGGAAGCTTGGCTCTTCCCAAGGCTCCTAGGGTCAGGGTGCTGGGTTGTTCCATTGGGGTCTATGGAGAGATGGTTTTCCCAGGGATTCTGGTGATTTGACCTGCTTGGTACACTGCCGTTTGTCTCCCTCAGGGAGTTGTTTGCTACTGATGAAACTGAGTAAGGCATCTATTCCCAGCCAGTCAACAGACATGTATTAATCACCTTTTGCAATGTGGCAAACATGAGGCTAAGTGCTGGGTGGAAGTGGAGGGTTACTGTGGCCCTCCTCCTCCAGAAGGCAAAGTCATCTTTGTGGACCTTAGAACACAGCTGCTGCTAAATCCATTTTTGTTGAATTGCTTAGAAAAATGACAGGATTATAGGGTCATTGAATTGGGAGGTACCTTAAGAGGACAGATACATATCTAGCTTTTAAGTGACTTGGTACAACTTCTAGAGATAACTGAAATGACACTGGCTTCCCAAGATTTAACTCCTAGGTCCTCACAGAACACCAGAGCTACTAACTGTCTGTCATCATGCTCACTCCCATTGATGCTCTCAGATTGTACCAGTCAATCCTGTATCTTTACATGCAAATTCCTGCAGGAATTTATCAAATCGAGCTTAGTTTCCACCTTTGTACTGCCCTGTATGGACAAGGAGATCCTCTGTCAAGATCTTTCATTCTTTTTAGAGCATAAATCAGTGGAGTGTGGCCTCTGTTGCTTCTCGGAGCTGGAAACCACAGGAAGTAACTCAAAGCTCATAAACAGGAGATAAACGAAGGAATCGAACTCAGTACCAGTAAGGTGCTGAAGAATCATAGATGCCACAGCCCTATCTCAGGCACCATCTACCATAAACATTCCAGGAGCATAAGAATGAGTCTGCTGATCCGTGGCCAGAAGGTTCTCCATTTCCCATTTCCAAATGCTTGCAGACCATAGTTAGGCTGTTCCTGTGATACAAATGCTTTGAGGCTTATTCATAGTGGAGTCAGCACTTCCTTTTCAAGTGGTGTCTGCTTCCCCTTGCAATGATGTGGTGTAGAATGTAAAACACAAGCTCCCTGAAGTCAGGGACTGTTTCACTTTTGCCTCTGACTCCCCAGAACCCAGCACAGAACCTGGCAGCTGACAGGTACTTTTTTTGGAAATGACTGTCCTGTCCATTCACAGCACAACTGCTTGCAGCACAAGTTAGCTTTTTATTGTAGTGTTGAAGACTGTACGGTGGCCTCTACATTTAGCAATAGCTCTTGTGAAAAAGTCTCATAAAGGTTTCTTTACTAATGAGTGATGCATAGCCCCTGGTTTCAACTTCAACCTGTCATTCATGAGCATTTTTTAAATAGCATTTTATGTTTTCCCCCAATTACATATCAAGAAAATTTTTTGCCTTTTTTGGGGAGGGGGGTAAGGTAATGGAGTTAAGTGACTTGTCCAAGGTCACACAGCTAGGTAATTGTTAAGTGCCTGAGGCCGATTTGAATTCAGGTCCTCCTGACTCCAGGGCTGGTGCTCTATCCGCTGCATCACCTAGTTTCTCTTTTGCATTCATTTTTCTGAATTCCAACTTTTTCTCCCTCCCCTCTTTCAAAAATGGCAGGCAGTTTGAAATAGTTTAGGCATGTGCTATCATGTAAAACATATTTCTATATTTGCCTCAATTATGGAAGAAGAAACAAATCAAAAGGGGGGAACAAACATGAGTACGAACAAAGTAATTGGAAAAAATATGCTTTGATCTGCATTCAGAATCCATCAGCTCTTTATCTGGATATGGAGAGCATTTTCCTTCAAGAGTCCTTTGTATTTTCTTGGATCATTAAGTTGCTGAGGAAGCTGTGGTCTATGAAAGTGATGGAATACTATTGTGCAATAAGAAATGATGAACAGGCAGATATCCAAAAACACCTGGAAAGACTTGTGTGAACTGATACAAGGTGAAATGAATAGAACCAGGCAGATAACATTCCCAGTCTCAGCAATATTGTGTCTAGCACATAAGGTACCTTGGATAGAGCAAAGGTGTGTACCAACCCTTGTGGAATCAAACTGCAGAAGGCACAGCTCTGCAAGTAGCATTTCTTTTATCCGCCTGTTGAATCTCTTGTTGTTAATCCCACAAACTCCACAAATGTTTGTTTGTAGGTAGAGCAGAAGACTGAGGTATCTCTTTATGGCATCGATTTGCCCCCCCGGGTCTGCCAGCAGCAGAGCAAGGTCCAGCCCCCACCCACTCCCCACAACTGCTTACTGTAAGATAGAAGCCAATTCCCTTGGGTTGGGAATCCCAACCACCTGACTTGGGTCAAGCCTTGCTCCTTAGGTCTGTGGTCAGCCATCAAGGAGCAGGGCTTGGATTAGTGTTCAGTTTTCTTTTTTATTGTAAACTTAACAAACATCCACAAAAATGGCCATTTCAACATCCAAAGAAAAATTTAAAAAGAAGCTTGTGTGCAAATCTGTGAATTTCTCTCATGGGCAGTGTCAGTCTAGTTACAACCCCCACTTTGCCTGCCTCCCTGGCAGAGAAAAGCCTTCCATGTCACTCCTGCTCCTTCTCTACAGAGTAGACATTCCTCCAGCAAAGACACAAGCACACAAGTTCAATGGAACTTGACCCAGTATGCGTGCTTAATACACATTCACTGAAATGAATTCAGTACAGCTAAGCTTACCAGGTATTAATTAAGCACCTACTGTATGCCAAAGACTATGCTTGGACTCAGGACGGAGAGACATAAAGACTCCAGTGCCTTGGCAGGAGGCACTCAATTCTTTGGGAGCACACAGCATGATGTAAGCAAATAGGTAAATAGAAATTAAAGAAGGAAAGAGGAAGGGAGGGAAGACTGACCACTAGGTCAGCCTGTGAGAGGCTGTTCATGAGCTGAACCTTGAAGAAAGGGAGGCTTCCAAGAGGAAAAGGAGAGCAAGGAGAGAAAACTTGGCAAGGGAATCGCCCTCAGTCAAGGAAGAGAGGCTATGGGAGTGCCAAGGTCAGGGATCGGTCAGTTAGTCAATAAACATTTATTAATAAACTATCATGTGCTTGGCCCTGGGTTAAGCAGCTGAGGTTCAAAGAAAGGCAAAGAACAGTCAGTCCCTGGCCTCCAGGAGTTTACTGTCTAATGGGGGTGACACCAAGCAAAAGAATTTGACCAACAAGCTCTAGAAAGCTAAATAGGAAATGAAGAACAGAAGAAGGTACTAGAATGAAGAGGGATTCCTCTGGGGGATAGGATTTTATCTGCCATCTATGGGAAGCCGGGGGTCAGTGGCAAAGAGTGAGCATTCCCTGGCATGGGGATGGCAGCCAGAGAAAGTGGCCCAAAATGAGAAATGGAGGATCTTGTCCATGCAACAAGAAGGAAGTCACTGTCTCTGCATCCAAGAGGCCAAGTTGGATAGTATGAGGCGCAGTTGCCCAAAGTTCTTAGTTTCACTTTCTCAAAGTCCAATGGCAGGAAAAAGTCAGGGTAACCTGTGAAGGCCCGAGGTGTAGTGAATGATCCTAGCATCTCTGATGTCTGACCAAGCTCTAAGTGCTCCCCATCCCTGCTTCATCTGCCTTTGGAACAATTTGTTTTCAATTGCCCATTTCCTCCCAGGGCAGACCCTTGCGGGGGCACTTTCAGTTAGAGGGCATGATTTGGATGATGATTCAATCTCGGAGACCGAGAAGGTGAGAAAGGAAGGAGGAGAACCAGGAGGGAGGGAGGGAAGAGGATGGCAAAAGGAGGGGCCCAGGTAGCAGAGAGGCAGAGAACTTGAGCAATGAGAGGAGGCCATTGATTGGGTAACTAACTTTGGAGAGTAGTTTGCAATGTTAAGGTCAGAAGTCAGATTGCAGGGGGTTAAGAAGGGAGGGAGAGGAGAAACAGTGGAGGCACCTAGTGTAGCTGCCTTTTCAAGGTTAGCCACCAAGAGCAGATGATTCATAGGATGGTATTTAGCAGGGTTGGAAAGATCCAAGTGAGGGTTTTTTTTTTTAGGTTTTTGCAAGACAAATGGGGTTAAGTGGCTTGCCCAAGGCCACATGGCTAGGTAATTATTAAGTGTCTGAGGTACTCCTGACTCCAGGGCAGGTGCTCTATCCACTTCACCACCTAGTTGCCCCAAGGATTTTTTTTTTAAAGAGAGATTTTATTTATTTTGAATTTTACAATTTTTCCCCTAATCTCATTTCCCTCCCCCACTCCCCACAGAAGGCAGTTTATTAGTGTTTACATTGTCCCCATGGTATACATTGATCTCAGTTGAATGTGATGAGAGAGAAATCATATCCTTAAGGAAGACAAAGTATGAGATAGTAAAATTACATGATAAGATGATGCTTTTCTTTTTTCTGATTTGATGGTAACAGTGCTTGGTCTTTGCCTGTGAGAAAAGTAGGGTGTTGGTCTTCACAGGGTGTGGAGGGGAGCCTTAGGGAATCCATTACAAAAGGGGAAGTTGTGAGAAATGTAGGGTGAGGGTCTTCACAGGATGTGGAGGGGAGCCCTTAGGGAATCCATTACAAAGAGGGAATGGCCCAGCCAATCACAAGACTGGAAGAGTCTTCCTAATGCCATTCCAGGGATACCAAACCCTGGAGCCAAACACTCTAGAGTGACCTAGAGATCTTGACCTAATGCTCCTGAGTTTGTGCAATAAGGTAATTTAATATTACCCCCCCCTTCCCCGTGAGGATTGGGGTTCTTTAGCACATCATGCCTTGGATGATGTGGGGGGATCATATTAGGGGCATATCATGGAATGGAGGGAACCTTTTAGATGGTAACTCAAACTCTGAGAGCCTATGAATATCCAAGAGGGAGGGGAAAGAGTTTCTGAGAACAATAAATTACCTGACTCCTGAGACTAAGGTGTGCCTCATGCCTAGGAGTAAGGTACCTGTATCTTGTAAGGTGTATCTTGCAAGGTTCGAGAATAAAATGTACAATTTTCTCTCACTCTAGCAGGTTTTTCTTTTCATTCATTTATAATGTTGCCCAAACTCCACAGCTCTTTCTCTAGATACAGACAGTATTCTCCATCGCAGATAGCTCGAAATTGTTCCTGGTTGTTGCCCTGATGGGATGAGCAAGTCCATCAAGGTTGATCATCACCCCCCATGTTGCTGTTAGGGTGGACAGTGTTTTTCTGGTTCTGCTCATCTCATGCAGCATCAGTTCATGCAAATCCCTCCAGGCTTCCCTGAAATCCCATCCCTCCTGGTTTCTAATAGAACAATAGTGTTCCATCACATACATATACCACAGTTTGCTAAGCCATTCCCCAATTGAGGGACATTCCCAAGTGAGGATTTTTATGGAGATGGGGGAGACTCAAGCATATTTGTGGACAATAGGGAAGGATCCAGCAGAGAGGGAGAGATTGTAGATAAGTGAGGGAGTGGGGATGACACAGGGGTCTGTTGGAGGAAACAGAATGAGTATGCTGACATGTTCAGGTAGAAGGTTGCCCTTGGTCAGGAAGTGAGGCCACTTCATCATGTGAGACAAGGGAGGAGGAGGAGGGAGACAGAAAGCACCTGAGTGATGGGAGATGGGGAAGAGGGGAGAACAGGGAAACTCATAATGAACAGTCTCAATTTTTTTCTGAAAATATGAGGGTAAATTCTCAGCTGAAAGAGTGAAGAAAAGGGGGAGGTTTAGAGGGCTGTGAAAGTTTGAAGTAGCCTCTGTGGAGTATGAACTGGTGAGCTAATGAGGAAGGGCAAAAGATTGTCTCCCAGAAGTGAGGGCTTAGTTGAGGCTGGGTAACATGCATTTGTATTACACCCAGTCAGGATGATTGTGTGATATTTCTCCACCTTCATTTACTAGCAGCTAGGTAGGATTAAGAAGGTGAATGGTGGCAATGAGCCAAGGCTGAGGCTTGGCTAAGAGTAATCTGAGAAATAATCAGGGGGCAGGAATTCCAGAGAAGAAGCCAGGGTAGAGTTGAATTGATTTCCCAAGAGGTTAAGATGAGAAGAGAAGAAAATGGCTAGTGCTGGGTCAAAGAATGGGAAGTCGACAGCTTTGATGAGAATGGACTGTGCTAAGTCTGGAGCCTGGAGCCTGGCAAGGGCTCAAAAGGTCACCTGGTAGGTTTGGCATTTGCCAATGCCAAATGCAAAGATGTATTGAAAGTAAAATTAGCAAACTTGGGAATTGATTGGCCAGGAACAGAGGGTCCTTCACATCTTAGGACCCCAAGCTCCCTCTTACCCTTAGCCCAAGCATCACTTGCTACAAGAGAGTGTGACTGAGGGTCAGTAGTCCAGCTCTCTCCTTTTCCCCACCCCCCCTACAAATTCCTTTGTCATGCCTTGCCCATGTTTCTGATTAACTTCCTCCTATCAGTGGTGGATTCTGCCAATACAAGGTAGGTTGGGGCAGATTTAGGGCTGGAAAGGAACTTGGTCCAATGTCCTTTAGTTTTATAGCTGGGAAATAGAGGCAAAGAGAGACCCATTGGTTGCACAAAAGGGTGTCAGTGGCAGGATTCAAATACAAGTCCTCTTGATTCCAGAGTCCTCATTGTATCTATTGAGTGTATCTATGTTTTCCTTTCCCTGACTTCCTTCCCTCCACCTTGACACCCTTCTGTCTGACCCTTCTTCTATCTAATACTATTTTTTCCTTCACTGTCATCAGGGAGGTGATGCCATGACAAGCACATGAACTGGATTTGAGTTAAGGGAGTGTTATGCTAAGTCACCAGTCTCACTTTCTCTGGGTCCAGTGGTCAGATAGGAATCAGGACAACTGGAGATGGCTCAGGATGGGAGGCAATCAGGGTGAAGTGACTTGCCCGAGTTCACATAGCTAGGAAGTGTCAAGTGTCTGAAGTTGAATTTGAACTCCAGTCCTCCTGACTCCAAGGCTAGTGCTCTATACACTGTGCCCCATAGCTGCCCTCTTCTTCTATCTAGAGGATGGGTGGCTACATGGACTTTGCCTCCTACAATATGTACTCAGGATTGTAGGATGGGATAGAACAGACTGGGTTGGCCTGTCACTGCGTAGCAGGGGCTGATCATTTCAGAAGGGGTGAATCCCTCTGGCTGGCCCCCCCCAGGTAGGTCCTTCTAGTCCATCCCTGCTCCTTCCAGGCCCCATTCTGGTTTGGAGTTCTCAAGTTCTTTCACTTCCAAGATTTTATTTCTTTTTCCAGGACCCAGGATTCCCACAAGGACTTCAGTGCATGTTTCCTGAAACAGTGATACCTGTGTCCATATTTATCGTGTGACTGTTTCATACGGAACAGGTTAAGAAAGGTCCTGAGTAGCCTGACTGACTTGGAAAGATCTTAAAGGAGAAGAGCAAGACAGGGGGAGAAAGAAAGAAAAAACAAAGAACGGATAAGTTGGAGAAGAGGACAGAGGCTAGGAGAGAAAGAAGCTGACGCAAGTCAAGAAGTGGGAATAGGCAGATGCCCACTGACTGGCAAAGGGTGGACAAGCTGCACCAAAACAATGGAATGTTACTGTTTGGGGAGAATGCGTTCAGATCAACAGGGGAAGACTTCTAGGCACTGATGCAGAATGAAGTAAACAGAACTAGGAGAACAACCAACTTTTGCAGTAAGGGGTGACCCCATGGACAACAGTGTGCCAAACCCTTTTGCCCACCTCATAAAATCTGTCCGTGTTCATGTTCATTGTTTCCATGACATCATCTGTCCATCTTTTCCCTTT
Source organism: Macrotis lagotis (assembly GCF_037893015.1). Lineage (NCBI taxonomy): Eukaryota > Metazoa > Chordata > Mammalia > Peramelemorphia > Peramelidae > Macrotis > Macrotis lagotis. Next base: position 1,571,325 of record NC_133663.1, on the reverse strand, counting down.
TTCTTTTCCCTTCAATCTTACCCAGCATCAGGATCTTTTCCATCTTCTTATGATTTGGCCTAAGTACTCAAACTTCATCTTTAGTGTTTGACCTTCCAATGAATAGCCTGAATTAAAAGTATTGAGTGTTTTTATTCCTTGTCCAAAGTCTTTTTCCAACACCACAATTCAAAAGTATCAAATGTGTGGCCTTCATCTTTCCTTGCTGTCTAACTTTCACAGGAGTACATTGCAACTAGAAAACCATGTCTTTGGCTATAATCACAATAATGCAAATAGGAACTCAGCTCAGAGAAACTGCAAGACCAATGCTGGTCCTGGAGTCTCTCCTCTTATTAAAGAGGTAGGGAGGTGGGGGACTACAGGTATGGAATACTGTATACACTATAAAATGTGATCATTTTGTTGGCTAGTCTTGATTAACTACCTTTGTTCCAAGGCAGTGTTGGATGTGGGGAGGAACAAACATTATGGGAAAAATACTGTTGTCAAAACAAAATGAAAAGATCAAAGCAGAGTGACAGAAAGATCCCTCTCTGCTACTGGAAACTCTCCATTCACAATGATTTTGCCAATTTCTTCTAGGACATTGTTGAGTCTGACTGGTGCCATTAGGACTGAGGATTACTAACAATATGTAGTGTTCTAAGTTTTGTAAAGTAGTTAACAAATCTTTTCTCATTTGATCCTCACTATGACCTTGGAGGGAGGGGTGAATATTATCAACATTTGACAGATGAGACTGAAGCAGATAGAGATTAAATGACTTACCCAGGGTCACAGAGCTAGGAAAGGTCTGAGGCTGGATTTAACTCAGACTTTCTCATTACATACCAGCAGCAACCCTTTGCCTTTAGAGACTTCTGAACTTGACTGGTCACCATCAGCCCTGCCTCCGACTGGATCTTGCCTGACCAGTTTGGAAGGCATTAGTGAGGATTAAAAGGAACATCCCAGAAGAAACAACAAGGAGGCCCCTTTCCAGCCTGCCTCTCTTTCCCTTCCCCTAGACTTGGCTTTCCAGTAGCTTGGAGGAATTCTTGCCTTGGCTCTCCTGTTGGGACTCAAAGTTTTATCTGACACCGATGAATTGGTGGGTCCTTCCAAGGGTCAAATAAACAAAAGCAAAACACTGTCTCTCTTTGACTTGTGACCAGCTGATGTTGTCACAGTGAAAGGTCAGTGATGATTCTGACTCCAGGGTCTCATTTCAAAAGGTCTCTGACCAGTGGCCCTGTTTTCTGTCACCAGCAGGCAATGGCTGGTTTGGGCAACATGCCCAAGGCAGGAAAAACTTTGCCTTTTGCCAAGGCCCCAGTGACCACTGCATCCAAGTAGCATCCTGCTCCTTTCTGAGCAGGAATCTGGGGGAAAAAAAGCTGATGGGAAGCTCCAGAATGCTGCCAGCTCCCTGAGGGATGGGCCAAGAAATGTGTTCCAGGAATGTGGGCTCACTGATAGATAATTAGCAGTCAAAGAGAAACTCCAACACGATACAAACATTCTGCAATACCGAAGAGTCTGGCGCTGAAGATGATCCAGAATCACAGGCTGAAGCTGCCTCTGGATGGTCGGAAGAAAACATCTGAAGAGAAAACCAAGTGAGCCATGAATGCATTAAAGGAAGAGTTTACTGAAGAATCAGGGAAAGGGATAATGGAACATTGCCTAAAATGCACTGGGCTTATCAGAGGCAAAAGGAAAAGCTGATTAATGCAATGGAGCAAAGGTCACTAAGAATGTACTCCAAGAAAGGGTCCAAAATGTCCCAAGTATCCCAACACAGTCGATGGCAAGGTTAAATTGAGAAACACACTTGGAAGGGAGACTGGGAAGTTCAAAGACCAATTCTGGGTGAGGGGGAAGGATTCCATATTAGAAAAAGTAATGGAGAAAGTTGTCTGGAGAATGGTGGAAAGGAAATCCTTTGCAAGTGGGAAAACTTAAAAGGTCTTCAACTTGGAGAAATCGAAAACCTCTAACGGTAGAATTCAAAAGTTCAAAGACAAAGTAATTTTTAAAAATAAGGTATTCTGTCTCTTCTGTTTCTGTATCACTCATATTTCCCATTAGATCCCAGAGAACTGCCCTGGAATGAAGAAAAAAGGAGAAATGAGAGAGTGCAGCCAAACCAACCAACACATCAGCAAAGTACAGCCTCATCTGATGTCTCTCTGAAGAAGCTGTTGGGGCAGGGCAGAGAGAGAGTGACTTCCCCTAGCTCATCTTTGGGCTAAAACTTAGTCAGTATAATTTTACAGCATTTAGTTTCAATCTGCTGCTTTTTCTTCTTCCCATTGATATTGTTGTAGTCATTGTGCAGTGTTTTCTTGGCTCTGCTTACTTCCCTTTGCTTGGATTCAGAGAAGTCTGCTCAGACTTCTTAGTATTCATCCTTATCACCTTTTCTTATAGCATAATTATATTCTAGGGCAACTATGTTAGGGCAGCCAGGTAGTTCAGTGGGTAGAGTGCCAGCCCTGAAATCAGGAGAATTGGAGTTCAAATCCAGCTTCAGACACTTACTAGCTGTGTGACCTTGGGCAAGTCACTTAATCTTGATTGTCTTGCATCCAGGGCCATCTCCAGGCATTCTGATTCATTTCTGGTCACTGGGCCCAGATGGCAATGGAGGAGAAAGTGAGGCTAGTGACTGAGCACAGCCCACCCCTCACTCATTCAATTTATATGCTTGTCATGGCATCACCTCCCTGATGTCATGGTCTTCCTCAAGGATACAGAAAAAATCATCATCATATTCCAGGATTTTCATGGTCCACACTTGGTTTAGCATTCTCCAATCAATAACCATATACTTTATGGCCAGTCCTTTGCTACCACACAAAGGACACTAACAATGATTAGGGAGGTATTCAAGTTCAGTAGGCAAGAATTTATCCCAAAAGATATCAAGATTATTACCCTGGCAAATGTTTTTAGCTAAGAATTTTAAGTAAGATAAATAATCTTCAGGACACAAATTTCCATTCGAAATAAGAATGATTTAGGGTAGTATAGGAGTGGACCTCACCCAGTTAGAGAAGCCCACAAAACACACCTTTAGCCTCTTCTCTGCCCACCTTTTTCCAAGGAAGACTTTTAATTCCTGTTGAGGCGAAGCAGGAAGTTAGGGCCAGAGGCTACTCTGATCTCTGGAACTGTTCCCTTAAATATTGTTCATCTAATGAATATGATCAAGTTTGAACCAATTCCTGATTGTGTTGTCATCTTGGGAACAAGAGAGTCAAAGCTTTCTTCAAAGCCTGACTTCTCATCTAATACCATTTCACAATGAACATAATAAATAGCAAAGAAACTCATTTATCCAAATCATAATAAAACAAATCAACATGGGAGAATATATATACTAGGTATTATTCATTGGAAAAAGAATTCAATCAATAAATGAAGGGAAGGGGTCCTTGAGCTCATCCAAAGGACAGCTCCCTGAGGTCTCAAGAGTAGCAAGATGGGAAGAAGAGCATGATAGAGACTGCCAGCTCCTCTCATGTCTTCCCAGAATCTTCTGGAAAGATCTGACGTGGGATTAGCCTTATCCACCTGCCCTCTTGAAACTGTGAGCTGACTCAATGATCAAAGATGCTTGAAGCTTAACTACTTACAATGGGGGCACCCAAGTGGCACTCTCATCAATTCCATCCTGCCCCTCAAGGAATTAATCTGTGCAAACAAGGAGAGTGACCTGCATCAATGGACTTTGGGACAAGGATTACATAAATAAGGAAAAAGATTAAATAGATGTTGAACCATAACTAAGGAGGAATTTAAAATGGGCTAGAAAGAACAACCACAAAATGTGGGACTGTAGGTGAAAGGATTTGATGATCCAAATACACAACTCCCATCTTCCACAAAAAGAGGTCTGAGCAACATAGAATCACAATGAGTGGCTAGTTTCAAAGTCCATTGGCTGTCCAACTTGGCTGAATTTCTTAATTCATTTTAATGGGTTGCTGAGACCAAAGAGCTTGTGATGTTGTGACCAGACTGGGGGTGATTCATCCCTTTGTACATGGCTAGACTGGTCCTGGGATAAAGAACACGGGATTGGTCACTGACCCGAACTCAAAGCCTTTTCAGCTTGGTGGGAACCTGTCAGAGTTTACCAAACTCTGCCTGAATTGGAGACTCTATTCACCCGAACCTCATGATAAGCATTTTTTTTTAGATTTTTCAAGGCAATGGGGTTAAGTGGCTTGCCCAAGGCCACACAGCTAGGTAATTATCAAGTATCTGAGGTCGGATTTGAACCCAGGCCTGTGCTCTATCCACTGCGCCACCTAGCCACCCCTTCATGATAAGTATTAATGCTAAATTTATATGTGCCAAGTACTTTGGCAGATCAAGAAGAAATAAATATATCATAATAATGTTCCAGAATATTTCAAATCTAGTAAAAAGATTTAATAACAAAGACATCAGAAATGACAAACTGATTCTTAAATTTTAAGTCAGATAAATTTGGGTAGGTAGGTGGTGCAATGGAATCAGGAAGACTCATCTTTACGAGTTCAAATTTAGCCTCAGACACTGGGCCCTTAGCCCTGTTTGTTTCAGTTTCTCATCTGTAAGATGAGCTGGAGAAGGAAATGACAAACCATTCCAATATCTTTCCCATGAAAATTCCAAAAGGGGATCACAAAGAGTCAGAAGTGACTCACAAAATTCAGCAATAACAAAAACATATAGTTGAGGCAATTAATTAAAAGAAACTAGAAGTACTTCCTTAACAGAGCTTAGAGAACTACCAAAAAAGAAGTGTAGAATTGGACAGAAAGAAACCCTGGGTCAATTTAAATCAGATGATTGTAATCAAGTGTGGATAGCCAACAGTAACAGAAACTGAAGTGACAAACAATTGAACCAGAATTTTGCTTAAGGAGACCTCAGAAAACCCAAGTGGAATAATTAAAAGTTAATAATACTAATACCACTTATCAAAATCTTTGAGTACAGCCAAGACCATTCTTAGAGGCAAAGGCTAGCACCAAATGCCGACTTGGATAAGAAATAAAGAGACACTATGGGGCGGCTAGGTGGCGCAGTGGATAGAGCACTGGCCTTGGAGTCAGGAGTACTTGAGTTCAAATCCCACCTCAGACACTTAATTACCTAGCTGTGTGGCCTTGGGCAAGCCACTTAACCCCATTGCCTTGAAAAATCTAAAAAATAAAGAGACACTAAAGGAATTCTGAAAGAATGGTGGACTTGCTATCACTTGAAGACATTTTAAAAGAAACAAAATAATAGTACAAAAAACAGGAGAAAAAGAGTGCTAATAAATATTGGACCAAAAATAAATAAATCAGGGGCTTGGAAAGAAATATCGCCTTGATAAATATCACCAAGTGCTGGTTTTTCAAGCAGGTTAATAAAATTAAGAAAGAATTACAAAGTTTAATAATAATAGAGAACTCAGAAAAACAAAAATGAAAAAAAGAACACTATAGCAAATATCAAAGAAATTCAACCCATCCTCAAGGCATATCACACACATATAACATGATGTGCTAATCCCATTGAGAACAGGGGAAGTGAATGTCTAAGTGGAAAAAGAGAAATGGTTAACAGGGACACAAAAGGACATTTCAAACTCACAGTTCCAGAAGAAGAAAATAGACAAGCCATCAATGAAATGGTCTCTCCAAAATACTGCCACAATTTGGTCAACGGTTACAAACATCCCTGACTTAGACGATCTGTTTCTAAACTTGGAGTTTGAATGTTCCTTAGTTTTTCTTATGAGGCAAACAGTGACTTGACCCTAAAAATTGGTAAGAAAATGCACATAGGAAAAGTACAGGTCAACTTCATTATTGAATCGAGCAACAAAATACCAAATAGCTAGCAGCAAACAATAAATGAACACTTTTCCAGAAAAGGACTTCATGATGAAGTAGGATTTTAAACTGGGATGCAAGAATGGGTCTGTGTAAGGAAAGCCAGCAGGATGGTACACTCAGGGTCCCAGAGGAAATGATGGTCAAGGTGATGGTGGCGATTTGACTTGCCCGGCCTGGGCTGTGGCTTCAGTTGCCTGATGGGGAGACTTTTAGAGAGGATCCCAGTACCTTCTTCACAGGAGTTCCTTCCCTAAGTGATGGCTGCCAAGACTGGTCTGGAGGCAAGCTTGGTGGTCTGGGGATGGAGAGGGTGCTACTACTCCCAAGGCCTGCTGAATTTCTGGAAAAAATTTGGAATTGTTTTTTATTTAAAGATTTTATTTATTTTGAGTTTTACAATTTCCCCCCTAATCTTACTTCCCTCCCCCCACCCCCCAAAGAAGGCAATTTGCCAGTCTTTACACTGGAAACTTGGAATTTTTAATGTGGATAATTTAATTTGGATAGTAGTAAAGGGAGGAGGCAAATTGTTATCTACCTGTAAGCATCTGAAGGACTATTACAAGGGAAAATAATTATGACTTTGTGGTGTACCATGAGAGCACAGGTTTATGAGCCTTGGGTGGGTGCTGTAGATAATTCCTGACTTTGGGACCTTGGGCAAATCCTTTAAAAAATGTTTTTTTTCAAAAAGTTCTTTCTTATTTGTTTTTAACATTCTTTTTAAATTTTAAGTTCTAAGTCTCTCCCTCCTTTCCACTTATCTGTCATTTGCCTGTTGAGAAGACAAGCAAAATGATATTAATTATATATTTGAAATAATATAAAATATAGTTTGAGATTGGCCACATTTTTTTTAAAAAAGCAAGAAAAATCAATAAAGTGAGAAAATTCTACTTCAATTTCCATTCTATAGTAGAATTAGTATTTTTCAGACTGAGTCCTTTGGAATTGTCTTAGATCATGTCTTGATCAAAGTAGCTGAGGTTTTCCTGGTTAATCATTACAATATTGCTGTTGCCATGCACAATGATCTGGTTCTTCTCATTTTCTTTTTCATCAGTTCATATATGTCTTGCCACTTTTTTCTGAAACCATCCTGCCAATCATTTCTTTTTTAAAATATATTTTTACCTTTAATGTTTTTTTCTGATTACATGCAAAGATAGTTTTCAGCAATCATTTTTGGTAAGGTTTTGAGATTCACATTTTTCACCCTCCCTCACTACCCCCTCCCCTTGACAGTGAGTAATCTAACATAGCTTATACATGTATAACTTTGTTAAACATATTTCCATATTAATCATGTTGAAAAAGAAGAATCAGAACAAAAAGGGGGAAAAACCATGAGGGGGAAAAATAAAATAAAACAATTTTTAAAAATTGAAAATTATATGTTCTGTATTCAGACTACATAGGTTTTCCTCTTGATATCAACATTCATTTTCTGCAAGATTTTGAGTTCCACATTTTTCTGTCTCCTTCCCTTCACTTCCTTCTCTCCATGACAGAGAGCAATCAGATATAGGTTATACATGTATAATCATGTTTAACATTTTTCCATAGTAGTCATGTTGTGAAAGAATCAGAGCAAAAGGGGGGGGGGAACATGAGAAAAAAACATAAAACATTTTAAAAGTGAAAATAGTCTGTTTTAGTCTGCATTCAGTTATTTTTCTTCTGGATGTGGATGGTATTTTCCACCACAAGTCTTTTAGAATTTTTTTCCCCTTTCTTTTCATTATTTCTTTTTTTTGTCTGTTAAAGATTTTATTTATTTTGAATTTTACAATTTCCCCCCTAATCTTACTCCCCTCCCCCACCCCTACAGAAGGCAATTTGCCAGTCTTTACATGGTTTCCATGTTGTACATTGATCCAAATTGAAGTGATGACAGAGAAATTAGATCCTTAAGGAAGAAACATAGAGTATAAGAGATAATGAGATCAGACAATAAGATATCAGGGTTTTCCCCCTAAATTAAAGAAAATAGTCCTTTAATTCTTTTAGAATTGACATTGTTCATTAACTTTTGTTCATTAAACTTTGTTCATTAAAGGAGCTTACATCTACAGTAGTTGATCATCGCACAGTGTTGATACTAGTGGTTGCAATGTTCTCCTGGTTCTGCTCACTTCACTCTGCATCAGTTCATGGGAGTTTTTCCAGATTTTCCTGAAATCTGCCTGCTCATCATTTCTCATAGAACAATAGTTTTCCATCACAATCATATACCACAACTTATTCAGGCCATTCTCCATTTGATAGGCAGTCCTCTGAATTTCCATTTCTTCACCACCACAAAAAGAGCTGCTATGAATCGTTTTTGTATATGTGGGTCTTTTCCCGTTTTCCTTTGATCTCTTTAGCTATACACAGTTTTATAACTCTATGGACATAGTTCCAAATTGTTCTCTGGAATGGATGGATCAGTCCACAACTCCACTAACAGTGCACAAGGGTCCCTATATTTCCCTCATCCCCTCACCATTTGTCATTACTGATAGGTATGGGGCAGTGGCTCAGTGGTTTTTGTTTGTACTTCTCTATTCAATCTAAGTTCCTCAAGAAAGGAATAAGACAAGATCTCTCCAACTTTTGAATAGTTTTTGCAAGGCAATGGGGTTAAGTGATTTGCCCAAGGCCATGTAGCTAGGTCATTATTAAAGTGTCTGAGGTCAAATTTGAACTCAGATCCTCCTGACTTCAGGGCCCTTGCTCTATCCACTGCGCCACCTAGCTGCCCCCAAATAGTTCTTGTTAGGAAGTCCTTCCCTGGTATCAAACCTGAATGATGCCAGCTCTCAGCAATGGCTTGCTGTAAGATTGACAAAGCACTTTGCAAGTTTCATCACATTTTAGCCTGAAGTTTATTTAGATGTTATTGAGCCCTTAGATGCTCAGTTTCCAGCCTCCTCCAGGGCCTCAGGCCTCTCCAGAGGAGATTCCTGGAGATCCTAGCTTCTCCTGTAATCCCCCACTAAAGCACATATCCACAAGGGCCTCCAGTTACATATGATGCAGGAAAGCCCTGCCCATTTGAATAATATGTCCACTTCCCTGGGCATAGGTCTCTGCTTGAATGCTTGGTCTAAGCTGTTCGGCATCATTTCCCTCTGGTGGAACTCACCTGGCAGGTTCTGATTTATTTTATTTTATTTTAAATTTATGGAATAAAAGAAGCTTTCCATGGTACAGCACAATAAGAAAGATGATTTTCCATGCACAACTAGCTCTTTCTTTCAAATGTACAACAAAATCATCAGGGAAATTTCTTTTTGTCTTCCCTCCCCACCCCACGCCTTCTGCCCCAGAGAAGGCTACCATTAAACACAAAGAGGATTATCTATGTTGTCAACGTTTAATTTCTTTAATCCTATATTTCTGATCAAAGATCATTATTGATGAGAGAAATGCAGATTAAAACAACTTTGAGATATCATTTTATATCTACCAGATAGAAAGATAGAAGGGGAAAAAGTTATTTTTTTTTTGGTAATTTAATTGGGATGGCATTTAATATATAAATTAGTTTGGGTAAAATTTTAATTTTTATGATTGACAGATCAGCCGAACCTGGTCTCTGGAGCTCATCCCTCCTCATCCTCAGGCTGCTGTGGCCAGTAGGTGCAGAAGGAGAAGGCATGTTCCTCATAGAGTCACAGAAAAGAAGACTGTCTATGTCTGTTGGGTATCTTCTTTTGCTGAATGTGTGCTGGGTCCCTGGGGGCAGAGGGAATGTTCTGGAATGCAAGCCCAGAGCCAGGACAGCTGGGGGGGGGTGCTCCTTTCCCTCCTTGGACATTGTCTCACACCAGAGCAATCTAATTCTTTCTCTTTCATCATTATCCCTTCAGAGCATCCATTATTCCTGACCCTGGTTGGGCAGCAGGGCTGCTCACCCCACCTAGTCAGCCAGCTACCTGGTTCCCCATGGCTTCGGGGAAGCCAAAAGCCATGGACAAGGAGATGGAATGATCAGAGGGAATGGAGAATCAAAGCCCGAGAGGAGGAAGCAGAGAGGCAGCAATCCTTGGAACAGCAATCCCTAGTACCCTTTTCCTTCTCCTGTGTCTTCTGAACTCAGCTTGGGTCCACCACTCCCCAGGGCTCTCCAGCTCCTGGAAGGGCAGTGCAGGCAAGAGGTACTTGGCTGGAAGTCCAGGGTAAGGAAGTGATACCCTGGTCCTGGAGAGGAGGGCAGGGTGCTGGCCCCATGGGGTTGCTAAAAACAAACAGCCTGGTGACCCGGGGAACCCACACTGCTGGCCTATTTATGCCAAACAGCAGTGGGTGGGTAAGGGATTGAGGGGGGTCCGGTACTGGGCTCTGGATGAGCAGAGTCAGCCAGTCTGAGGAGGAAATGGAGAGAGGCCCAGAGCAATCCTGCCCAGGAGCTGTGGCAGGCAGGGGAATGGGTGTGCTTGGGGCAAGGCCAGCCCATGCCACCCCTAATCTGGGGCAGCTGAGCTGGCGGGGGGCCTGGCTGTCTCCACTGTCACTTTCCACAGGCTTTGAGAGAATTATTGCATTTCATCCAATGTTTCCCAAGATCATTTGGCCCCAGAATCCTCTGGGGCTTGAGGTCCAACAATGGACAAAAGAGGAAAAGACAGGGATTATTTTCACGTGGAAAGCTTCCTGGATGGCAGAAGCATTTTTATTTTAGGGCATTCTTGTTTCCTAGGGACTCCAGGGCCATGGCCAGCTGCTCCCAGAGGCCTGCTCCCGACCCTGCCGGTGTGGCCGGTCACCAAATCATCTGGTCTTCTTGCCGGCAGGGTCCAAGGAGGGCCTGAACAAAGTCAGACCTTTGTTGGGTCTGACCCTGAGGAAGCCCCTCCCACACTGGGCCACAGAGAGGTTGCACTAACACACACCTTCCATTTTCCTCCATTGCTTTTTGGTTCTGTCCTCTGGGTCCCAGGAGAATGGACCCATCGGTCAGCCGGTCAGTCAACAGACATTTGTTCAGCATCTGCTCCACAGTAGGCTTTGTGCTAGCACCAGGCTAACAGACAAAAATCAAACATTTCTTCCTATGTGTAGTCCCTTGTTTGATGAGGGACTTGGCTTCTGTGTCCTCTCTAAATCTTTTTTTTTTTTGTAGGTTAAAACCCAGAGTCCCAATCCTCAGATTGGGTGGGACCCAGAAGTGATCCAGTCCTTACCTGACCAGCACACAGTCCAAAGTGGGTCCTTTCTCTGTCTGCAATGAAGCCTTTTTCCATATACCTGAAGGTGTGGAGGAATTTGTTGTCTTGGTTGTGGTATCAGATCACTGATACACACTGAACTTGTGGTCACACTCAGACCCCCAGATCTTTTTCAGACAGATGAGTGTCTAGCTATGTTGCCTCAACCCTGTATTTGTGCAGCTTGGAAAATGCCCAAGTGTTGGCTTCCACTTCATCCTTGTTCAGTTTTGTATCATTGGATTGGGCCAGTCATCCTAGTGGTTGAGCTCTTTTTTGGATCTCATTTGTCACCCAGTGTATTAGCTCTCCCTCCCAGGTGTGTGGGATTAAATAGGTGTGCTGCCAGTACCCCAGACCTTGTCCCATCACTAAGGACTTCCTTTGTCATTCTTTGCATCTTGGTGCATAGTCTTCATGAGAAGCATGGGGGGTTTGGGTTCCACAAGAATGTGAAGGGAGAATTGTGAGTTTACATGACAAAGACGGGTCTGCCTGTATTGGTGCCTATGGGTAGGTACTGAGTTAAGATAAAAGACTCCATCTCATCAAAAACTGATTTGATTGCCCCAACTAGATCTAAGTTAGCCTAGGGACTGAAGTATCAATTCGATTGTGACCCCAGTCAAGGTTTAGCTAGAAGGGGCAGGAACAAAGTCATTCAAATTGCATAAAAGGCCTAAAATTTTTGGAATTCCTTGCCCCTTTCCACCTTGAGAGAGGTGTGCCATTTATTGAGACATTTTAATAAAAAAAAAAAACCCCATTTTAATCACTCTGGACTAAGTAATGGACTAAGTCATTTATAACAGTCAACACTGACCCAAACTCTTGTTGAAGCGCATGTGGGGGGGTGGGAGGGGGGCTCAGTCCAGGAATCCCTGCTCCTCAGAGTGCTCTGGGTTCTCTGGTTGTCCTGCTTTCCTGCTTGGACCTCACAATGGGGTTATGTCTCTCTTGGTGACCTTTGGGTAAGGTCCCGTATGCCAACCATCTCTTTGCCTTCCCTGTTGAGCACAGACTCCCAGGAGCAGGTGGCCAAAGCCAGACCTTTTCCTTCTGAGGCACCTCCTTCTGCCTCTTTTTCTGTCCTGTCCACACAGTCACAGATCAGGAAGGTTCAGGGTTGTTCTGATCTGCCCAGAACACTGGCAGCTCATGTCTTGTCCTCTCCAGACATCATAAAGCTCCCATGGGTTAGCTCCAGACTTATTCATTTTTTTATTTTTTATTTTATTTTTTAAAATATTTATTTATTATCATTTTGTATAATGTTTTTTATACATTAATAAAATATTCTTGTTTAAGAGTAAACAAAATACCCCCTCTCCCCAAAAAATATCTGTCCTCCTCGTTCCCAGGAGTGTATAGACGGAAACCCCAAACCGGGGGCAGGTAGGGACACGTACCCTGCCGGGAACAGCAGCACGGGGAGGAGACAAGGAGCCCCAGGGTCTAGTCTGGTTGTTGGGGTGCATTTTTAAAAATTACAAGCCAGGATAATTCCATCCAACCTATGGTAATCAGCAATTCAACGTTCTTTGCGAGGTAACAGAAAAAAATCAGTGGCCCTGAGTTCAAATCTCTGCACCTCAGTTTCCTCATCTGAAAAATGAGGGGTTGGTCTAGTCAAACTTGGAGGCTCCTTCCTGCTCTAAATCAAGGATCCCTTCATTGGATCTGGAGGGACCATGTCCTCCTGGGCTATCTCTGGGACACAAATGGGCAAAAAGGGCCCGGGTCTTACTCTGGAACTCACAATCTACCAGGCATATTGGTCCTCCACTAGTGCAGATTGCGGCCTCTCCAAGAGGTAGGAGAAGGTTTCTGGCAGCCACTCCAGCTCAGAACCCCAGGATCATGGGCAGCGTCCGGTAGATGGCAGAGATTGGTTAACCTGCTGCCTGGCATTTCACTTGGCGGATGATGAAAGGGTCAACACAACAGGTTCAATCTTGACTCTGCCCAATGCAGCTGGTTCCTGTGTGCAATGCTTCCTGGACCCAGGACATACCAGCTGACCCACAGGCCTCAGTTTACCTGCCTCACCTGCTCCGTTTGGCAGCTTTCATGAGCCTGTGAAGACTTCTGACGGCTGCTCCTTCTGTCCCGGCAGCACCTGCCGCCATCTCAGGGAGTTGTCTCCGCCAGCCCCCTCCTCTCCCTGGGCCTCTGCTGCCCATCACTCTTCAGCTGCTTCTCCCTTTCTCATCATTCCAAGTTAGTGCAGGGGACTCATTCTGCCTTCAATCACTAGCATGGCGTTAGTCTGACTCCGGAAGCCTCTCTTCTTCCTTTCCCGTAATCGTCCTCATATCGAGAGCACAGATCGGGAAAACGTTAGAATCTCATTAGATTCTCCCGGTTTCCTTGTAGCAGAGGCTGCCAGGATCCCCTCTTTACAAATAGAAAGCTGGGGCAGCCAGAGGCAAAGGGTCATGCAGCCAGGAAGCTTGGGGGGGGGGGGGGTCCAGCTCATTTTCCAGATGAGGAAACAAACAGGGTAGGGGGACTTGCTCAGGTACTAAGTGTCTGAGGCAGGGACGAGAGATGGTGGGAATTGAGGATGGCATCCAGGTTGTGAACCTTGGCAACAGCGAAGAGGATAGCACCCTCGAAAGTAATTGGGAAATCTGACAGAAGGGAGGGCTTGGGGTGGAGAAGGCAATGAGTTCAATTCTGGACATCCTGAGTTTGAGACCTACATGGGGAGTTGGAGCTCATGATGGAATTAGCTGAGAGGCTGAGCCTGGAGCTCCCAGAGGTCCAGTCTGGCCTCTAAGAATGAAGGACAGAGGACAGCCAATCCCCTCCTTCCGCCTTATACCTGTATCCCCTGGAGATGGGCAGAGGTGGCCACTCCTTCAGAGGGTCTCCCAGTGTCTGCAGGGAAATGTGGCCCCCTTGGGTCCAGGTGGCTCATTCAGCTAGGTCTGCTGCTCCACAGGCCTAGGAGGTCTCACCCATGATCTCTGGCCCTTCTGCTGAAGATTGGGGTTTGTTTCTGTTTTGGGCTGGACACTCCTTGGATGACCAGTCTCCTTTGCTCCAGCTCTTCTCTGGGATCCCTTCCCCAGCCCCACCTTGGGGTTTCTTCCCTCGCTCCTGCTTCCACTGGTGGGTCAGCCCTGAGGGTGGCTCGGTGCTTCTTCCCTCAGGTTTCCATCCCAGCTCCACCCTGAAGGGTGGAGATTTCTAATAAGAGTGCTCAGGAGCCCCTGTCTGGTGCATCCGACTACCAACCAGCCAGGCGACCTCAATTTGCCTTTACAAATTCACCTTACAAGGATCTGAGAAAACCTACTACCAGCATCACTCAACTCTACAAAGTTGTCTCATTTGGTCCTCGGCACAACTCTGGAAAGTAGTTGCTACTGATGGATGGGGAAACCAAGGCAGAGGAAGGAAGTGACTAGCCCCGAGTCACACAGCCTAGCGTCTGAGGCAGAATCTAGATCCAGATTGTCCTGACTCTGTATCCAGACTCTATACATCATGTCGCAGCTGCCGGGTAACAGGAGGACAGGCATCACGGGGAGTTCAGAACGCACCCTCCCCCCAGCCCACGTTTACACACGGACCTGGGGAGGAGTGGCCTCTGGCCCAGTGCACACACGTAACAAGGTGCCTGGACTGGCCCTTACCTCCCCCTCCTCCCCTCCTCCCCCCAGGAGTCCTTTCCTTCCTTCTCAGGATCCCTGCGGCAGAACCAGATCCAGGGCACAAAACTCACTGTCCCTGCCCCCAAACCTCCTATGTGTGTGTGTGAATACACGTGTGCACACATGTGCAGATATATGTGTGCATGTGTGTAGGGGCATGTATGGTTGATGAAGGAGGAAGGAGACAGGAGGACGGTGACCCAGCTGCCAGCTAAGCCCCTCCTGGCTCTCTAGAAAGAGTCTGACTGGGCTCCCCCTCTTATGCCTGCCTGGGGGAGGAAGGCGTGAGGGCAGAAAGCAGCCCCTGAGCATGGGCAAGAAGGAGCCCGAGCCAAGAGGGCAGAAGGACGGAATCACTGCAGAAAGCAGGAGAGTGTGTGTGTGTGTGTGTGTGTGTGTGTGTGTGTGTGTGTGTGTGTGCATGTGAATGTATGTGTGTGAGTGTGTATGTGTGTATGTGAGTGACTGTGTGTGCAAATGTGTATGTGTGTATGTGAGTATGTGTGTATGTGTATGTGAATGTGTGTGAGTATGTGTATGGGTGTATGTGAGTGACTGTGTGTGTGTGTATGGGTGTATGTGTGTGACTGTGAGTATGAGTGTGTGTGAGTGTGTGTGTGTCTCTGAAAGACCCTTCAGTGGTGTGACTCTTCATTCGGTGTCTTCTTGGGAGCCCTGGTGGCCTTTGGTCTGAAAAGAGAACAGGAGAGGCTGTGTGTGTGTGTGTGGGGAGAATAGAGGGGGGAAGAGGGGGAGGGGAGAGAGGACAGACTGAGGTGGGGAGACCCAACGAGAAGAGATGAAGGGACTTGGAGAAGGGAGAGCAAGTGGGAGAGATGGGGTGGGGCTAGAGGAAGAGGGAGAGGAGGGACAGACCCTCAGAGACTCCGGTTCAGTCTCAGGAGCTCAAGGGGGTCAGTGAGGATGGAGACTGGCACGTGGATGAGTGCACGCCAATGGCCCATTTTGGGAGGCCATGAAGAGCAAGCCTGACCCAGGGCCGTGGGAGGGGGCCTGGAGTCTGGAGAGAGATGTCAGAAATGGAGCAGACCCATCCTTGCTGCTGTTTCCTTAGAAAAGCTGCCCTGGCCCGGGGCAGGGAGGCCCCTGCTCTCTCCTTCTTGCCAAGGGGGCATCTTGGAGGTTGTGAGTCACACGGCCCTCACCACTTTTCTTTACTGGTGTGTTCCCCTTCTCCTCCTTCAGATCTCCTCTGGGTTTTTCTTCTTGGATTCTTCTTTGTGTCCTGTGGAGGTGCCCCTCCTCCTGAGCCAGAACCTAGCAGGGTCCTCCTCTCTTCCTTGAGCCTCTTCTAAAACAGGGGCGTTCCCTTGGTTTATGTTGAGTCCTGGGCGACTTGGGAAGAAAGAGCAATAGAGCAGCTCCCCTTCCTCAGGATCCATGAGCCCCGGACCACGTTCACACTGGTCCTCTGTCTGAATCTGCATTCCCATGGTCCAGCTCCTATTGGCTTTGCTTCTTGAGGAGCCAGTGAGATTTGGAGGCCGGGGTCCCACAGTGGGCTTCTAGAGAAAGCCATAGTGATTCCTCTATCAGCTGACCTTCTTAGAGCAGATGTGGGGCATCTACAGGGCCTTGCCCCAGAGGGAGAGGATGCCTCGGCAGATGGCTATGAATAGCTCTCCCAGGATGATTAACCAGGCGGCATGTCAGTTCTGTCTCCGTGGATAGTGAAGAAAATCAAGGTAATGAGCTGGGGAGGGGAGCGGGGCCAGGCTGCTGGGCACTCAGGGGGCGTGGTTCAAGGCCCAAGATAGCGATGACCACGGCTGTGTCCATCTCCAGAAGGAATGCCTTTATCGAAGACCCATTCCTGCCCCTTCATTGCCACTGGGGACAGGCCTGGGTCACCCGGGGGTAGGTTTCTCACAGTTGGGTTGTGTCTGCCTCTCCTGGTCCCATTTGAAGTTGTCTTTGGCAAAGATCCTGGAGGAGCTGTGTGCCAATGGTAGGTCTGGGCCTGGGTCTGTGACAGAGCAGAGACCGAAGGAACACTTGGGGAGTCCACTGTGCTTTCTATTTGGGCAATGACAGTCTGTGGCCAAGGACAGGAAGACCTCAGAGGGGGTCATGGGTTCGAGGAGCCTTCTCCTGGTGCCTCAGCTCACACAAGAGGACATTATGGAGGAGGCAAGGCCATCAGAGTCCTGGCCTGATGGTAAGGGGGTGATATCAAACCCCTGTGTCACCCACCACTTGTTTGTCATAGTCTGACCACAAGGTGGGAGGTACTCTACTGGAATGCTTGCTGGATTCAGGGGCCAAAGGCCTGGGTTCAAATCATTCTTCCTTATTGAATTCAAATGTTTTCTTCTTGTGGAACTTGGACAGCTCACACTAGCTCTTAGGGCTTCAGCTTCTTTATCTGTAAAATGGGGAGGGGTGACTAGGCATAGACTGACAATCTCTGTATTGACAACGTCCCCATCAACCTCCCAAAGAGCAGCCTGTGTCGTTTGGGGTCTTTCTTATTGTTAGGATGGTTTTCCATATGTATGTGGGGAGCTGAAGACATCGAGGTGTTTCCAACTATCTGAGGAAGGTAGAGGACAAGGGCCACAGAGGAGTCGCTGGGAAGACTGATGGCACACAGGAAACTCCTTTTGATTAGTCAGTCAGTCAACAAACACTAATTAAAATTGCACATAGTTTGCCAAGCACTGTGCTAAAGCGCTGGGAGCAGAAATACAAGGAAGGAGAAAGAGGTGGAGGAGGAGGAAAACAGAGAAGGAGGAAAAGGAGAACAGAGAGAAAGAAGAAGAAAGGAAGGAGGAGGAGGAGGAGAGAATAAGTGAGAAGGAAGGAGAAATAAGAAGGAAGAGGAAGAAGAAAAGAAAGAAGAGGAAAAAGAAAAAGGAGGAGGAGGAGGAGGAGGAGAAGATAGTCCCTGCCCTCAAGGAGCTTGCATTCTAATGAGAGAAGAAACATATAAAAGTCAATAGGGAAGAGGGATTTGGGGGAGGAAGAAGGAATTGAGCATGAAGAGCTGACCAGCCTGGGCGAGCTCCTTAAATGGAGGTACTAGAAGGAGTCTTTCCATCAGAGCCAGAAGTGTTGGTGGGAGGTATGAAGTCCATTATAACTGGCCAACTAAAGAAGCAGCCTCTCCTCTTTGGGGGGCTCTCTTGATGACTATTTGCCTTTTCCCCTGTTTTCTTTCTGGGTTTCTTTTTATTAAATTAAACTTCAACTAAAATTTTATCAAAATGAAAAATCAACAGAGAAGAACCAGAAAGAGATTTGTACAAGAAATTGTGAATCTCTGTATATGTGTTTCCAAGAAAGTAGGGAAGAAGAATGAGTGTCTATAAGCTGGGAAGCTTGGGGCCTGGCTTCGAGAGAGAAGGGAGTTTCCTGAACAGTGTCTCTTGGGAAGAGAAGGAGGTCTGCCCATGGGATCTATGCATTCCCAGGAGCAATACTGTGCTCTAGCCTTGACATGGGGGTCTAGAAGCCTTACTCTGCCCCCTGGTGTAGTCTGAGGGATATGGACACTGCAGAGATAAGGGGGTGCCCGTCTAGTCATCCCAAAGGAGGGCAGGGATGCTGTCAGTGTCTATAACTGAAAAAGGATTTATTCTTCCAATTGGGGGAGGAATATTCAAGTTTCCTGCAGTTGCTGGAAGGGGAAGTCTCCAAGGGTTCTCTCCTTCACACTCCAGGGCTTTCCCGGCACAGTGTCCAGAACCTGACTTGGGGTGTGATGAGGAAGGAGGCTGGGGGGCAAAGATGTCTACACAGCCTCATGTTTCCACTGGTTCTTCTCCTAATGGTCCTGTGAAACCAGTGGTATATAAATTGTGATTCCCATTTTACAGATGAGAAAATGGTTTCTAAAACATCACTAGTTCAAGATCACCTAGGAAGTATGAGAGATTGGGCTGACTCCTAGTCCAGGGGCCCAATACAGCCCTCATTCCACTGCTCCTGAGAAAGCAGGACTTGGGGTGGCTCAACGTCCTTTCCTGAGGTTGCTCCCAGTATGGGCAGCCCCTCACCCCAGCCTTGATTGGCCACTGTCCTGACCCTCCAGCTAATAGAGTCTCTTGTGCTTCTCTCATCAGCTTGATTTTTGGGGGACTGACTGTTGTGACAGGGATCGTTGGGGTCCTCGCAGGGGCAGAGATGGCAAGAAGATACAAGAAGCACACCCCGAAGGCTGAGCCACTGGTCTGTGCTGGGAGCATGCTGCTCGCTGCCCCCTGCCTCTACTTGGCCATCATCCTGGCCCAGAAGACCCTCCTGGCTGCTTATGTAAGTTGTGGCTGGGGGATGACTTTGGGGAAGAGGGGATGAAGGTGTTTAGAGCTGGCATTTTGTTCATTCTGCACCATCATTGTGAATCTCAGAAGGGGGGATTCTCCCCATGTTACAGATGAGGAAACTGGGGTATGGTGATAGTCTCACCTTTTCTGACACCACACTTCATGCCGGCCATTTGAGGCAGAGCCCCCATCCCTTTTTCCTTTCAGTTCTTGCCTGACCCTTCCTCCAGGTCTCACAGGACAGGGGACAGCCACGTCTTATGTTGTCAAGGCACTTCATTAACATGCCTTGGATTAGGAAGAAGGTGATACTAAGGAGAGCTCATGGTTTGCCAAAGGTTTTGGTGGGGATGAGCTGCCCAGAGATCCCTTGAAAAAGGGACTGATAAGCATGGCACAGAATGCCAGCTGCCCATATGGGCATTGCAGGCAGGAGTTCATACCTCCTGACTTGGGCGAAGGCTTCCTGAAGCCTAATCCAGACTCTGCAGGCTATGTAGGTCCTGGCTCAGTCTCAGGTGCCAGACAGAACCCGCCTATTCTGCTTGCCCATTCAGTCTTTTTGTTTGTTTTTTTGCAAGGCAATGGGGTTAAGTGACTTGCCCAAGGTCACACAACTAGGAAATTATTATGTGCCTGAGGTTGAATTTGAGCTCAGGTCCTCCTGACTCCAGGGCTCATGCTCTATCCACTGTACCACCTAGCCACCCCCTTCAGTCTTTCAGAACTTGAAGACCCCTTTCATGTTCCCCTAATTGTTATCCCTACCTACTTCCACTGGTCCTGTTCCCCTAATGTTGGTCATTCTCCTGCATGCTCTCCAGCTTTCAGCAGTGCCCCGAGACCTGGGCAGGAGATTTAACCTTATCAGAGTGAGGCCAAACACCCCAAGAGATCTCTCAAATGGTGGGATTCTGGGCTATGTGGGCTCTGGGTCAATCTGCTCACAGGGTGCCAGGGACTGCTGGCTCTTCATTTAGCACATTATTGACTGGAGCCGGGGGGAGGGTGGGAGAAGACTGAGCTCTGGATCTTCCCAGAGCTGATGAGGCAAGGTTGGCATGGCTTCACCATCAGCACTAGACATATTCTGGGGACACATTCGGGCCATTGATCAAAGGGACCTCTCCCATCTGTGACTCCATGACCTCGGATGATTCAGTTCTTGCTTAGCTAATTCCATGAGTCTGTTGCTTGGCTGCATGATGGGGACTCTAATAGCCCACCTTGGCTACTGGCAGTTATCTAGAGCCCAATTTTGACTTCTCCAGCTTGAAAAAGAAGCCTCCCCTGAGGGTGGCCCTGATGAGAAATAGTATACGCATGAGGGATGCAGAGGCATGAGGACGAGCACCTGGAGAGACCCAGGTCTCCCACAGCCCCAGTGAGGGCTGGACATCTTGGCCAGAAGCTTGGGGTTCTTCCATTTAGTGCCCAGGAAGATCACCCCTATTCCATGGGTCCCTGGCCTCTGTGGACCAAACTAGAGGTCCACAAAAAACAGAAAGGGTTCACATGTTGCTTCCTGAAAGGGGGACCCTGGCCTGGACCCTAGGGTCTTTGGCTTGTGGGATTCCAGCCTCGATGACTTTCCACTGGCTCTCTAAAGATGCTGTTCACAACCGTCAGAGACAGAGCCCCCAGGGCTCCTCTTCTGCTCTCCCCCAGCCCTTCCTGAACTTGACTGCCCAGCTTCTGTTGCTTCCTCCCACTGCTCCTGGCCTTTGGCTTCATTCAGCTGGTTGGAGGCTGCTGACCGTGGTGCTGGGGACGCAGACAACACAGTCATTTGTGTTTCCCTGGGAGAGTCATCCTTCCTCTTCTAAATAGAAAGTCCTTTTTCCTCCTCTTGAGGCTCCCCTCCCGGAATGGAGCTGCCTCCCCCCCACAAGAGCCATACTGTTCTCTCCTCCCCCCGGCTTGGGAACAAACCACAGGTAGGCTTTGCCTGAGGCCTCAGAAATGCCTCAGACCTGGGACTGACTGGGGCCTTGGACTCCTCTTCCAGGTGACTCTGGTGGGCCTCCAGAAGGGGCGTATGTGTCATGCCAAGAGGAAGGGGTTGGCTTAACGGGCAGCACCCTGCTCATTCCAGGGGAGTCTCCTGAAGAGGGAGCTTTGTTCGACTTTGGGTCAGATTGTATAGCGCTTGCCACTTGGATGAACACAGCTATTTGCAAGGGGGGCCACCAGGGGTCACATCTTTGGAGTCCTTTTTCCTGACCTGGATAGAAGGTTCATAGATTTCCAGTTCTTAGCAGTAAAAAAAAAGACTGTTACTGGTCATTCCTCTCATTTCTGACTTTTCTCTTCGTTTTTGCCACAAAAAAAGTTGAAGAACCAAGGTATTTTTTGGTGTTTTGTCCTCCAGAAGAAGATGGGGAAAGGAAAGAGACAGAGAGAGACAGGGAGAGACAGACAGAGATAGACAGAGATACAGAGAGAGTACCAGGACCAGGGGTTACAGTCAGGGAGATTGTTCCCTGTTTTAATTCCAGGCAAAGATGAAGGTGGGAGCACAGCCAAGAAGATACTGTTCCAGGAGGAAAGGAGAAGTGACAAGGACAGAGGAAAGACTTCAGAGTTTGGCAGTGAAGGGGAAGAGAGTGACAGAATAGGAAATGGACTGGCTAGAAGGGTCCAGGAGGAGCCGCTCTGGAGCATCTCAGGGTCCTGTGAGAAGAAAAGGGCAGTCAGGAGAATGGAGAAAGGCCTGGGAAGAGGTGAGTGAGAGAGGATGGAATCAAGAGATTTCCTCTGTTGAAACAACAGAGGAGGAGAACATGGTGATGATGCCGAGCTCTTGGGGTTGAAGGAGGACAATGCCTTGGTCTTCTCAATGAAACTGGGTCATCTGTTGTAAGCAGGTGTATCTGTGTAAGTGTGTGAGTAGGAGAGAGCAGAACATTGCTGGAGACTGGAAAGAGATGGGCAAATAAGCAGAGGCACAGAGACAAGAGAGACAGGGAGAGAAGAAGACGAGGAGGAAGAGGAGGAAGAAAAAAGAAGAGGAAAGGGAAGAAGAGGAAGAAGAACAGGAAGAGGAGGAAGAGGAAGAAGAAAAAGAGAAAGAAGAGAAGATGAAAGTAGAGGAGAAGGAGAAGGAGAAGGAGAAGGAGAAGGAGAAGGAGAAGGAGAAGGAGGAGAAGGAGAAGGAGGAGGAGGAGGAGAAGGAGAAGGAGAAAAGAAGAGAAATAGAGAGATAGAGATAGAGACAGAGTGGAAGGGAAGGAGGTAAAAACCTGACAAGATCTATGTGGGAAGTGAGTTAGTGGGTCAATAAATAGCCCCCCACCCCCACCCAGTCAGTGCTCCCAGAATTTATCCTGCTGAGTTCCTATGAAGTGGCCCAGCCAGTTCTATTCAACCAGCACTGGCCCTGGCACTGGGGATATAAAGACAAAAATGACAGTGTCTACCCTCAGGAAGCTTTCTTTCTACTGGGGGAGAAAACATGAAGATGAAGTGAACAAGGAATCTAGATAAAATCGATCCAAAGGAGAAGGAAGGCCTCCTTCCTGGGAAGGGGATGCCTGAACAGAGCCTTAATGTGGGAAGGGGGAGATGAGGAGGGAGGGCATCCCAGACAGGGGGGCCAGCCTATGCAAAGGTGCCCAGGCAGGAGCTGGTCCATGAGGTTGGAGTGGAGAGTCTGTGAAGACACTGGCCAAGGTGGGTTCTTCTGAGACAAGAGGACAGGGGGAGCTCCCAGCAAGCATTTACTGTCTCCTCTCCCCCCATCTTGGTTTATGATTGTTGCCGTGTGTGTGTGTGTGCGTGTGCGTGTGTGTGTGTGTGATGTGTATGTGGGGGGGCATGTGGATTACATGAAGTCTGTATATACTGTTAGGACTGTGTACACATGTGCATTTTGTGTGTGTGTGTGTGTGTGTGTGTGTGTGTGTGTGTGTGTGTGTGTGAGCATCTGGATGAGGTATGTGGGAGTGGGAAGGGGTCTGCACTGGGGAACAAGGCTGCTCCCACCTGAACCTCTTCTATGCCTACTGCAACTCCCTCTTGCCCAGCTCCTTGGGCTCTGCTGCCAACAGTAGAGAAGGGCCTGTGGCTGCCTGGAACTCTACTGCTTGGGCCTCTGCCCAGGAGCCAGGGGTGGGCTGGGGAGGGGAGGAGGTGGCTTTTGGGCTGCCATCCATTTGTTCTGATGCAGGCCTTGGGCAGCTGCCCCCAGGGTGGGCAACCTGGCTCATCTGACTGACCCAAGCACAGTGCTAAGCATGAGGCCATGCACACAGTAGGTGCCTAATAGAGGCAGGCTAAATTGAATTAAATCCAATAAGTGGAGACAGATTGCAGTCCAGGTGCCTTGGACTTGGAGGTGCCAGTTCACAGCAAGCATTTGTGGAATGGATGAATGAGGTAGGGAGACCATGTCACTCCATGGACATGTGAAAGATGTGACGCTATGCTGGATGGAGGCTGCTCTCTGACAGCCTTGGGTGCCTGCCTTGGTTTCTCCCCCTTTGGGCCCTCTCCTGG
The DNA here is from genome assembly GCF_037893015.1 of Macrotis lagotis. NCBI lineage: Eukaryota > Metazoa > Chordata > Mammalia > Peramelemorphia > Peramelidae > Macrotis > Macrotis lagotis. Next base: position 1,547,821 of record NC_133663.1, on the reverse strand, counting down.
CGCCTGGTACCTTCCTGTTCTCTCTCTTCTCATCCTCTCTTCCATCCTTCACCATCTGCTGGGGGTTGCCCACTGATCCCCATCCTCCCAGTGTCTCACCCTCCTGGAAGTTTGGCACTAAAGGAAGGCCATAGTGATGCCATTGGAGCTGCAGTCTCCTGACCCAGGCAGGTGTCCACACAGAAGAGGATGGGTGCCTTTTTCTGTTTTATGCAATTATTCTCACTAACTGGGAAGGAGGTAGATGGAGATCTCAAGGTTCTCCCTGAGGCAGGTCGTTTGGCTTCAGAGGGTTTTTCTGGGGTACTGTTTGTTCATGAGTGATCTGAAGGGCAGACCCCTGCCTACAGTCTAGCTGCTTGGTCACAAAATTGTGAGGCCTGGCTATGCAGACAGGGGTGCCAAGGAACAGGGACTCAGCTGCCTTCCTCTGATGAGGGTTTGCTCAGAACTGGGGAAGTGGGTCTGGAGCTACCCAGCCTGCAAGGGGACAGCTGTCAGTCAGAGCACTCTGGCTTTGCCCTGGGAGGGGAGTCTTAGAGAAGGTCACTCAGCTCAAGGCCCAAGAGCGAAATTCAACCTAGACCACCAGGTTGTCTGGACCCTGATTTCTTGCACACACACACACACACACACACACACACTCATGTAAAATAAATTTCCACATAAGTCATATTTTTTTAAAAAGGCAAGAAAAATAAAGAGAAAAAATATTCTATGGAGTCTTCTGATTCCACCAACTGTCTTTCTGGAAGGGAATAGCATATTTCAACATAAATCCTTTGGAATCATGGTGGGTCATTGTATAAATCAAAGTTCCTAAGTCTTTCAAATTGATTGATTTATATAATATTGAAAATATTGAGTATAGAAATTGTTCCTCTGGTTCTGCTCACTGCACTTTGCATCAGATCACGTGAGTCTTCCCAAGTTTTTCTGAGATCATCCTTGTCAGCATTCCTTACAATACATTAGCATTTCATCACAATCTCACACCCCCACTTGTTCTATCATTCCATAATGGAGGGGCATCCCCTCAGTTTCTCATTTTTGGCCACCACAAAGAGCTGTTATACACATTATTATTTACATATGGGTTCTTTTCCTCTTTCTTTGACTTCTGGAGTATAGATCGAGTAGCTATATCATTGATTAAAGGATATGCACAGTTTAATGGTTTTTGGGCCATAGTCCTGCTGATCAGGATGACTGGACCAATTCTCAGCAAAAAAAGTCCATCAGTATATTATTTGACCACATCCTCTTCAGTATATAGTTTTCCTTTTTAAAAATCATTTTTGGCAATCTGATGTTCATGAGGTCATATCTCAGAATTGCTTTAATTTACATTTCTCTAAATATTAATTATTTAGAAAACATTTTATTTCTTCTGGAAAAAATGTCTATTCATAGTCTTTGGACATTTATCACATTCTTGTAAGTTTGACTAAATTCTCTATATAATTTAGAAACGAGGTCTTTGAAGAAATTTGCTGCAAGAATTCCTTTTCTCTCCTTTTCCAGTTTCCTGATTTTCTTAAAATTTTAGCTATACTAGTTCTGTTTGTACAAAAATCTTTTTAATTTTATGTAATTGAAATTGCCCGTTTTTTTCCTCATATGAATCTTTATATCTTGGTCATGAATTCTTTACTTATCCAAAGATCTGATAGGTAATTTTTTCCATAATTCACCAATTTTCTTATGGTATCATCCTTTATGTTTAAATCATGTTCCCATTTGAGTTTAGCTTGTTATATGCTCTGTCCATGGTTTCTGCTATAATACTTTCTAATTTTTTCAGCAGTTTTTGTTAAATAGTAGGTTCTTGATCCAGTAGTTAGGATCTTTGGGGTTATCAAACATTAGGTTATTGTGTTCATTTGTTTCTATAGTGCATCTGCTTGATCTGTTCCATTGATCAACCCCTTTATTTCTTGTCTGATCCCCAATTATGTTGATGATTACAGCTTTGCAGCATAGTTTGAGAGCTAGTGCTGCTAGGCTCCCTTCCTTCCCATTTTGTTTCATTCATTACTTTGATATTATTGGCTGTTTGTTCCTCCAGATGAAATTTGATACGACTTTTTTCTAGTTCCATAAAGTAATTCTTTGGTGATTTGACTGTTGTGGCACTGACTGACCTAATCATTAGAAATTAATATTTCTCTATTTGTTTAGATTTGTCTTTATTTGTGTGAAGACTCCATAGAATATTTTTTCCTCTTTACTTTTAAAAAATTATGACTTATGTGGAAATTTATTTTACATGAGTGTGTGTGTGTATGTGTGTGTGTGTGTGTGTGTGTGTAATTGGATTCATACAGTGCTTCAGTTTTTCCTTGGAAGACAGACTTCCATGCATTTTAAACCGTCCGCAGTTGTTTTAAAAATAATTTTTCTTTCTGTCTCTTCCTGGTGACTTGGTTGGTAAGCTATTGAAATGCTGATGGTTTATGGTAATTTTTTTAATATCTTGTAACTTTGTTGAAATTGTTAATTGCTTTGATTAGGCTTTCAGTTAATTCTATATACAAAAAGTGATAATTTTGCTTCCCCAATGCCGAGGAATATAGATAGTCCTATAATAGCTTTATTTTTGCCTTATTGCTGTAGTTAGTATTTTTAGTACAATATTAAATAGTAAGTGAAATAGCAAATGGACATCCTTGCTTCACCTTAATCTTTTTTTTTTAGGTTTTTGCAAGGCAAGGGGTTAAGTGACTTGCCCAAGGTCACACAGCTAGGTAATTGTAAAGCATCTGAGGCTGAATTCGAACTCAGGTCCTCCTGACCGCAGGGCCGGTGCTCTATCCACTCCACCACCTTAATCTTATTGAAAAGACTTCTAGCTTCTCCCCATTATAGATAATTCTTGCTCTTGATTTTAGGTAGAATCATTTAAAGGAAATTATTTATTCTTAGGCTTTCTAATTTTTTAAAAATAGAAATGGGTATTATAATTTGTCAAAAGTTTTTTCTTTGTTGAAAAAATGATAGGATTTTGTTGGTTTTGTATTTAATGTGGTCAGACTTCCAGTTTTCTTAACTATGTTAACTTCAACTATGTTGAATCATCCCTGTTATAAATTCAGATAATCTTTGTGATTTATTGTTATTATATCCTTGATAATATTTAATTAGAAAATTTTGCATCAATATTCATTAGGGAAATTGGTTTATAGTTTTCTATTTTGACTCTCCATGGTTTAGATTATCAAGACCATATTGATGTCAAACAAGGAATTTTGTGGGATACCTTTTTTACCTGTATTTTATTTTCAGTTTACATAGAATTGAAATTAATTATTCTTTAAATGTTAGTAGATTTGCCTGCAAATTTATCAGGTCTTTGAATGGGAATCAGGGTTACCTTAGAGAATTCATATGTGGTTTAATAAAAATTCATTTATTTTATTTCTTCATCTAAGATAGGATTACTTATATATTCTATTTCCTCTTCTAATCTAGGCAATTTGTAATTTAAGAAATATTTATTACATTTTGATATTGGTAGGCGAAATTGTTCCTTATAATTGCTTTTGTTTCATCACTGTTGGTTGTGAAAGGCCGACTCAACTTTTAAATTTTTGATATTGTTAATTTGGATTTCTTTTTTTGGTTTTCTTCTTTCTAAAATCTAATTAGCAGTGGTGGCTAAGTGGCATAGTGGATAAAGCACCAGCCTTGGAGTCAGGAGTACCTGGGTTCAAATCCAGTCTCAGATGCTTAGTAATTACCTAGCTGTGTGGCCTTGGGAAAGCCACTTAACCCCATATGCCTTGCAAAAACCTAAAAAAAAAAAAACTAATTAGCAAATGTTTGATATGTTTCATTGATTTTTTAAAAATCAACTCCTAGTTACATTGATCAGTTCACGTTCTTTATTTTCCTTTTTTATTTTTATTTTTATTAAAGATATTATTTGAGTTTTACAATTTCCCCCAATCTTGCTTCCCTCCCCCCACCCCCACCCCACAGATAGCACTCCGTCAGTCTTTACTTTGTTTCCATGTTGTACCTTGATCCAAATTGGGTGTGATGAGAGAGAAATCATATCCTTTAAGAGAACAGAATTCTCAGGGGTAACAAGATCAGACAATAAGATACCAGTTTTTTCCTAAATTACAGGGAATAGTCCTTGTACTTTGTTCAAACTCCACAGCTCCTTATCTGGATACACATGGTACTCTCCTTTGCAGACAGCCAAAAATTGTTCCCGATTGTTGCACTGATGGAATGAGCGAGTCCGTCAAGCTTGAACATCACTCCCATGTTGCTGTGAGGGTGTACAGTGTTTTTCTGGTTCTGCTCATCTCACTCAGCATCAGTTCATGCAAATCCCTCCAGGTTTCCCTGAAATCCCATCCCTCCTGGTTTCTAATAGAACAATACTGTTCCATGACATACATAGACCACAGTTTGCTGAGCCATTCCCCAATTGAAGGACATTTACTGGATTTCCAATTCTTTGCCACCACAAACAGGGCTGCTATAAATATTTTTGTACAAGTGATGTTTTTACCCTTTTTCATCATCTCTTCAGGATATAGACCCAGTAGTGGTATTGCTGGGTCAAAGGGTATGCACATTTTTGTTGCCCTTTGGGCATAGTTCCAAATTGCTCTCCAGAAAGGTTGGAGGAGTTCACAGCTCCACCAACAGTGTATTAGTGTCCCAGATTTCCCACAACCCTTCCAACAATGATCATTATCCTTCCTGGTCATACTGGCCAATCTGAGAGGTGTGAGGTGGTACCTCAGAGAAGCTTTAATTTGCATTTCTCTAATAATTAATGATTTAGAGCATTTTTTCATATGGCTATGGATTGCTTTGATCTCCTCATCTGTAAATTGCTTTTGCATATCCTTTGACCATTTGTCAATTAGGGAATGGCTTTTTGTTTTAAAAATATGTCTCAGTTCTCTGTATATTTTAGAAATGAGTCCTTTGTCAGAATCATTAGTTGTAAAGATTGTTTCCCAATTTACTACTTTTCTTTTGATCTTGGTTACATTGGTTTTATCTGTGCAAAAGCCTTTTAATTTAATGTAATCGAAATCATCTAATTGGTTTTTGGTGATGTTCTCCAACTCTTCCTTAGTCATAAACTGTTCTCCTTTCCATAGATTTGACAGGTAGACTAGTCCTTGATCTTCTAATTTGCTTATAGTCTTGTTTTTTATGTCTATGTCCTGTAACCATTTGGATCTTATCTTGGTAGAGGGTGTCAAGTTCTTTATTTTCAATTTTGTTAATTTTTCCTTTGATTTTTCAGGCTTTCTATTTTGGTGTTTAATTGGATGTTTTAAAGTTGTTGGTTTTCTAATTTCTTTAGTTCATGCCTGTTCATGTGCTCTTCCTCTCCTTTGTGGATGCACGCATTTAGAGATTTAAATTTTCTCCTATCTACTGCTTTGCTGCATCCCACAAGTTTTATCAGTTTGTTTCATTGTTGTCATAGTTTTTACTGAAATCTTTGATTGTTCTAAGATTAGTTTTTTTAATTCTTTAAAAATAAGTAATTTAGTTTCTGAGTTATTTTAATCTATACTTCCAAGGTCTGTTTTAATAAAATTTTATTATATCCTGGTCAGAAAAATATGTCTTCACTATTTCTGCTTGACTGCATTTTTCATGAGGTTTTCTGTCCATTTTTGTGAAGGTGCCATGAACATGAGAAATGGATACACCTTTGTGGTCCCATTCAGTATTCTCCAGAGATCTATCATATCTAATTTTTCTAAAAGTTCATTTAGCTCCTTAACTTCTTTCCTATTTATTTTTGTTTAAATTTATGTGGGTTTGAGAGGGGGTAAATTGATGCTGTCACTATTATACTTTTACTCTTTATTTCTTCCAGTAATTCATGGAACTTTTCCTTGAGGAATTTAGATGCTCTTCCATTTGTTGAATATGTTTCCAGAACTGATATTAATTCACTCTCTATGGTACCTATTAGTAATATGGGGTTTCCCTGGGTATCTCTTAATTGGGTCTATTTTTATTTTTTCTTTATTTGAGATCATGTGATTGTTATCCCTGCCTTTTATACTTCAACTAAAGTCTAATCGATTCTGCTCCGGTCCCTTATTTTCACTTTATGTATATCTTTCTTTTCAAGTATATTTCTTGTAAAAGACGTATTGTTGGCTTGCAGTTTCCAATCCACTCTTCCATTATTTGACTAAATTCACATTATGGCTGCTGGCTGTATTTCTGTCTATCCTATTTGTCCCCATCTTTGTTTGTTTTGCTTCTGACCAGTGTCCTTCCTTAATCTGTTTTGTTGATCGGGAGTTTCAGTCATATCTGCTCCTTTGAGATCTCATTTGGGGTTTTCTTGGCAAAGATAGTACAGTGGCTTGCTGTTTTGTTCTCGAGTGGATCCAGTTTGTCAGGTACTAAGAGGCTAAGTGACTTACCTAGCTAGGAAGTTTCTGGATTGGTTTTGAACTCTGATCTACTAGACTCCAGACCCAGTGTTCTATCCACTGAGCAATTGGCTGATTTTTAATTTACTTTATAAACTCTTTCTTGCAAACCCCATTTGTGTAGTATAATTCTCCTCATTATTTCTTTCTCTTTTCTCCCCTCCCAATACATCCCTCTTCCCTACCCTAACGTTTTTCTTTTGAAATCATCCAAACTTATTAGAATCCCATCTAGGTTCGTCTAATTTAGATTCTCTTTTAAACTGCTGGGAATACCAAAGTTCTGAGGGGTTAGAGGTATCATCTCTTCATATAAGAATGTAAAGAGTTTAGCCTTTTTTAGTCTCTTGAGAATTTTTACTTTGCTTACCTTTGTAGGTTTCTCTTGAGTCTTGTGTTTGAATATCAAGTCTGCTCTTTTCATCATAAATGCATAAAGTCCTCTATTTCATTAAATATCCATTTTTCCTGCTAAGGGACAATACTCAATTTTGCTAGATAAGTTATTCCTGGTTATGATCCTACCTCCTCTGCCTTTTGGAATATTATATTACAAGTCCACTTTTCTGGAGAATTGGTGGTTGCTAAATCTCATGTGATCCTGAATTCCTTCTTTCTGTATACTAGCCACATTTCTTCCTTGTCCTGGAAATTCTGAATTTTTGACAATAACAATCTTGGAAGTTTTCATTTTGGGATTTGTTTCATGGTGTGACGAGTGTATTTTTTCAATTCCTATTTTGCCCTCTGGTTCTAAGATATCTGGGGCAGATTTCCACTCTGATTTTTTGAAATATGATGTCTCGGCTCTGTTTTTGTTCATGAGTTTCAGGTTGTCTGATGGTTCTTAAATGAGTTTTCCTTGAGATATTTTCCAGGTCTGTTATTTATTCTATGAGAATGTTTCACATTTTCTTCTATTTTTTTCAGCTTTTGGAATTTGCGTTATCATTTCTTGATGTTTCAGGGAGTCAATAACTCCCATTTGGCCTTTTCTCATTTTCAAGGACTAATTTTCTTCAGCAAGCTTTTTGCCAAGCTGTTACCAGGTTTCTTTCAGAGTTCACATTTGGTTTGTAAGATCATTTTAGCTACTTGTTTAATTCTTTCTTTAACTCTTCGAGGAACTCTTTCTGGGCTCATAACCAGACAATTTTTTCTTTGAGAGTTTGTTTGTAGATATTCTTGAGTTATTTTCTTTTTCTGTGTTTGTGCCTTGAGCTTCTCTGTCACCATAGTAGCTTGTTTTTTTTACTGTAAAACTGGAAATACTTTAATTTTTTAATTCATCTATTATTTTATTTTTGAAATTACATGCTATGGTAGTTTTTCAACATTCATTGATTTGCTAATTTGTAAGTTGCACATTTTTTTTACCTCTCTCCCTTCTCTCCCCCCTCCCTGTGGTGGCAGTCTGGTAAATGTTGTACATGTATTTAACATATTTCCATTTTAGTCATGTTGTGTAAGTGAAAGTAGGACTAAGGGGAAAGAAATAAAACCATGAGATAGGAAGGAAAAACATAAGAGTTTTTTTAAAAAGTGAACATAATATATCTTCAGATTGTATGATTTTATTTTTGTTTTTCCTTTGGATGTGGATGGCATTGTCTATAACAGGTCACCCAGGGCTGTTCTTGATCTCTGAAATACTGAGAGGAGCTATGCCCATCCTAGCTGATCAACTCACACTGTTGTTAATATAGCTCTTTATGATCAGATTATTTTTGCATTTGCTTATTCTTCCAGTTTTTAAAATATATATTTAATTGATACTTTTTTATATCTCCTTGTATTTCTTGTTCTCCCTCTTCCAGAGTCATTCTTTATCACAAACAATTTTTAAAAGAAAGAAAGAGATGAAAGGAAAAAAGAATCAAAATCAATTTGCACATCAAAACCAATCTGATATTTATATGCGGTGTTCTATATCCATGAGCTTAATTCTGCAAAAGAGATAATTCTTTGCATTTTTATACTCCACAGTTTCACTGTCTTATGGTTGCTTCTTCCATTTATTGTTGTAGTCATTGCATAGATTGATTTTGTCTCATTACTCTCTTGTAGTACACCTTGTTTAGTCATCCTTGAATGAAAGCTGCAGCTACTTTGCTTCCAAAGCATTATCACCATAGCATGTAATTGGAAAAATAAAATAAAATATGAATAAATAATAAATAATACCTCAATAAAAATACCTCAAAAAAGTCTTGCTATCAATATTTTGGTTTATATGGAGATTTTCTTTTTTTCCAATGACCTATTTGAGGGTTATATCTAGCAATTCATCCTTTGGGTCAAAGTGTGTGGACACATTAGCTACTTTATTTGCAAAATTCCATGTGTTCCTATTTTTTCCATACTTCCTCTATAGTGACTAATATCATTTTATGAACTTTGCCAAGTTACTGGATTTTAGGTCAAGCATCAGCACTCTTTTGATGTGCATTTCTCTTATTATTCATGATAATAAGATAATAAATTTACTTTTTCCATGTGTGGTTATATAAAACACTGCCACATTAGTTATTTTGTATGAGGGGACTTAAAGGAAAAATATGAAAGAAAGAAAGAGTAGCTTGCTTCAATCTGTATTCAGTTAAAAATCAGTTCTTTCTCTGGAGGTGGGCAATATACTTCATCAATAGCCTTTGGGACTGTCTTGGGTCATCGTATTGCTGAAAATAATGAAGTCATTCCCAGCTCTTCATTGAATAATAATAATGCTGTCACCATCAAGTACATTTTCCCGGTTCTGCTCATTTTACTATGCATTAGTTCAGATAACTCTTTCCAGGTTTTTTTTCTGAAATCATCCTGGTTGTCATTTCTTATAGCACAATAATATTCCATTCCAATCATATACGACAACTTGTTCAGTCATTTCTAAAATAATGGGCATCCCTTTGATGTACAATTCTTAGCCACCACAAAAAGAGCTGCTACAAATATTTTTGGTACAAGTAGATCCTTTCCCCTTTTTTGAATGTCTTTGGGAGATAAACCTAGCAGAGGTATTGCTGGATCAAAGGGTATGCACAGTTATATAGCCCTTTGAGCATAGATCCAAGTTGCTCTCCAGAATAGGTGACTCAATTCACAACTCCACCAATTGAGTATTAACATCCCAGTTTTCTCACATTCCCTCCAACATCCTACATTTTCTTTTTTGGTCATACTAGTCATTCCAATGTGAGGTGGTACCTCAGAGTTGTTTTTAAATTTGTATTTCTCTAATTAATAGTGATTTAGAGCATTTTTATATGACTACATAAGTTTGATCTCTTTTTCTGAAAACTGTTCATATTCTTTGATCATTTATCAATTGGGGAATGACTTGTATTTTTATAAATTTGTCTCAGTTCTCTCTTTCTATTTGAGAAATGAGGCCTTTATCAGGGATATTTGTGGCAAAATTCCCCCCAAGTTTGTGGCTTTTCTTATAATTTTGCATTTGTACAAAATCTTTTTAATTTCATAATATCAAAATAATCTGTTTTACATTTTGGAATGCTCTCTATATCTTCTTTGGCCTTAAATTCTTACATGACCTCTAAATCTGACCGATAAACCATTCCTGGATCTCTTACTTTGTCAATGCTATTATTACTCTTTATGTGTAACCTTATATCCATTTTGACCCTTTCTTTGCATATAGTGTGAGATGTTAGTCTGTAACTAGTTTCTGCCAGTGTGTTTTACAGTTTTCCTACCAGTTCTTTTGAATAATGAGCTTTTGTTCCAAATTTTGGAACTTTGGATTTATCATGTACTTGATTATGATGGTCACTTACTATAATTCGCACCTAATCTTTTCCTCTGATTCACCACTCTGTTTCTTAGTCAGTACCAAATTGTTTTGATAGTTGCTGCTTCATAGTACAGTTTGAAATCTGATACAGCTAGATCACCTTCTTTCACATTTTTTAATTGACTCCCTTGATATCCTTGCTGATAAATTTTGTTCTTATTTTTATAGCTCTAGTTTGATACGGCACTGGATAAATAGATTAATTTAGGTAGAACTGTCATTTTTATTATATTGGCTCAGTCCATCCATGAGCAACTAATATTTTTCCCAATATTTTCCCCAGTTCTGACTTTATTTGTGTGAAAATTGTTTTATAGTTATAGTAATATAGTACCTGAGTATGTCCTGGCAGGTAGACTCCCAAATATTTATATTGTTTCCAGTTATTTTAAATGAAATTTCTCTTTTTATATCTTGCTGCTAGATTTTGTTGGTAATATATGAAAATACTGATGATTTATGTGAGTTTTTTGGGATCCTGTGACTTTATTAGAGCTGTTAATAATTTCAAGTATTTTTAAACATTTATTCTCTAGGATCTTCTAAGTACATCATATTATCTGCAAAGAGTGATAGCCTATTCTAATTTCTTTAATTTTTTTCTTCTCTTATTGCTAGAGCTAACATTTCTAATAAAATATTAAGTAGCAGTGATGATAATGGACAACTTTGCTTCACTCCATTACAGATAATGCTTACTGATGGTTTTAAATAATATTTATCATCTTAAGGTAAACTCCATTTATTCTAATGCTCTCTAGTGTTTTTAATAAGAATGGGTGCTGTATTTTGTCAAAAGCCTTTTCTGCATCTATTGAGCTAATCATATGGTTTCTGTTGGTTTTGTTACTGATATGGTCAATTATGCTGATAGTTTTTTCCTAATATTGAACCTAATATTGAACCATTTCTGATATAAATCCTACCTAGACATAGTTTATATTTTCTGTGATATAAAGCTATAATCTCTTTGCTAGCTTTTCATTTAAAGTTGTTGCATTATTATTAATATTATTTATATTCATCAGAGAAATTTATCTATAATTTCATTTCTTAGTTTTTTGGCTCTTCTTGGTTTGGGTGTCAGTACTGCATTTGTGTCATAGGAATTTGGTAGGACCCCTTCTTTGACTATTTTTCCAAATAGTTTATATAGTATTGCAATTAATCATCCTTTAAATGATTGTAGAATTCATTTGTGAATCCTTCTGGTTCTGGGAATTTTTATTCTTAGGAAATTGATTGATGACATGTTCAATTTTTTTTTACTAAGATTAGGTGATTTAAGTAATTTATTTCTTCTACTTTTAATCTGGGTAATTTATACTTTTTTAGATATTCATCTATTTTATTTAGATTGTCAAATTTATTGACATATAGTTGAGCAAAAATTAACTCCTACCAATTGTCTTAATTTCTTCTTCATTAGTGATGAACTCACCCCTTTCATTTTTGATATTAGTAATTTGATTTTCTTCTTTCCTTTTTGAAATAAAATTAGCAAGTGGTTCATTTATTGTATTGATTTTTCACAAACTACCTTCTAGTTTATTAGTTCAATGGTTTTCTTATTTTCAGTTTTATTAATCTCTCATTTGATTTTCAGGATTTCCAATTTAATTGAGGATTTTTAATTTGCTAGCTTTCTTTTTTTTAAATTGCATGCCCAATTTATTGATCTGTTTTCCCTCCATTTTATTAGTGTAAGCAATTAGAGATATACATTTTCCCCTAAGGACTGCTTTGGATACATCCCCTAAATTTCAGTATGTTGTGTCACTCATAATTTCTTTTTTTTTTTTTTTTTAGTTTTTTGCAAGGCAAATGGGGTTAAGTGGCTTGCCCAAGGCCACACAGCTAGGTAATTATTAAGTGTCTGAGACCGGATTTGAACCCAGGTTCTCCTGACTCCAAGGCCGGCGCTTTATCCACTATGCTACCTAGCTGCCCCTCATAATTTCTTTAATGAAATTATCAATTATTTCTATAATTTGTTCTTTGACCCACTTGCTTTTTTAGGATTAGGTTATTTAATTTCCAATTAACTTTTAGTCTCTCTTTCCATTATTGTCCATTATTGAATATAATTTTTATTGCATTATGATCTGAAAAGGATGCATTTACTATTTCTGCTCTTAGTGTTTGTGTAGGTATCATGTACTGTTGAGAAAAAGGTATATTCCTTTCTATTCCCATTCAGTTTTCTCCAGAGATCTAGTTTATCTAACTTTTCTAGACTTTTATTCATTTCCTTAACATCTTTTTATTTTGGGGTTAGATTTATCTAGTTCTGAGAGGGGAAAGCTGAGGTCCCCCATTAATATAGTTTTACTATTTCCTCCTCTAACTCATTCAAATTTCCTTCAAAAACTTAGATGCTATACCATTTTAGTGCATATATTTTTAGTATTGAGATGACTTCAACCTAGATCTTGACTCTGGACCTTAGTGTTGGGTTCATCTGACTTTGGGTGGGGGGGATGTCTGGTCTGAGTTTGCCTCCTTAATATGTCTTATGCTGTTTTCACAGCTCAGTCTTGAGTTCTGCAAGCTTTCATAGCTTCCAAAGGTGTGCGATTTGAGGAAGGACTTATTCACCCCACTCCTAATCTAAACTCTGCAAGTTGGGTTAACTGATTTGTGGAAAGTTGTTCTCATCCACTAGTCCCTTAGGAGGTTGGACAGGCTCAGACTCCCTGAATTGTCAGTTCCTTTGGTCTTTTGTTCCCTACCCTGGTCATTTCACTGCAAGTGTTTGTGGGGCCAAAGATCAGCAATGAGGTCCTTCTGCTCCTGGGCTCAGAGCTGCCTAGTTAAATTTCTGGAACTTGTTCTGTGCTCGGTAGTTAAGTGGGCCCTTGCTTCCTCACAATTACGCCCACCCACCCTGTACTTTTAACCTGGAACTGGACAAAGCATGATAGAGCTGCCAGTCCACACTTGTTCCTGCTAGTCCTCTTTTGACCCTTGTGCTTCCTAATGATCAATCTTAGTCCCCCTCATTGTCTCTGGGTGCTGGAATGTTCTCTGCTACTGCCACAGCCCATGGCTGGTGAGTCACCACCTCAGTGTCAGCTCTCTGTCTCTCTCTCTTCTCCCTGTGTCTCTTTGTCTCCATCTCTGTCTCTGTCTCCCTCCCTCCTCCCCGTCTCAAGTCTCCATGGCAGGCCATCCTTCATTCAGCCTAGAGTATTTTCCTAAAGCATAGGTTAGAATATGTCAGTCCCCTATTCAATAAACTCCAGTGACTCCCTATTGCCTCTGGGATCAAATACATAAAGTGCTTTGCCCTTCAAAGTCCTTCATACCCTGCCCCCACCTTTCCAGTATTTTGAGACCTTACACCCCAACATCTACTCTCCAATCCAGTGATTCCAGACTCCTGGCTGTTCCATGGATAAGATACTCCATCTCATCTCCAGGCATTCTCTCAATCCACTGTGCCACCTAGCCACCCCAAAACCTCACTTTCTATAGAAAGCTATAGACCAACCCCTCAGAATTCTAGCACTTTCCTTCCTTTAAATATTTCCTATTTATCTTGTATATACTTTTTTTTCCTGTACACATTTGCATGTTGTCTCTCCTATTATATCACAAACTCTTAGACTTCTTTTTGTATTCCCTGTGTTTAGCATGTTGTCTGGTATGTGGTAGACACCTAATAAATGTTTATTGTTTGAAATCAGAAAAGATGGCAAATTCCAGAGGGTCAAGGGCAGGGTCCTCTGTCCAAATTTATGTCACCATCTTCATGCTTGATCTTGGATCTGGTCATCCACCAGGTCTGAAGCTCTCTAACAGTGCTATGAGCTAGCCCAGTGGGTCTCAAACTCAAGTAGAAATGGAAATGCTAGACCTTACACTTAGATTTGTGTGGCCACATATTTATTGACTTAGTAAACGACATGTTATAATAGTTTCTATATTCTATTGTATTTCTATTTATTTTGTTAAATACTTCCCAACTACATTTTAATCTGGTTATGACAGCCCAGGGAGTGGCCCTTGTGTGCGGTCCAGCCTATATGGCGCCATCTTGACTGCAAGGAAAACAACCAAGAAAGCCAAAATCTTACAAGAGCACTGATCTAGTAAGCCTGTCTTAAAGTGAGTTTCAGCTGTCCTGTCCTGTTATGTCCTGGAGGAGACAAGCTGGTGTTAGGGGATCCTTGTCTCCCTTCCAAATGCTCTTGGCCTACAGAGACTATGGATTACTGATCCTGGTGCAGGGCTCAGGTCACACCACTGGAGGGCCAGAGGCTACAAAGGGCCAGGCCCTTCATCATTTTCTTGGAGCCACCACCCCGAGACAATGCTGAAGGTGAGGGAGTCAGAGAGCAGCATATTATAAGTGACATCCCAAAAGAAGTTCCCTTTCCCACTTGTTGATTTTTCATGTTTAACTGCTCCTCTTGGAATCCCCAGGTGGTTTTTGTTGGTTTTTGGTGACCTGGAAGCTCCAGGAATGGAATGCTTGGAGCCTGGCAGGTGCTTCAGCCTATTTAGATGGTTTGCTGTCTTGACCAAGGTAGCTCAGCTATAGGATGAGGCAGAGTGCTTCTCCATGACCTTTCTCTGAATCAGGGCAGCAAGGAAGGAACCAGAACTGTCTGGGGAGTCATCAGAGCAGAGATTCAGAACTAGAAGGAGTATGTAAACCAAGGCCACCTCACTTTAGAATGAGCAAATTGAAACCCAGAGAAGGCAGTGAAAGTCAGCGGGGGCTAATGAGTGGCCAAGCTGGGCAGCAAAACAGTCAAAGGGATCTATTGGCTATAGCTGAGTCAGCAGTTTGGATAGGGCCCTGCCCGCCCTGGGATTTCTGCGTGTCCTTCAGCTTCCACTCCCCGTTGAATCCCCTGGGAAGGTTTCAGTTATTTTTTTTTTAGGTTTTTGCAAGGCATTGGGGTTAAGTGGCTTGCGCAAGGCCACACAACTAGGTAATTATTGTTTCTGAGGTCACATTTGAACTCAGGCCCTCCTGACTCCAGGGCCGGTGCTCTATGCACTGCACCACCTAGCCACCCTGGAAGGTTTCAATTCTGTGAAGAAATACAGCAGCTCATTGCCCACTCTCCTCCAGGCATGTAACCCATTGCAGCCCCTGCTAATATTAGGGAGACTCCTCTCATTAGGGCCTCTCCAGGCCCAGGTTTGAGGTCAAGCTTTGGCTCCACCTCAGGAGGTATGGCTGGTGGGCAGATGGAGACCCAAATACAGCAGAGGATGCTGGGGACACGGAAAGGCAGCTGAGTCATAATGGAAAGACCCTGACTTGAAAATTAGGAAGGCTATGGTTATGAATCCCAGGCCATGGAGAGATAGCCTGTGTGACCTTGGGAAAGTGATTCTCCTCCTCTGAGCCTTGATTTATTTGCTGGACTCCTGCAGACTGGGTGTTGATGCTTCCTTTTAACCTTCAGATTCCTGTTTTCCTCTCTGTAAATTGGGCTAAGAATTCCTGAGTTCCCCACCTCACAGGGCTGTGCAGGGGGAGATGGGAAATCTGTGACATGCAAGAGGAGGATAATTCACATAATCCGTGTGCCAAACCCCCCACTCGGGTTGGAGGCTGGCAGTAGAGTCTTGCTGTGCCCTTGACTTGCTTGGCATTCACTCCTTCAATTAGGAGCTAGTGGGCAGGCTTGGCAATGACTCTGGCATCCTCTGTCCCTCATTCATTCACTCGCTCCCCATGAGCTGTGTGGGCACCTGGGCCTGCTGCAGTGGCCAGCTGACGGAGGAAATGAGCTATTGGAAGGGGGCTTGGAGCTGCCTCATTGTTAGCTTCTTTTTCTTTTGCTCAGTCTCTCCTTTAGAAAGACAGGACTGTTTTTCTGCAGCAGCAGATTTTCGGCCTAGAAGAGGTTTTTATTTGATTTTCTCCAGGTGCCCAGCAGAGAGGAAGAGTGAAAACAGTCTGATGCCAAGGTTAAGGAATTTGAGACAGTGTCTAGGGGGTGCTGCTGCCAGGACTGCAAAAGCTGGCAATGAGGAAGGCATCCTTCTTTCTTTCTTGGCAGCTGATGGTACAGTGGATAGGAGCTGAAGTCAGGAACCCTTGAGTTCCAGTCCAGCCCAAGACACTGATTAGCTGTGAGACCCTGGACAAGTCATTTTATCCTGTTTGCTTCAGTTTCCTCAACAATAAAATGGGGATGAGTACCTCCCTCCCAAGGTTGTTGTAAGGTTTGAATGAGATGATTTTGTGTTGTTTGGGTTTTTTAAATTTTTTTCAATTACACGCAGAGAGAATTTTCAACATTCATCCTTTTGTAAGTTTTTGAGTTCCACATTTTTCTACCTTCTCCCCTTCCCTCCCCTTGCCCCATGGCAGAAAGCAATCTGATATAGGTTGTATGTGTTTAGCTTATTGCCATCTTAGTCATGTTGTGAAAGAAGGTTAAGAACTAAGGGGGAAAGAAAAACATTGCAGAAGCTCTAAACAGTGCCAATAGTCTGCTTTGCTCTGCATTCAGACCTCCGGTTTTTCTCTGCATGTGGTTGGCATTGTCCATGGCAGGTCTCTCAGGATTGCTTTTGACCACTGATCTGCTGGGAGGAGCTGTGCCAGGAGCCCCTCACAGGGTTGCTGTTTGTGGGCACAGTACAGGAGATGATGCTTGTAAAGCTCTTGGCCTCGGGCTTGCATACAGCAGGTGTTAAATAAATGCCACCTGTTATTGATTCTCCTCTACTTCCTACTGGACTACTGGCTCCGCCCAAGGGTGAAGAGAACGTGGGCATGGTCAGAAGCACCTGGGCCTGGGTCTGCTCTGGCTCAGGAACCAGCCTGGATCCAAGTGGGTGGTCCCCGGTGGGGCTGAGTCAGAGGAGGCAGGCAGAGTCAGTGGTTTCCATGACAGCCAGGGCAGGACCAGACAGCAGGGAAGAGAACCTGCATCTGGAGCAAAGAATGGAGATACCAGGAAAAGGCCTCTGAGCTTCAAGTGGGAGAGGCAGAGCAGGTGGCTGTCAGCCCCGTGGAAATTTACTTTGTGAGCCATAAAGACGTCGCGATTCTAAAATTCTTGTAAATGCTTCTCTTCCTCCCCACCCTTCTCCCATCACTGAGATGGCAAGAAATATGATGGCCATTATTTATACAAAATCATGCAAAGCATATTTCTAGCTGATCTAAGTTTTCAAAGGCCCTGAGGAGCTCCTGCCCCCCCCCTCAGCTTTCCATTGGGTTTGAGTGCCCAAATCAGAGGGATCTTCTGGAGACACAAGTGAGGGGGACACCGTGCCTGGGGTCTCCACTTCCCAGCCTCTCCAGGCTAGTCTCAGCTCCATCTTAGGAAGGGTAGCAGCCCATTCATTCCAGGGTGGTTCATTGGAATGACAAGCGGAGATGTCTCCCTCGCTCAGAACAAAGGATCACCGATGTTGCCTGTTTCAAGGCCATTCCTAGACTGAGCCCCCTCTTCTCAGTTTAATCACAGAGGTGAAAGATGTTCCTGGGCATGCTGGCTCTGCCCTCAAGACTGAGCATTTCTCTTCCCTCTACTCTCCTAGCCACTATCTCTAATTGGGCCCTCATCATCTTTCACCTGAATTATTGTAAGTGCCTCTTAATTGTTCTTCCTGCTGCCAACCTCCCCTTTTCCCCAGTCTCTCTTCAAACAGCTACCCGAAGTAATGTTCATGAGACAGCTAGGACTCCTAAAGTTTGGCTCAGCTTCCCTTCTCATCCTCTCTATTCCAGGCCATCTAGACACAGGCCCTCTATTGCCATAGTCTCCACACCTTTGCTCCTGGCACCTCCTCCCCATGCCTGACCCTGCTTCTCAGGGGTCATCTTTCTCTATTCACCTGCCCCCTTATCTCTCTGGTAACCCAACTAATCGACTTAGGATGGTAGACAAAGGGTGCCACTGCTTTACTGGGTATAACTCAGAGACTCTGCTCCCAGGAATCCCTTGGCCATGTGTCAGAATCACGTAAGATTCCTCCATATGCACAAGGATGCCCCAGTGATTCTCTGATTAGGCTCATCGACGATGGCAGGACATGTCATTTGGCTGAGCAGGGTTCTGTCACAGTCACAGACGTTGGCAGAAATCCCAGAGGGGGGTGGTCCTCCAGATGCTCCTCTGGGTAGAGGACCTGATGATCCCATAAAGTCCACAGGGCTACAAGGCCTCTTCTGGCATGTGCAAGCAGATGTAGAACATCCATTTGTCAGATGGGGATGAACAATTGGGTGGATGGTCCACTGAATACAAGCAACCATATATCTAGTTTGGAGAGATGATTCACTGGTAGACAATGGCCTGGGCACAGTTTAATGGGAGGGTGGAAAGGAGCTGGATGGCAAGGACCCCTGGGAGTGCTTTGAAATCCCTTGCCTTTTTTTTGTTTTGTTTTGTTCTTTTAGTTTTTAGATGGCAATGAGGTTAAGTGACTTGCTCAAGGTCACACAGCTAGGTAACTATTAAGTGTCTGAGATCAAATTTGAACTCAGGTCCTCCTGACTCCAGGGTTGGTGCTCTATCCACTGTGCCACCACACCACCCCTGTTCCTTGACTTTTGAATACTAACCCTCTCCCAGTGATGGTGCTTGATGGTAGTGAAATACAGGACACCAAACTATGCAGCTTGTGAGTCACTCAAGAAGGAAGGCAGAGAATCACGGGAGCTGATTGGCTCCCAGTGGTGCCTCAGGAGTGAGAAGTGGTCCCCTGACAGCATTGGGGATGTGTAGGACAAGGGGGCCTGGTCACATCACCTACTGATGACTCAGAGGAGGACAGCGGTCCTCCAGCTCAAGGGCCAGAGGCTTAAGGGACACATCTGGGCCATGTTCTGAACCAGAGTTGGTGTGGACGGGCTGCCCTGTGTGGGAGACTTGAGAGTGGACAAATGGCAGGTTAGAAAATGAAGAAGCAAAGTTTGGGTCTGTCGATGTTGGGAGGCTGCACTTGGAATTCCTGCCTGCCGGGGAAAGGGGGGACCATGCTGTCTCCCGCCCCTTCCAACACCTATCATTCTGGAATTCTTCCCCGGTCCTGGTCTTCCTCCATTTTCTCTGTGGGAGACTCAGCTCTGGCTCTGAGGATGTTGCAATTCCTAAGATCATTTTTCTAAGAACCCCTTTTTGCCCTTAGGGGCCAGTTCAAGGAGGTCCCTGGAAAACCTGTCTTGTGACTTCATGGCCTCACCCGTGTTGACCAAGACTGGGCTCCGAGTGACAGACATTTGACTGTTCCAGAAAAGCAAGTCCACCCTCAAGGGACAAAGGACAAAAGATCTCTACCTTTGTGGCTACTCCAAAGAATGTGCTGAGGGCAACGCCCCAGAATGCGTCATAGAGGAAGTAGGATCTTGTGGGAAGAACCGAGCCTGGGAGCCAAGGCACCTGAGCCCTCTCTTTAGCTCCTGCTCAAAGGTTGCTGTGGGAAACCGCTCCCGTAGTCACAGGCAGCTCCAAGGGCTCTGGTCACTGCCAGGACACTCTGCTCTGGGCTTCCTCCAAAGAGAGACTGAGTCGGATCCCCTCCATGAACCTGCTTGCCTGTCTGCCTCCCCAGGAGGCTTCCTCGGGGCTCCCCCTGGCCTCCAGAGCACTCTGAGGTTTACAGAGCACTTTCCTCATGATGTCCCAATGAGGAAAGGAATTCAAGGACTATGAGCTCATTTTACAAAAGGGGAAAGTGAGGCTACACATTCTCTACACAGTTGGATAAGCAGTAAAGGTTGAAATCAAGACCCCTGACAGAGCAGACCTCCCTGTTACCCTCGTGGCTCACATTGTCCCCCAAAGAGCCTTGGTGGATGCTCCCTCACTGCTCTGCCTCCCCCTGCCCCCATGGCGTATGCGGATAGGTGCTGATGTTATTTGTCAGGGCTCAAGAAGCCTCCCACCGATTTGGGCGCATTCAGTGCTGTGCAGAGTTCTCTGCAAGCGATTGGATAAGGAAGTGGGGGGGCTTTGCTTGTGGTCTTTCTCAGGACTAGGGGACATGGGAGGAGCCACTGGGGAACTGAACTTGATCTATGAGGAGCCTCAGATCAGGGCTGCTTGGCCAACCCTGGGAGTGAGGACAGTGACCTCGGGGAGGTGATTGCCCAAGACAGTGGGGACAGAGTCTAGGTGAGAGGGGGGCAGTAGGCCCAGGTGCTGGGGAGGGCACAGGTCAACTCAAGGATTGAGGCCTCTGGTAACCATGGACCTTGGGAGCTTGGCCCATCCTTCCTACAAGCATCAGGCTTTTGACAACCCACCCTGGGGGCTTCTCAGCTTGGCTGGATCTGCTCAAATTTGGGCCAGACTGGCTGAGTTCCCTCTAGCCCCCAGGAGGCATCCCCAGCACCCATAGTCTAGGGCATCTCTGGCCCAGCTCATGCCATGTCTCGGTAGATGTCCCCCAAGATAAGAATGGAAACAGCAGAAAGGGGATCCCTTGGGCCAGTCTTCTTGGGATGACCCTCCAGCAGAGAGCTTCCCAAGTTTCCCTAGGCAGTAGAAGTCAGATGTGAGTCTCTCCCACTAAATCCAGTTTTACATTGATGAGTCTCTTCCCTCCTCTCGGTGCATTGCAGAGCTGACTCCTGGGCTGTCTCAGACACAGGGGACTCTGATGCTGAGACCAGAACAGAGTCTCTCGGTTCCATGGAGCCCCATTCTTATCTGAAGTTTGAACATGGAATCAAGGAGAAAGGGATCTCGGGGGCCTCTTGTCTCTGTCATCC